>NC_048893.1:44622776-44758095 GCF_011077185.1 Oxyura jamaicensis | reverse complement strand
TGCTGAGCCTTCTGTATACATATATATGTATACAGAAGGCTCAGCAGGAGATGGTCAACCTACAATTGCTGAACAAACTTTACAAACTTTTATGAGTTTTCTCAGGAATTTAATAAAAACAGCATGTGAATATCTCCAATATAGAGCATATATTTTTGATGAGTACAGTGTGCACCTAAATGCACCTCAAACAGATTAACAGGTAATCCATTTTTTTTCCTCAGAGAAAGTAGATGTTCCAAAATGACAGGAATCTAGGTCTCATGGGGATACAAATACATTTATTCACCCTTGTCTGTAAATCTTCCCTATTTTGTAAAGTTTTCTCTACTTGAATAAGTATCTTTGTACATAATCCACACTGGTTGTGTCCAGTCAAGAGCAAGGCTGTAAGGATAGAATATGCTGAATCGAGATATAGTGGATAAGTAAATTTGAAAGCGTGGGTAAGCTCTACAGACAACAGAACTATCTCAAACACAATGAGAATTAAGACCTTGCTCATTTTTTCTTAGTTGACTGAGAAATGAAGTCCTTTGTAAAGGATTCCTAACTTTGTTGTCCCCTCTCCCTCTAAGCAGAAAAAATGATTTTGGAAGGAGACCTAGTGAAGCATAATCCTACCATTTCAAAGAATTATGTTTGATCGAGTCCATTATTTCTTGTACATTTACAGACACAAATGTCTCTGTAACTAGTGTCCTCCACTAACAAAAATGTCCTGCCCACAATAAGGCACAGCCAATAATCAGTATACCAGTTACACTGCCAAACTGCTTCTTCCTGACCTTACTATAAGCAGCATGGAAGTTATGCTGCCAGTGACTATATGAGAATTGCTTGGCTTAATGCCTAGCAAAAATGTAGACAAAATTCCGTTTTTGAGTGGCTCATCATGCCACGTTTCTTCATGTAGCTGTATTGTATTGTATGGTATTGTGTCTATCTCCATGGCCCCAGCACTGGATGCTTATAGCACTGTTGGTCCCACTGTGCGCTCTCCTTCAGTTCTGTCCCCTGCCAGTAATAACTCCGGCTGAGCCCATCGACAACACAACATAAGGTTGCTCAGCAAGGGGAAAGTATATAAGGAGAAACATGGCCAGCTTGCAGCCTTGTCCCTATCCCTGACTATCATCTCATTGCAGAGAGTATCCAGTTATCTTATCTGTAACACTTTTTTTTTTTTTTTTTTTTCCAAAGGAAGTCAAAGAGCAATGACAGGAATTAGGATTACATCTGCCATTACAGGAATTTGCAGCCCACTTGATCTCCTTGTCCTTTACCAGTCAAGGAGACATTTTAGGAGGTCTGCTTGGACAGTTTTTCTGAGCTAGTGCAAGTGGAGCCTGGAACAGCTGCTGTTGCTTTGGGACCAAAAGCCTATCTCTTCATTTTGCTGAAATCTATGATTCAGTGCCAGCCCCATGGGTGTGAGCTGCAGCAAGCAGTGCCTACTTTGCCAATGCCTAAAGCTGGTCCCAATATTGAAAAACTTGGTGCAAACTGCAAGACATGGTCTCCCCTGCAACATATTTACATATCATTGTGTTTTCCTATGATTTCAAATAACAAAAATCCTGTGATAATTATTCTGTGGCACCACAACCAAAACCAATGTACCTATTCCTGCATAGGAAAACTGACGCATAAATCTCTTACAGGAATAGAAATACTTGGTTCTTTCTCCACAGCAATAGAAGAAGCACATTCAAGTGATGTCTGCAAGAAAGATGCCATCTGGTATGCTATACGATAATTTCTAAAAGATGTCTTGTTCCCAGTGAGACACAGAATATCTGTATTGTGGTGTTGGAATTGACTGAATCTGTGATATCAGAGTGCACATGATTTCATACTCTGGAAGGCAGATTTTCTCTAAATGCTAAGGAATTTATGGTCCCCTCTATTCTATTGTTTCTACTGTTACCAATGTACATATTTATTTATTTTTTGATTGAGAAAAATATATAAATACAATGATTATCATAATTTACATGTGGAGGAGGTGCTGCCCCAGTTAACATGAATAGATTAATGTAATCTATTTTCTTAGGTAGGTCAATACCTGTTGAAAATGGCCAAATGCTTCCAGTGTTAGAGAATCAAAACTGAGAAAATTTTAGTAGCTAATAACCAAGAAATTTCTGAATGGAGACTATATGATGATATCATAATATAAAAGAATTAATATTTCAGTTGACAACCAGTTTAGCAGTTCAGTAGAAGAAATCCATGCTAAGTATTGTAAACTTTTTACTTTTTTTTTTTTTTTTTTTTTTTTTTTTTTTTTTTTGGTGAATTAGGGCTTTCTGCCTTAACACTAAATGGGATATAGAATCACAGAATAGAATCACAGAATCATTAAGATTGGAAAAGACCTTCAAAATCATCTGGTCCAACCATTCTCCCTACTAGCAATGTCATCCATGAAACCATGTCCCTAAGCACCACATCCAACCTTTCCTTAAAGACCCCCAGGGATGGTGATACCACCACTTCCCTGGGCAATCTGTTCCAATACCTGACTGCTCTTTCTGAGAAGATATGTCTCCTCATTTCCAACCTAAACCTCCCCTGGCACAACTTGAGGCCATTCCCTCTACCTCTATCACTAGTTATCTGTGAGAAGAGGCTGACCCCCATCTCCCCACACCTTCCTTTCAGGTAGTTGTAGAGAGCAATGAGGTCTCCCCCAAGCCTTCTCTTCTCTAGACTAAACAACCCCAGTTCCCTCAGCCGCTCCCCACAGGACTTGTGTTCCAGGCCCTTCAGCAGCCTCATAGCCCTTCTCTGGACATGTTCCAGGGCCTTGATATCCTTCTTGTACTGAGGGGCCCAAAGCTGAACACAGTACTCGAGGTGCAGCCTCACCAGAGCAGTGTGGGACAGTCACCTCCCTGGTCCTGCTGGCTGCATTCATTTTACTCTTGTATTTATGATTTCAGCTGGAGAAAAAAGTTCTCAACAGTATCTCAACACTGCTAAAGGAGAGTTAGTGTGACTGGGTATTCCAGTGAATAAACTAATCAAACAGTTCTTGGAGAGATGAAAAGAACAACTAGAAAAACAATGTTGTATAATGAAAACTGTGCCTAACATCCAGCAGACCAATATAGTTAAATAAATGTATTACAGGAGAAGTATGGGGGTTCCAAGAGGTGTCTGCAAGGTTCTGCTTTGCCTTGCACATTTCAGTTATTTATATTATTAGCAACTTAAGTGCTTAGATTTTAAATTATCTTCCTCAGAAAACAGAAAAACCTGGGTATCTTACATAAAAACTTTAACTTCTGTGAGCAGCCCAGCTCTTTAGATGATGATATCATGTTTGGTGATGCTGAATATTTTCCTGAAGCTTCTCTTAAAGACATTTTTCATGGTACATATAGAAACAAAACAAAATTAATAGAAACAGCTTGAATTTAAATAACACTATCTAATATCTATATTCTAAAGGTTACATTCCATTGCTTAGATGGTATGACTCGGAACACACAAAAATAATTCTGGACCACAGCTAATGCAAGCTAGTGGAACAACCCTCGATGACTAGGAAAATCATCCTCAAAGTTATTTTCTAATTTTATACCAATATTTATTATAGCCCCACATTATCATTATGTAAGTACAATAACTTTATCTAAAATAACTATTAAAGCACTGTCAATAGTGAATTGTACTTTCTGAACTCCACTGGCCTTTCTCTGAGCTTGTGTTTCTGACTTTTACCCAGTAACAGGTCAGGCAAAGTACTCCATCATGTAACATGTATTTGTAACAGACACTCCAAAGTTAACATATTTTTGTGTTTAATTGACTGGTTTGGCAACTTCAGTTTAGTCCTCTTCAGAATCCTTCACATTCAGTGAATGAGGGACAGATGATACAGGAAAATTAGATTTGTTCTCAAGAGCACAGCCATGGGAGTAAGACTGAGGAAACTTGATTCTGTTCAAGATCCTGTCATTACTACAGAATAGAATAGGACAGGACAGGACACAACATAACACAACACAATATACTAGTTTACTTGGACGGGACCTACAAAGATCATCAAGTCCAACTGCCTGACCATTTCAGGGCTAACCAAAAATTAAAGCATCTTATTGAGGGCATTAACCAAATGCCTCTTGAACACTGACAAGCATAGGGTTATCATCCACTACTCTAGGAAGTCTGTTCCAGTGTTTGACCACCTGCACGATAAAGAAAATTTTCCTTATATCCAGACTGAACCTTCCCTGATGCATCTTTGTGATAATGAAAAATATATACAGTGTATGCAGTAACATATATCACCACACAGCAAGATTGCTTGAGATATACTTAGATATAGTTTCTAGATTCTGATTTTGTAATTCAAATTTTTTTTTATTATTTTCTAAAGACATCAGGAAAACCAAACTATATTATACATCACTGTACTGGCATTGTAATGACATCAGTCATATTTATATCCTTGTCTGACTGAACAACAATACAAAATGCAACCTGCTAAACTGCAAAAATTAGTTAAGAACAGATGGCTGTTTCACTGAGAGAGCACATGATCAAATGCACTGGATCACACCACAGCTTCTTCTAGCTTCAGCCATTCACTAGCTTCATTCATAGTGGCTAGTATTATATGCTTGCAGAAGAGCATAAGAATAAAAAAGGCATACAGTTATCCTTTACTATCTTTCTCCCACTTTCCAGCAGTATGCAGCTCAATGTTTTCCTGAAAGAGCAATCATGTCTTTATGTTTAATAGTATTTTATGGGTTTTTCTGCCATAATTTCATCTAATTTTAAAGAAAAACTAGATAGTTTGGTGGTTGACAAGATATACCAAGAGACAGAGGGTTGCAGGGAAAGCTAGATTCATCCACCCTCCCCCTCCCTCTGTAACTCTGTTCAATGGGAAATGGATGGAATGTGACTCTGCCTTCTGGATGCCAGCCAAAGGTAATAGGTTATTGTGATCTTGTAGTGCACTCAGGAAAGTTACAGTTAGGATGCAATTAAAATCCAGCTATTTTTTCATGAGCATGGAAGGAGCTGCTACTGATAGAGGGAGTGTTAAGCAAGTGACATGATGCCAAATCTCATTGGGTCCCTGCTACACTATGATATTACTCTAATACGATTTCTTCTGGTAGGACAAAGACTTTTCAGTTGCCTGTCATTTTTTCAGAAATCCTATTCACAACCAAAGGGTAAAAGTATACATCCTAATTCTGGCTTCAATACAGGCTAATAACATTTTCTGGAAAAAAAAAAAAAAAAAGGAGTTAGTTTCTTAGAACAGTTTCTGCATTTGTCTCAGGAACTTTTACAGGATAATAGTAACACTACACTTACCACCTATGAGTAATCATTTCACTGCTTTCATCTAGAATGAAAAAATAGCTTGAAGATTTACATGACACCATGACCAATCAAAATGTTGTATTTAATTCAGTAAAGACTTTAGACTACTGTTATAAACTAGTATACTACACACATATATATATGAAGGTATAGTGTTTCTAAAAATGCTATGTGGACCCAACCCTTTAGGCTATAATTCCTGGCACCATAAAAATAAATTCATGTAATTTCATATTTGAGGAAACCTTTGTACAGCTCTGTACTAAGCAATACTGGACTAGCAAACAAGCAGAACAGAGAAATATTTTAAAAAAATGTTAAAAAAAAAAAAAAAAAAAAAAAAAAACACCAAACAGAGATATCACAAGAAGAAGTTAAATATAGCTATGAAATAAATGGCAGCTGTCATTTCATAGATTTGGGAAGTGCTGCAAGGTCCTGTGGAGAGCAATGGAAACACAGAAGCCTGTGACACTGTAATAAACTGTCAGATCCTTGAAATGATGAAACTTGAAAGTATACAAGATGGAGGCTTAAGGATTTCTCCTGGGGTCATTTTACAAATCAGATTCAACCTGAGGCACCTTGTCATTTGTTTTCTTTTGCCTAGTTGGGCTCAGAGGCTCCCCTGCTCCAAACACACCTGATTTTACTGTTATCTCTTTTCAATAACTAATCAGGTAAATTCCCTCTCTCCTTCCTGTTCTTTCTAGCTTCATTTTATAATTCCTTTTCAATAATCCCTATTTACCTTCACTTTTACTTATTTGCCTCATACATTATGGTCATTTGCTCTCTTTTCATCCTTCATCTGCACCTGCAACAATCTATTGTTTTGCTTCACATCTGCCTGTTTTGTTTTACTTACTTTTTATTCCATTTCCCCTTTCCAGCCTTTTTAAAATAGGGGAAAGTAATTCATTTTAAAATTAAATTATTTATTCTGATTGCTTATCTCCTGAGATTTGTCTAGAGTTGAGACTAGGTGGGATTTAGGCATTAGGTTAGTCCTGACTTAACTGGAGCAAGCTCTCCAGGGAAGTGGTCACAGCATTACACTTGGTGGAGTTTAAGTAGTATTTGGACAATGCTCTCAGACATACAGTTAAATTTTTAGGTAGTCTTGTGTGGATCCAGGTGTTGGACTCAATGATCCTTGTAGGTCTCTTCGAACTCAAGATATTCTGATTTTATGATTCAACATTTATAAAGATTATATACAGAACATTTTCTTTTCAACACAACCAGCAGCTAAGTGTAAAGATGAGAGTCTAAATCTATACTGGAAAAATATGCTTAGATGGGAGCTAAGGTAACTTGAAGCTCTTTATTATAAATAACACTGAACTATCCTTCAGCCATTTTCTTCCCAGAATATTTAAAATCTCAGAAAATAATAATATATAAATGAGATAGAACTGAACACATTTCACTGATATGATAGGAAAAAGTTATAAAAATTATAAATAGCAGAAGTGTCAGGGCCCTTAGGGAACCAATGGGCTGTCCCTGTCCATTGTGTGGGATCCCATTTTGGCTCAGTCTGAGGCCATCAGTCCTTTCCCTTGCAATGCTGTCTCTGGCCCTAGCTCCTGGATGGACACTGGACCTACATTGTGGGTAGTTTGTGTCCTGGGTGGACCCCTCAGACATGCACTATATATTTTTTGAAACTCATGTTTTAACCTTGTCAGCATTCCTGTCCCTGAACCTGTCCCCTTTTGCTCCAGGCTGACTCCCTGGACAGACCCTGGACTTGGCTCATCACTCCCCTTTTCTGCACCTCTCAATGGAGCTTGTTGCCATCACATAGCTCTGTGGGACTGCAGTTGGTGGGTGAGGGTACAGCTTACCACCACTAGGGAACAGCTGGTTCTCTCTGCTCCTTCACAAAAAGTCAGGATCTCAACAGAGACTTGCCTCATTGTACAAAAAAACTCTAAATCTGACCACTTTCTATAATGTTTCTATAATGTATTAGCAGGGGCTAATACAGGCTCTGCAACACCAAAGGAAAACTGCAGTATTTTTCAATGAACGATAAAGACATTACTTCAGTGGGTGGGCATGCTGCCGCAGTTCTGGCAATTCACTGGACTGTTTGCATATGGATGAGGTTACATAAACCCTGCTCTTTCTGTCTGCAAGCTCCTTCACGCCTGACTTCTCGACTCTCACTCTACTGCCTCTGGAGTAGGAACTCTGAATTGGCCTCCCCTACCCACAGATGGAGCCTAGGATCCTGCTTCAGGAATCTGCTCTGATGCCTAAAAACACTGTGAACACCTCTCATGGTATTGTACTTGCTCCAGCATAATGTTTTGTTTTAGAAATTGGAATGATAGAAATGCAAATTCCCGGATAAGTTTAATTAACTGTACTCTAGGCATCATTTCTTCCAGCTTTCCTTTCTCAAGGCTAATGGATCTCAGCAAAAGTTCAAGTGGTCCTACAGGTTGTAGGTTACCTGAAAAGGTAGTCAGATTAGTTTCACTAACATTTCATAACATGTTAACAATAATTAATATACTAAAACAAGATCAAAACTATATCTGTTTTAATAATCAAAAATAACACAGATCAAAACTATATCTGTTTTAATAATCAAAAATAACACCTACAGTCATTCTTAAATTCAGGTCCAGAGCTATTTAGCTACATTCCCTGCTATTCACTGTTTGAAAACTTTCATGAACATGGATTTTTGCTTGTATAAATTTGAGAGGAATGGCTGGTCTCTATATGAACCTGATATTCATCTGCAAATAGGGGGATCTGTGGACCAAGAAGATTTATTCTTTGTAATTATGTTCACTAAAACATTTCAAATAGTCTACCAGAAAACAGAAATAGCACTAAGTAACTGAGGTGGTCCATCACATCCCATAAATAGAAAACACAATCAAACTGCAGAATTCATAAGATATATTTATCCAAATTTATGCATGTTTATGAATAATAAATATACTTTAGAAGTAGATATCAGAAAAATTCAGTTTTACAATAAATGCTGTTCTTAGCATTTAATACTAATTCATATTAGCAATCAATAATTTAACCTCAGACATCTAAGATTTGTAGTAATTCAATAAACAAAATTAAAGCACTAAAGGCAGCGGTGGATAAAAACTAGAAAAACAAAGTTCTGGGAAGTTTCTTACATCATGAGTTAGAAGCAGAGGTGGTAAGTAGTAAAGCAAATCATTCTTGAAGGATTTTAAGTCGTTCAAACAGTATATTTCTGAATAAAAGACAAAGAAACAGGAAAATTGATTCTCGTGTTATGATCACGAAGTTGGGTTAACAGTCTGGGTTAGAAAGCAAACGAATACACTTTAGTTAGTTTAATATTTTAAATTAATTCATTTTCTGTAGGTGGAACTAAAACTAGAAACAATTCTGTGCTGTAAATTCTATAATAAGCCAAACATTTTTAACTAGCATGTGATGTTCTTGTGATTACTAGAAATGTGAGCTTCCAAGGATTCATATCTATTTAAGTCTAAGGACTACTAGATTAAGAAGGAAAGATGAGTGAATCAACTGAACTTTCAAGAATCTGTAATTAATTCAGTTTTAGCAGACTTAGATCTTTATATATTTTATGAAAGATAAACTCCATCATAGTCTCACTAGCCACGAAATCACTAACCCTCATATATTTGGTGGTCAAGTATAAGAGTAGTATCTATTTCAACTCAGACAAAAGAAGAACAAAGACAGTGAACAAACTTTTAGAGATTTATCCGTGGTAAGCACTTTATGGTTTTCATAAAGTCTGCTTTAGAAGTTAGGAATATTCTGTTCTCTTTAAAGTATTTCCTACCATAGACTGTGAAAGCCTCATTTTTCAACAGATGCTTTCAACTCCACTGAGGTGCTAAATCCTATTTTGCATACATTTTGAACCTGATATTAAACTCGATCTTAAGGAGTAAATGCTGTTCAATTCAGTGACATCAGTTGACTTCAGTATTAATATACATAGATGTAAATGACTACACAGTTGCAAGGTTCAAATTAAACTGCAAGGAAAAAAAAAATGAATTTAAGCAGGACTTCTAAAAATCTCAAGTAATCTGATATATATATATATATTTTTCCTATCATTTATCACAGCTTGAAATAAATGTCTCAGCCTCTGGAATTACAGTAGAATGATTACAAGACCATTGTAGAATGAGGGTACCATTAGCCTGTCACTTTTTAAGTACACCAACAAACATTCTGACATTAATGTTGCGAAACCCAACCAAAGAACCCTAGTGGAAACCACACGGATTCTGAATACCCCCCCTGGACTGTCATGGTTCAAATGAGAAACAGCAAGACCTCAGTACTACTGCAAATAACCTCAAAAACATTTTAAGCCAATTTTTCTAGTTCTGACGTCTCCAAACAATCTACCTATGTTGATCCTTTCATCTCCAATCTAGATAGACATAGATTGGCAATATTTAGCCATACAGTGCAAAAAGATACAATATGTACAGCTCAGTGGAAATGCAAAAAGATCATTCGTGAGAGCACCTACATGAGTAAATATGATCTGATTTATACATTTTATTGTACTTTCAGTTTAGTCTGTCTTCATTTGTAGTAGACTGTTGCAAAAACAACTCTAATTAATTGGTATATGAAGAGCATATAGCTGAATATTACATTTATGATACTACAGGGTAAAATTGCCAATATAGGAGAAATATATGAATAATAGAAAATGAAAGAAATGCTTGCAGCTTTTTGCATCCAACTCCCATTGTGTTTATTATAAAACATAGCTAAAAGCTCTACAATTATCCTGCAGTTTGCCCAGTCGTCTGTAAGGTTTGTTTTGGTACTCAACGGATCATTAAAACAGATGCATCTTTATCTCTTGTTAGGCTATTAGAATGTAGTAGTCAACAGAACATTAATCCAATTATTTACGATTTCTTCTAGAGAATTTATATGATCTTTGGGTAAGTTCAGTGACATGCAGTGCATTATGACTATCATGATCTCAGTAAATAAACGTCAAAAATACTTCTTTTGGATAATTATAGTGTTATGCTGTCTGTCTTCCATTATGTTATAGGCAATCACATGCACTAAATGACCATCAAAATCATTTGAAATGCAGAGATTTGTAAAAGAAATATGAAGATTGGTATGAATGATGCATTAGTACAAACGCATGTGTGAAACCACCAGAAGACATAGTGGTACAAAGGGTTACAAGTATGGTTTGCATTGGTAACAAAGGACATAGCTGACAGTCATAAAATACTACAGAATGTTTTTATCAAGACACTTTGATAAAACAAGAGCACAGATGATTTGCCAGCAAAAGACCCTACACTCCACACAAGAAGAAAGCAACAACTTTATAGCGCATTTTATGTGATATGCATCTCCTTGTTATTCCAAAAGGAAGACAAGACTCTAGCCCTAAAATATGCAAGATAAGGAAGCAAAAACAATGAGCACTATTGAAGTTAGAAAAATTCTGAATCAAAACAATCACAGCATAGTAACTGTTGACTCCTTAACACCTATCCAAAAGAGTTATTAGCTATTGCTAATCAAAGCAACCCAACAGATGTGACGATGATACAATAGTCAGCAACTCTTGCCTTTTATATCACACACAATTGACCATGGATGCAAGTTGGATGGACACACACACACACAGAAACCATGGCACCTTTGAGCACTGAGTGTGAAAGTGAATGATATTTGTAAGAGAGTGTGAGTGACTGAAAATAGTTTTGTCTAAAACAAGCATCACCTTCACCTTCCATAACATATCATATTGACTTTAGTTACTTGAATTCCCCCCCGCAAGTCTGCCATTCTGACTTAAAATTCCACGTTGACTTTGGAGTTTTAAACAGATACAAGGAATTACAGAATTGGACCCAAAGGTATGGGCCTATTCCCTACAGTGCAGTCCTATAAATGGTGATAAAGAGTTCAGAAGCTTGCAGTTTAAGAAAGTTAAACTGTATTTGCTACTGATGAACCATCAAACAGCACTGGGAGTAGAGAGCAGTTGCTGAGCTGTCTGCTCTTATCAACACCCTTTTCTCTCAGCTACAGAGTCAGGATCCCTCTGCCTATTCTTTTTTTCCTCTTTATGATGCTACAGATATTTTGGTCTGTTTACACTGCATATCAACTTCAATGAGAAGGCAGAATTTGGGAGGGAAGTGATGTTATCCTTGTTTTATAGTCTGGTTGTTATCATTAGCTATTGCAAAGTTAAGAGTTGTGGGTTCAAACTTTAAGAGGTCTCCCAATTTGTGAGAGGGTGCATGTCCCATTTTATTAAAAATCCATGAATTAAACTCACTTTATCAAAGTGCTTAGTTTAACCATATGAAGGTTTAAAAAGAACTACTGCAAAACAGACACTAAATTACAATTAAAGTACATACTTTCAAATATATTACTTACCGCTGTGAAAATTGCCTTATGCCAACATGCCTACACATATCTAATTAAAATTCTGCCTTAATTAAGTACTTATATTTTATCTGTTTTCTGCCCTTGAGGAGGGAGGATATTAACAGCTTTGGAGGAAGACCACTTTGCCAAATCTGCAACCATATGGCAGCAAACAGAAAAGGGCCAGCCTAACAAGGCTTCGTTTGTTAAAAGAAAGTTGGACTTCTTTAGAGTGAAATGTTAGCTTTTACAGGCAGAAAGGTTTCCCTTTACTAGGGAAGATGAAGGCTTCATGTCTGAGTAGTGGCAGCGGAACAGACTGAAGAAAGAGAGGAAGCTGAGCATGTTGCTTCTTTGCAATTTCAATTACATTACAATTGTAGAGTGTTTAACGTAAACTCTTATTCCTCTTACTCAGATTTTCTGACTATGGCCCCACATGATTCCACCTTTTCCTAGTCTGCTGAAGTAATATCTGCTTTACTTTCACAGCCCATGCTCAAACTCACATCTCTCATAAATCTAAAGAGGAAAATTTCTTGCAATTTTCCCTATATTGAGAAGGAGGAGTCAATTGATAGAAGTAGCCATGGTCATATCAGTAGACAAGGCAAAACAAACAAAATAATTTTTAAATGATGAATTCTTACAACTTTAGTTCCAATATGAACTATCAGAGGAAGTACACCACAAAATGCATTCTAATACAGTTCATGATTTACTGTCAATGTGAGTCATTAAATCTGTACTGCATGACATAGAAACACGCATATGTAGCATGCAGAAGCAGTAGTCTTGTCTGTGGAAAGCCTGATGTAAATTGGGGTTGTAGAGTTTATTCTGAACACAGCACAGCCCACTACAACTCTGCTAGTTTCAAATGAGATAGGGCTTATGTGTAGTCAGCTCAGGCATACCTGTCTGTTCCAGAGTCCTTCTGGTGCCCTAGAAGTAGCCCTAGAAGAGCCAACTCATTGGTCTCTCTGAAGTCATAGACATGATATTACACACTTCTAGAGTAAATATTTGAGAAGTAGTCTCAGTGAGTAAAGTCTGGAGTCTTGATATTGATATTTAGACACAGATGTTGAATGAGATACTAGGATTATCACCAAGCAGAGAGTAAAGTACTGTTCTCCAAAAAAAAAGGGGGGTGGGGGGTGGGGCAGAAAATACACCTTGTGAAAACCAAACTTGCTAACTGTAATAAGAAATTTACTTCCTTCAGTTGTAAGAAAAAAGGTTTCCAGTATATTACACTCCAAGCCATGCAGATCAAGCGACTGAAGGATAATTCAGGAAAATACAACCTGTATTCCTCTAGCTGGAACAACGAGGGCACTCAAGGATAGGTACATGCTCATCTAAACAAAGGAAACCTGACTACAGTGGACTTGCATTGCATTTATGGACAGCAACCAAATAAGAACTATTTTTTTTATAAAATTGTCTATCAGCCTCCACATGCTAGAACGCATTTGACAGAAGTGGTTCTCTCAAAAGCCTAGCTCAGTCCTAAATTGTTTGTAGATTAATTCAATATGGAATGAGCTTTATTAATTATATTCCTTGTCTTTATTTTAATTGCTCTGACTTGAAAAAATTCTTACTTTAATCGTGATGATGATTTGATAGCCAGTAACCATGTTTAAAAAGCTTACCTCCACGGTAGAAAATTCCTTGATCATTCCCTTTCAAGTGACTTGCAAGAGTAAACTGAATCATGTATCTCTGAAAAGCTACTGGGCTCTAGCTAACACAGAAATACTGCTAAGCATGCCTTTTTTATTCTAGAAAAAAAATCTTTATAATTAGGCAAAGCAAATATGAAATTGAAGTGTTTCTTCTTTTTTACCAGAGAAGTGCAGATGGCTGATATTTAAACATATTAGCTTTTCTAAATCCTTTGCAAAATGTGTGTTACTGATCAGTGGAAGTATCTACTATGTTGGAAAAAGAAAAAAAAAAAAAAAAAAAAAGAAAGAAAAACACACAGCTGCTCTATTTATTAAACCCCACCTTATATTTCCCCTTATAATATTGTTCTATGGAGGAGATGGAGATTAATTTCAGACAGTTTTAGATATCTACATCTGAGGAGGTCCTTCAGGCTCCCTTTTTATATACTTCTAGTGCCATTTTCTATGCTTCAGACATTTAGATGATGAATATGATACTGAAAAAATGCTTGCTTATCTAACTCTGTGTAACTAGCTCAATTGTATTCAATGTAGTCTGCATGATGGAAGTCTAAATTTAGACACTAAGGATAAGATTAATCTGTTTAACCTAACTTATTTTCATAAAGCACATGGTTACTTAATTCACTTACAAGAAAAACATATGAGACAATGTCAAAAGCTTATCTGAAGTTAGAATACTGGGCATCTACTGTTCTTTCCTCACCTACAAAATCTGTTATCTGCTCATAACAGGGCATTAGACCGCTTTAATAATTATGCTCTTGAGAAATTCATGTTTGTTACTTATTTCACTGCTATTTTCTAGATACTTTAATAGTTCATCTGTTCAGCAAGTCTTCCATGAATTGAAAATAATTCCTTACATTCTCCTTCCTCTCCTCTTTTAAAGATAAAATTTATATCGTTGTCGTTTAGTCTGTTGGTAACTCCTCCATTCCCCAAGAATTATCTCAGGAAACAATAAATGGGTCTAAAATTATTTCACACTGTTATGAAACACAAAATGAAGTTCATAAAATCAATTTTAAGATACCTAACCTATAAAACCTATTCTTTCTTTATCTACAATTAAGGTTCTAGCCCTAGGATTAGCTGTGCATGCCATATGCTCACCAATGAGATTATTTTGCCTTCTCTGCACCCTCTATGAGCAGCTTATCCCTTCTTATGGTACCTCTTATGATGCCAAAGATTTCTTTTTTTTTTTTTTTTTTTTTTTTTTCCTTCTCCTTATTAATATCCCAATATAATTATATTACATCTTTATTTCTCTTGCTAGTTGCATCTCACTGAGTGCTTTGGCATTTCTGACTTGTCTGTTCATGCTTGCATTATTCTACTTGCATTATTCTACTATACTTAATAAATAGAGAAATCTTCCTCATTATTTCTAAGGTGAAAGAAAAGATGACAATTTAACCAAGCTGGTCGTTGAGACTTTTTTTCTTCACATTGGTGCAGCTTATACGTATGCCTCTAGTAGTGCTCTTTTGAAGAACCCACACATTTCAGAGAAACATAGAGTAGCAGTAGTCTTGTCTAATGTGTAACCTGGGCTATTGTCCTACATGGGTTACTTGCTAAACTCCACTTTCTTACAGGTGGCACCAAGAAACTTTTAAAGAGTTAGACAAGTCTTCAGACTCACCATCAGAGACAAAGTCTGCTATTAGAGGCATGATGTTAAGGGCTCAGCTGGAGTCTCCTGGTATGATAGTCACATAAGGTGGCAAAAGCATATTTCTATTTGCATGAATCCATTTAGTCCTGATGTTGCCCAACAATTCCCTTGATTATAAACTACTACCAGCTTTAAAAGGCAAAAAGGTGGTTCTGCTTTGTGCAAAGGGTCTGAGGCCCGGTGGAGGTTGAGGACCTTTCCCAGTTATAGCCATAGCTGCAGCTCTCACAACTGCAATCCAGATGGGTGTCAAGGAAAATGACTGCTCATGTGTTGGTCTCGTGTACAAATGCTGGTATCCTTGACCTTTCCTGATTTTGCTTGAACTGGAGCTAGAAATGGCCAGCCTCTAGTAGTAAAACCAGGCAAAATAGCATCAGCTATTACTAATTTGCTGAGAGTGCAAATATTGTCAGTTGAGCAGAAAGCATTGTAAGCCACTGTGTTCATAACAGTATTTAAAAAAAAAAAAAAGAAAAAGAAAAAAGAAAAGAAATCCCCACAACATATCTCCTACAAGGGATTTCATATGATTAGCTAAAGCAAAATGCAACCTAAAACTTTGCATCTATTTTCTTATGTAATGTTTTCAAATCACAGAATATCCCAAGTTGAAAGGGATGCACAAGGATCATTGAGGTCAACACCTGTGTGGTTTGGGTTCCAAGGGACCTTAAAGATCATCTAGTTCCAACACCCCTGCCATGGGCGGGAACACTTTCCACTAGACCAGGCTGTCCAAAGCCCCGTCCAGCCTTGCCTTGAACATTTTCAGGCAAATTTCCCTTTAACTTGCATCCTAGAGAATTATTTTTTTTTAAAATAAATTATCTAAATTTATTGACATCTACCTTCTTTAGACATGTTTTCCTGGGTAGCATGCCAATGTAATTTCTTTTCCAACAACTGCCATGATAACTAAATCTCCAATTACTATCAAGTTCTGTTGTTTCAGATATGTACCAAGAACCACCATATTCTTCTCTGCTTTCATGCATACCAACAGACATTCAACAGCTCTAAACTAATCCTATGTTAAAGATCTCAAAGCAAACATATGTTTAAAACACAAGCCAACGTTTCCTCTCTCCTTTCCCTTCCTCATCTTCCTGAAGAATTTATACCTTCTACATGACTGGACTTTTAATGTAGTATATATGACAGATTCTCTGCAATGCTAGCTTTGTCATAATCTTCAATTAATTCTTGTCTATTCCTCATTAATTCTTCCATTAATTCTTATCTGTTCCTCATTCTGCTTCTGTTAGTAAACTAACAGCTAAGATAGATGGCAAACTGACCCATGACTTTTCATCTAGTCACTTTTTTAATCCTGTTTTCAGTAATCCTATCTTTCTCAGGGGTTAGAGCAATGTCCAATTGGCTTTATTGTAGGATGAAGATTTTTTTCGTCACCACATTTCTTAATTTCATTTCTCTCAGAATATAATTCATGCAGTTATACTTAGGGTGTAGAATAAAGTGTAACTTGACTAAGAATGAAGAGGATAGACAATAATATATCTTGAATCTTCGACCATTTCATCCATTGTCAGAGAGACCTATAAAGGTCTTTGGTTTACTTAGAATAATACATGGCAGAATTATTAGGATCCAGGTAAATGTTTATCATATGATAGTGATCAATAGGATACTTTACAACTTGGTAAATTTGGGCTCCTGTGAAAAAACACACCAGCCATAATGTAAGTTCCAAGTGGTGTAGATGTCTCCACATCACTTATAGTAGAAGGTCACTAGCCAACATCATCTTATATTTCCTCTCAGCAAAGAAGACTTTATCGGCTATGGAGAAATGTTTTTTTCATGTGTTAAATCTCTAGTTAAGATTAGTTATTACTTGCTCCCTTGTCAGCACTCCTGGATTTGATTTCAGTTGCGAGCTACTCAGATGTGGAATGCTATCTGCCCTCAGAAGAAATCTGCAGTGAGCAGCCTCTCAGGTGTCAAGTTATTTTTCGAGTACCCGTACTGCCAACAAACTGAAAGCTCTGATTAATATTTTTTGCTTCCAGATACATGCTGTGGATGAAGTTCTCATGAAATACTCAGTCAGTGAGATTCCCTCCTTTCCCTGTCTCTCTATTTGCTTCTTAAGACATTCCTCTGAAAACTTAAATGAAGTTTTCCTATATTTCACCATTAGGAAAATACAGCTCAAATTTCCTGTAAATCCATTCAAGGATTTCATCGCAAGATGTCATCATTGTTTAATTTAAAATATAGCTATTGATTTATCAGTCTGTGATGTATTTCCTCTCAAATATAAATATACATATGTATTTTCTGAGTGTGATACTATGCAACACAAAGAGCTCTTCATACATACTAGATTAAGAATATTTGTACTTAAATTTAATTTATTTTTGTTTTCATTAATGGTTCATAATAACACCAAAGCACAGGACTAATTAAATTCTAAAATTAAGAACTGCATATCAAGCTACATTTGCTTTTCAGTATTATCAGAAATTTTACTGTTTGTTTAAAAATCTAGCTTGAAAAGTGAAGCTTCCTAAATATAATGCTCAATAATTTAGCTGTTTTTAGCTCTATGTGAAGAGAAATCTTTTTGACTTTTACAGTCTGAATATTAAATAATTCATTATTTTTAATTTCTACTTGCTAAATTTTTTTACACATATAGTCAAATAAAACTAACAAAACCTCTATATTTATATATAAATGGATAAAATTATTTCTGATTATTTGATCACACGGTACTTAATTTTTCTTCCTAAGCATAGACCAGTTCTTTATGTTTGGCTGTTATGCTTAGCACAGAGCTAGGAAGAAGATAAAAGGTGAATTACAAGTTCTGAGATGGAATTTAGGTTCTTAGCATTACAACACTTGGACAGATAAAACCCTAAGTAAAGTGCACTGGGATCCAGACAATGCCAACGTCTGAATGTTGGCAGAGGCAGGAGCTATGAGAAACAATGAGGCACCTGAGACACTTTTTGCCAATAAAATATATTTTATATAGGAGGAGCATGAGAAGAATTACTGCAGAACACTTCAAACCAACTCATTCATTAGGGCCAAAGATGTTACCAGTAAGAAAGACAAGATTGTCTTGTGCTAGTTAGCAAGTATTAATTAATACAAGCTAAAAACATTAGTCAAGTAAAATATGTTATTAGATATATACATATCACTATTAAGTGATAAACTGAGTATTAAGGCTCAGTTTGAGTGGTTACCCCAGTCTGCTGTGTGAAAGAAGCACTCCTTATTTTCTGCTATATAACTATACTACTTTGTTTATACAAAACAAGAATGTTCTTTAAGTATAGAATTTTAGATATAATGCATTTTATAATTAATTATTTATGTTATTACATTATAATTTATGATTATATATTTTATAATGCATTTAATGTTGTGTTATATCAAATATATTGATATTATTACAAATCAAATATTTGATATCATAATATTATAACAGTTTCTATTGCTTGCTGCCTGAGCTGGGTTTGACTGAATCTGGAAAGGCATAAAGGAATGAAAACTGGAAATCATACATGTAAAGCTTAATATAGCTAGCTCTGTATCAGAAATAAATGTTTTTATTACAGTTTGCATGTACAGCAAAATTGATTAAATTGATTAAATTTACAGAAATGTAGTTTTCTTTTGATTCATAGTACATAGCTTGATTCCTTCATTAAGAACAAAATCAGATTACCATTCTAAACAAGCTGAAGACCATTAGGAGATGACAGAAAGGAAAAAAAAAAAATGTTAGTTTGCAGGCAGCTGCACACTGAATAGAAAAGTTGTGACTTAAGAGTCCCTTCTGGAAAAAGAAGAGCAATGAAAAGAGTGGATCTCCTTCCAGTTGAAAGAACTGAAGAATCAAATGTCATGTTTGAATGCCAAGAAAAATAAAGCATACAGAAGAAGTCACAAAATGCCTAATGGCAAATGTTGCTGAGAGATTCTTTTTGATCTTACATGAAAAACAAAACAAAACAAAACAAAAATAACTGTGGCCAGTCAAAGGAAGGGTTGGAGTAGTGCTTGCATATCATAGAATTATAGAATCATAGAATCATTCAGGTTGGAAAAAACCTTTTCAGATTATCTGGTCCAACCTTTAACCTAGTACTGACAAGTCTACCACTAAATCATGCTACTAAGTTCTACAGCTACATGCTTCTTG
This sequence comes from Oxyura jamaicensis, assembly GCF_011077185.1. NCBI lineage: Eukaryota > Metazoa > Chordata > Aves > Anseriformes > Anatidae > Oxyura > Oxyura jamaicensis. Next base: position 44,738,738 of record NC_048893.1, on the reverse strand, counting down.
AAGACCTCTAGGGCTGGTGACTCACTAAGTTATGCAAACTCGAATACTCATACTGTAGCTTTTGTCTCCTTTTCACAGCTCTTACTTGTTGCACAATTTAATAGAGGCCTGATTTTATGTGGTGCCTGTGCACTATCATGATAAAAAATAATAAGAAGCAAATCCTGAATTTCTTATATCTTCAGAAATTACTGTCTCATAACCTAAAGTTTCTCTGTGAATAATTCTCTATACCGACACTGCAAGTTGCAGAAAGAAAAAAAAAAAGCCTGCCACAACAACATGCCTAGCAGTTTTCATTGCATTACTCCCTACTTTTTTTCCAAAACAAAATCTGAATCTGCTTGTTTGATCTGCAATCATATTTGCATTCAAATCAATCATTTTCTCATTTTCCTAGATTCCCTTGTTATTGTCCAGATAATGTTAAAATAGCCGTGTCAACTCTATTTAATTGATAAGAGTTTCAAGCCATGCAGATATAATTCTCTATGAAATGAATGGTTGTTAAAATACTTTAAAAAAAAATCTTAAGTGATAAGGTACATAGTCTCTTGCTTGATGCATAAACACATATAATTGTATGGAATTGCTAACAGGAATATGCTAGTAGAGGTGAGCTTAAATAACTATGCCTCCAGACCAAATTATTCAGTCATGCCAGTCAGTTTTCTTTCTACCGGTTAGGAAAAAGACACAATAAAATACTTCCAAAATTCTTATCAGTACAGTTGCACAGAGTTATGCTAACACACCAATAAGCTAGTCATGACTAGAGTTCTTAGAGTTCACCATGGGAGAGAAGGTTTGCAAATTTTCCCATCATTGCTAACACCATTCACAGGCTGTCAGCAAAATTTTCAGTACTGTGCCAAATATTTGCTCAAAACTGCATTAGACAATATAATGCTTTAAAAAGTGTCGGTAGCTATTGGACTATATATACATTGAGTGTCCTACCATTTCAAACAAAAATTCAGCTGAAAAAGATTGGAAAATAGCCATAGTAGAAGGGCTTCGTTACGAAGTATTTTTCTGTTAAGATTTCAAAACAACATTAATGATTCCAAATTGCTATTTAAAGTAACAGCTCCAGGATACTGAGCCTAACGCTTCTCTAAAAGTAAGCAAGATTGATTCTGTTCATGGTTATTCAAATACGTACAAATGATTTCAAAACAATGGTTTACTTCACAATATATATCTATGGTTTCCTTATAGCCAGCTAAGGCACAATTAAACAAGAGTTTAAGCTGGTTTTCCTTACTTGTAGCGTGATCATTCATTTCCCCCAGACCAGTATTAATTCCAGCATCTATGGAACTCATGATTTTATCAATCTACAAAAAAAAAAAAAAAAAGAAAAAGAAAAAAAAAAGAAGAAGAGTGAAAACAATTGATGATTGTTATATTTAGTTTTTCATGCATTAAATTCTAGAATATTTACTTTCATTAAGAAAACAACAGTATAATCAAGACTGCAAAAGGCAAAAATCAAATGGTGACAACCAACTTATCCACTTTGATTTTTATTTTACCACATATTTGTACACATCAAAATCTAAACCTTGAACGTAATGTTTCTTTTCCTACTGCATAGCTCCTGTCATACCAATGATTATGGTCATCTAGTTATATCTCAGTCTTTGAAATTACTTTATGACATTTCGGTATATGGATACAAAGGAGAAAATTGCATGTATTAAAGTATACGACAGAATGGATTTTAATTATATAGGATAATTTTATTTGGTGATAGCTGTGAACCACACGAATGTGATTTAAGTAATATTAATGCATAATAATATTTATTATTATTATTATATATTTTTTTTGTTATAAAGTACTAAATCAATTGTTCATTTAAGATTTCCAGAGAACTTCCTAGCTCCCTTTTTTCTGTCTGCTCCAAGGACCCTTGATAGGTATGAAACATAGCTGTGCCCACATATACCACTTGTGAAACAGAGCTACATTCATGCCAAAGCTCATTTGCAAATTACATTGTACTTACTATGTCAGAACTTTTATACCTACTATTTTTTCCATATGAACAGCACACACACACATACAAAAAGTGAATGAAAAGACTGGTGTTGCTAAGGCAGACACAGGGAACCAAGTTTTACAGAGCTTAATATTAGGACTACTCGGAAAGCTGACTCCTTATTTAATACTATATATTTGTCACTAGTGACAGGAGAAAATCTAGACAATTTAGAATTCATACATACTTTTTTTGATAAACTACATTTTTCTTACCCTTAAGAACAACCAAACCTTCTGAAAAGACAAACTGACTAGTTTCAGGATTTCAATATATGTAAGTTAATGGATCAAAACCTGATCCTAAGTACCTTTCCACAGAGAAAGTATCTCCTTTACAACAAAAACTACCTTCATATGTCCTATCGAACCAGACATTTAAATGAGCTGGATAGATTTTCCCAGAAAAGTAAACAATCACACAAACAAACTCTCTGCTTTTCTGAAATAAAATGGCACTCTGGAGATGTATATAGAGCCCCATGACAGTCATTTTAAAGAGAAATGCTTGTTTCTCTATAATAGCAGTAAAGATATAAACATTTTGCATTCTTAATTTACCTCAGTAAAATGGGAACTTTCATGTCTATGAAGAATTGCTTACTTTCTTGGAATGTAGTATAGTAGAAAGAAAAAAATAAATTAGAAGAAAGATGTATAAAACTTAATTTAAATCAAGCTCTAAAACTAAAATAAAGAATTTTGTATGAGCAAGCACGTGTACTATCAATTCAGCATGGAAAATTCTTTTTATATTTCTGAATTCATTGTAGCTACACAAGGGTATTCCCATTTCATACAAGAACCAAGGCACAATATATGTGCCAAGTATTGGGTACACAGGCTACACACCAGTTAGAGGATACATTATATGTAGAGGGTTTTGGAATGCATAATCAACCTAAAATCTTAGACTCTCCATTTCTGCCATCATCTTTCTTCTCTTGGGAGGCATTGCTGTGATTGGAAATAATTAGCAAACATATAAATAATGGGCATAGCCACAATACTTTTACCAATTTTAATAGTGTCAGTGGTGAGGGGTTTAGTAGAAAATAATTTAAATGTCGCAACAAATTATAGCATTACCTCATTCACTGTGGAAACAATAGATTTCATTGAACATCTAGCACTTTGAACAAAAATGCATTGCATTTTGTGCCAGCTGTCGAACTACCATGCATTAGACTATGATACACTCTCAGGATTTGTAATGTGGAATTTCACTTTTTATTTCATCTCTGAAATGGAAAAAATAACAGCTTTTTCACAATACCATATATTTGCTTGTTCTTAAAAATGATCAAAACTTACTTCTTCCCATTCTGATGTGAAGGAAGGTGTTCTTTCAGAATTTCCTTTAGAGCACTGTTGATTTGGTGTGGGTTCACTCCAGTTGCTTCTTGCTTTTTTGTCACTTGGAGGATGAGTGATAAGATTAGAATCAGATTTTGAAACATTTTTGTACAAATGCATTTCAAGCAACGTCTTTGGTAAAGATCGTATTCTCCCAAGTGTGCATGCTCGCTCAACAAATCCTCCAGCAGTAATAACCCACTGTTCACTTATCCTTGTTGATGTGCCAACCAGTGTATGGTTTTCCACTGGCTTAGTTTTAGTATGAAATATGGTTCTGTTTACAACCTGTGGCTTTTTTTTCTTAACAGGAGGATCAGGGTTGTTTTCTTTCTGTAGCTGTATCTGCAGCACTGTGCTCTTGTTCAAAATGTTTTTCTCCAGTGGACTACTGCACTGGTTTGGTTTGCTGTACAGCTGGAGTGGGTTATCTGGTGGTTCACATGCAGGTGATGATCCATGAAGTAAACCTGCAAACTGCTCAGCAGGGTGTCCTTCAGGAAGCTCACTTTCAGTAGATGACTCTCCATGGCAAAAATGCTCTGAAATGAGAGAGTAACTTGTAAAAAAAATGGGTGATAAAATACTGTAAACAATAAAAACCTTACTCTCTGCAAAATGTTTTTTGTATGCTGCTTGGTTCTTTTTTATGTACAGAAAAAATATACTTATGACATGAATTGATTTATTATTCTCTAAAAAAACAATTCTCTTCTTGAACTTGACAAATTTAACCTGAATGGTTGGAAAAAAAAAAAAAACCTACACATAAATTCCAGGAAAAAGTAAATTTATAAAACAAAATAGGTTTTTGCTATTCTATTAATTTGATAGCGTCTCTTTTAATTTAGTACTGAGCTGAATTGTATACAAATTATAAAATTATACAACTTTGTAAAATGAATTAGCTAGTTACTTTATAGGTATTAAAACACATGAAGAACCTGTATTGTCAGGAGCATTGTTAATAATATTTCTTTTTATAGTCATTATAATAATAGTGAATTTACACTATTATGCCTTTTAACTGACAGTCTCTAAAGAATAGATCTGAGTGTTGTTTTTATTTCTGGGAACTTGCAAGAATAGTTTCAGAATTTGTAAAATAATAGGAAATCAAGTCTTTTCTTAAGAACTGAAACAAGTTTTATAGGCAATTTAGCATAAAAAAAAGGAACTGCAGAAAAATGTACTTCTTGACACAATTCTTAGTGGATTATTAAAAATGTATAGCTCTTTTTTATGCCTGTTCCTGTAAGGATCAGGAAAAAAGAAAAAGACCTTTTTTCTATCTGTACCTTTTTCTAACTTCTTCTAACTTACCATTTAAAGTGTTCCTATTGATCACATCACTCTATCTACATGGCATTAAGTTAGTGCATTCTATTCAGAATAACTGTGACCCCAATAACAGTTGCATCTCAATAACTACTTCATGAAAGATAAATACATGTATCTTATTCCTGTTAGAAGTCTGTGTACATATGTAGACTCTTAACTGTAGGACTGTACGCACACCAAGAGCCACCAGAAGGAAGCAAACATAGTATCATGTCATAATTTGCAAAGAAATTGGGCAGTTTCCTGCTATTTGCTAAAATATCTGTTGTAAAATATATATATATATATCTCTCAAAATATCACTTCTAAAATAAGGCAGTATTTGATATACATGTAGTAGGAAAAATATTTTGGTGTGTACTTCAAATCCCCATCAGTTCTTCTACTAGTCAGCAGCTTGAAAATTTAAAATTGCATGTTTCTGGCATTTGTTAAGCTATCATTATAAAATTCTAATTCAAGATTAGGAGTGTAACCTAAGAAAATCTACTTTTTTCATTGGGAAAAAAAAAAAAAAAAAGACTAAAATACATACTTCAGACATTTTGCAACTAAAAAGATAATGACTGCTATATTGAAAGGTTGAATATGGAACATGACAGAGTTTAAGGAATTAATAACTCCAGAAAAGTTGGTGTAGGGGCAAAAACATGAGAAAGAGAGGACATGGAATATTCTTACTTTCTTTGATTTCTGAAAGAAGCTGAATTAATTGTAAGACTGACATTTTGCAGGTGAACTTAGCATGAAAAATAAATGATGTAAATAATGATTGACCTTGGTGTTCTTCACTTCCATAAAATTTTCTGTAGCTGGGATTCAGCTCCAGATTAAATCATTTATTTTTAGATATCTGAAAGGGTAATAAGCATATCCCACCGTAGTTAGAGATCATTTTGATAAAGTCAATGCATGTTAGAGAGAGATGCCACACACCATATGTTGTGGCTAGTCAGCTGAATTACCCTCTGTACTCCATTATCTGTATTGACTAGACTGCCAATGACTATAATGGGAGATGGCATGCAGTCTGCGTTCAGATACCTACATAATTACAAACTGAATCTATTCCACTGTTCCAGAAACAAGTCTTACAACTTAACTTTCCATTGAATTCACTTAAAAGATAAATGTGTTTGTCAAGATAGAGAAAAGAGTAAGAGTAAATCAGAAAAAAAAAAAAAAAAAAAAAAAGGAAAAAGAAAAGAAAAGATTAAAGACACCTGGATTGCAAGGCTTTCACTAATACCTATGTCATTTTTGCTACATCTATACCAAATAAAAATAACCAAGCAATATTCTTAGGATCTAAAGGAATTACTTGTCTCATATCCTACATACTCTACTCAAGACGGTTGGCACATCCAGTTACTGGGAATGGTCTCTTGCCTCTGCTAAAACTTGAGCAATGTCTGGGCACTGTCTAGTTAGGTACTGCTTGGTATCCATTGGTCATTGGGTAAACCTTGCCAAAATCCACATAACAGTTTATCAGTACAGACTCCAAGCACCATCTCATACCATGATTTTGTTCACTTTACTACTATAGACAAAAGCTATTCTTTCTGAGAACTCCCATTCTTCTGTGGTCATTAACTTTATTTAGTCACAACTAAAAAGCATATCTCACTTCTTTTTAGCAGTGATTCTGTGACACCATACCAAAACATTATTTTCAGTTATTTTGTTAGTTGAAGTGGCAGAATTTTGCAATGGATGGAAAGATTCTAAGTATATTGTATATCTTTTCAACTTGATCTGTTAGTACAGTTACTGTATTGTATACGTAAGCATATGTATTCTATCCTACCTGTTATTTTCACCTTTTAAACAAGACATAAAGATGTAAAACACTTTATGGAAGGTAGGGAAGATGAAAACAAAGGTTGCCTGTACAACATGTAGTTTTCTGTGTTAACATTGTATTTCACTTTTTATATGATCACCTACTATTGTTCCAAAAAAAACTTGCCTGTTTCATTTACTGTTCACAATTAAGTTTGCTTAGTGGAGAATCTTTTCAACATATTATATTCTCCCTGTTCAGAAAGAGTAGTACTATTACCTATATACCATTGTATAGAAATCCTTCTTTGAATGTCAAGTAAGTCAGCACCTCCTGAGACTTTTGTATGATGCCCATTATCTCTGTGGTTCACACATTATCTTTACAACTTTAGTCTATAATGTGATAACATCCTAATCTGATAAATGTGAGATAAGGCACAGAGAGTCCACAAATTTGGGGCATCCAATCTGATATTCTTTGAGATTTGCTTTGTTCAGAGTATTCAACATATAACACACAATATTATTGACTTAGTAGTTCTGTGATTCAAAGCCCTAGTCTCAAATTCAGCATTCAAAAAATAAGGAACATTGTTAATAACTACTTGGATAAAGTTTGGTCTGTCTTGACGAGCAAAACAAAAGGTCTGTCAGAGATAGAATTTTCTCTGTGCAGTATTCAGCTGCCTCAGCTGTCATTTATTTTCTTTGATACCTTTTGATTTAACTGAGAATTTTTTTAATTATATTACAAAGGAAGCAAAGATGTCATAGGTATGCCTGCTTCACCCTGATTTTAAGCAATGCAGACCAAATCTATACTGGGCAATAAAAAAGACGGGTTGTCAAGAAAATATAGTATGCAGTTATGATAAAGGTTAAGAGGCATGCTGCATGCATGCAGCACCACAGTCCTAGAACAGATTATCCAGACAGGTGGTGTCTCCATCTGTGGAGGTTTTCAAGACTAGGCTATGAAAGACCATGTCTGATCTGATGATCAAAACAGGGTGCTGGACTAGAGGACCTCAGAGGTCCTTTCCAATCAACACTTCCATGACCAAAGTAATTCTAAATATTCTGACTTTTAAATTCGTAACTGTTAAGCCTTTTTTTTTTTTTTTTTAATACAGTTTGATATTATTATTTAGTTTCCTACTGCAGCTAATGATTATTATGAATAAGAATACAGAGCTGAACTATACCACTACTCTAAGCAGTATAGTAGCATAACATTCATTGTAATGTTCTAAATAAATCATGTAATGTTCTAAAGGAGGAAAAAAAAATCCCTGCAATAGATAATCACAAAATAATTTGCTAGATTTTTTTTTTTTCTACAAGGCTGTATTTATTGTTTTAATACCTGAAACATGAGATACGAAAAATCCTCTTCAAACTGCTATATCTAAAACCGCAGCTACATGTCTTCATTGCCTGTGTGAATGTGCTACCAAGATCTCAATCTCGAGAACTTAAAGTAAGAAAAACACTAAACAAGATAACATAATCCTTCTATAACTTTGCTACAGTAGGCAAATGTACTTAAATAAAATAAAATCTTTACTTAGCTTTAATAATTACCAATTCCTAATACTGGTGTCTTTTTACTGCTGAATATTTATGCCATAAATTTTAAGACACCAAACTGATACCAAAACCAGTATTTATTCTGAAACTTATTAGTCATATATAAAATGTGATGTTTTGTGTATTTTTTCCTGTCTTTTTTTTCAAACATATTAAAACTATTTTTTCTTTTGAACTATTCATTGAAAAGATCCTTTCAATAAGTTGTCTATACTGATGATCCATGTCCTGTGTGGTTAGAATTAATCTTAAATCTGCTGATACATTTCATAAATCAGGACTGTCCATTGCTAAGATGTTCTATCCCCTAATTGATCATATGTTTTTGAACCTTTTCATTAGATTTATTTTTTTTTAACCAACTCAGCTGGCACTAAGAATATTGTACAAAATTATATTACTGAGTTCACTGAGTATAGATGTATGTGAGTTATGATAATAGTTTTGTTTTTTCATAGTCTCTTGCATAAATCATCTGAGAATGGACTTTTAGAAAGAGCATGGGATACCATACAGAAAGAATAGATGTAGAAGGTAAAGCTCTTGGATCAAATCCTGATCGAGAGAAGATTTCTATTATAAACTCTTTTATTTCTTTTTGTATGGATGTTTATTTTTGTAAGATCTTGCTTCCTCATCAGATGCTGCTTGTCTTCCCTCCTTACCTTTTTACTTGTAAATATTATCTTAAATACCAATATATAAATAGATCCCTAGTGTCATTACAAGTGCACCCACAGCTTTCCCATTTGTTATGAAAATCACTGTGATACTGCCATATCTGTGTTGCATGGAATACATTTACATTTGGAACAAATAATTCAGTTCTGTCATAATCTCAAAGCCACAGATAAGTATTGCTATTATCACCAGTTTATATACAACCAAACTGGCATTTAGGCAGCAGATTGCAATTCAATCAGCTATTTATTTACACACTGGTGCACCCCAGCACAGTTGTTTGTGGTACATACATAGATCTCTGTGGAATACCATTTCTCACTTTATTTTTTAGAAATTTTGCAATTATGTAAACTTAGAAATCAGCTTATTCACATTTGTATCTCAAGAGATTCCATGTTTAAAATGGAAATACATTCAGCAGAATAATAGTTATTAATAATAGTAATGAAAAGAGCTGTAATAGATAAATTATAACGACAGAGTTACATCTTTAACAGGCACTGCGGTTGCCATGGCACAAGTTTCTAATGTAAAATAAAAATCCATTAGAAATTTGTTCTATAGCTATGGTAACAACTGTATTGTGACACCTGCACTACTAATATATTCATATTCTGTTTTCATTTGATCCAGAAAGATGTTTTTAGCAGCATACTCTGCACATGTGTAATATCAGTCCAAAAATTTACTCTCAACTCTGTTTTCCACAGAGTTGATTGATAAAACTAACAGTCACACCTGAATAATATTTGGAGAGTACCCTCTCATCAATTCCTACCACTTAGGTAAGCTGGAACCATTTGAAACAGAAGGATGGTAAGCAAAGTCATCTTATTTTCATGGTAAAAATTGCTTTGGACACACTAGAATACCTTCACTAGTGATATTGGTTGTATTATCAAAGTGATCATAATAACGGGATGATCAACAAGAAAACATTTAAGATAGAAGATTCAAAGTATTTAAAAATTGAAGTAGCAATATTCAGTATGTCATTAGTTCACCCAGCAAACCACATGGTGCTCTGACCAAGATCCAGATCTTTGATGTCAGTGTGTTGTCTGCAGATATCTTTGATGAGGAACTGCAATGTTTCCTCACTCTAGGAAATGTTATAGCAAGGTACCATGGACCTGTGTGGGAGACATAACAGCATGATTACTAAACAACTAATGAAGAATGTTGGCTTCTACTGTCAACAGCTACAGCACAGAAAAGGAGCAACAGTGTCCAGCCAGATTGCTGCTTCTCCTTCTGCTTCCTTCTAAATGTAATGATACCACCAGGAGGTGGTTTGCAAGGTTGGTGTCAGTGGTTTCCAGGCTCTGTGCCCAGGTTCCAATACTACCAGCCTTTCAAAGCCATGTAGTTGCTTAGTAATCACACACAAACACACACACACACACAGACACAAAATCTGTGTGGATTACGTGTTTGCTCTTAGTAACTTCACAACTGCCAAATCAATCATTTAATGTACCTGTCTTGACTGTGGACTGAAGGATTCTATGGCCTATTGCTACCTACATTCTTGATAGTTTCACTGTCCATGTTTTACTAATTCATTTTACAGAGACCCATAAGGAACTACAGGGGATAAGAAAGATTTTTGGTTAAAGACAGTTCCATAAGGAGTTTTCTGAACACTGCTTGCCAGCCCCTAATGAAGAGAAAAGCTTTCAGTAAGGAAGGATATTAGCTGGTAATTACTGCTAATTCTAAGCACATTATAATATCCAAATAAAGTTATTGCAAAAAAATATCAGAAACAGGAGTGTAATCTGGTGCAAATAAGAGCTATTTTTTACTTTTGTAGAGACGTATTCACTCTGTTTTCAGGATTTATTTTTGATACTCATATGTACTCATTCTGTATTTGGGGGGGGGCAGAAATGTAATTTTTACATAGATCACACAGGGTTAATCTTTAACTGCAAAATTCAGCCTAGACAAAAAATGCAGAGCTACACTGCCACCTCCATAATGCTGTTTCCATGAGACTTTCTTTCTATGTGACTATATAAGGCATGGTTCCTAGACGTTTTAATGACAGACAGCTGTTCATGAACTATTACATTTTACAGCACAAGAATCTGCCATATACCTGCTCCTTAAAATAAGAATTATACAGAAAACTAACATATGTTAACAGGTTAATTTAACGCACATGAACTAATGTTCAACATCCCCCAGGTAATACAGTGGACTATTTCAACACCCAGGTTCAAGCTAAAATTCTATTAGAATATCTCAACTCTGCCATGCAGAAATATATATATATGTGTGTGTGTGTAAAATAAAAAATACATCAGTAATTCTTTGTAATACTCAAGCAATCTTTCTGCAAAATGAATGGAAATTGATGCAAAATGTAATTTTGCAGAAAGCTCACATATAACTGCATTGAGAAATTCTGTGGTAATCTTTTCTTCTTGCAGGAGAAAGCTAGCAGTTGAGTGGGATGTGGCAGTGCTCATAAAGTACATGTTAATCTGATAATGTAGTACAGCAGTAGATGAGGAAAATTTGGTGACACCTAATAACCAAAATCTGTGCAAACCAAAATGAGTATGACAGATGAGCTCCTGAAACCAAATCCGTTTCTTGAAGACTTTAATGAAATCTAGTTAATTGTTCCACTCCTGATATTTTACACATCATGTACGAAGAAGGAATGAATGGCAAAGTAAATCCTCCACCAGCTAGGAACAAAACTTAGTAATTGTTAAGGCAAAAAAAATGGAAAAAAAATATGGATTTTTAAAGTACTGTTTCAACACTTCTACTTGGAAAGAAGGATTATCCTAAGTAACTTTACAATTTCCCCAAACATAAGAAAAAAATCAGAAAGAAAAGAAAATATATGTTCTGGCATTTGCACTGGTGATATACTTCTGTCATCCCTAACATAGCTAAAGCATCTATTTCTGATCTGAGTAATATTTTTAAGATACTTAGCATGGGATACAAGATAGTTTGCTTCTCCTCTCCTCTGCTGTCCTCTCCTCTCCTGTATTTTTTTTCTGTTAGGTAGTATAAACAAAGCTGTAATGACAAAAAGTGTCTAAGTCACAGAGTCCTAGATGTATACATGCATAATCATAGAAAATTACATCCAAAACTGCAAAGTTTTCCAATTCTTGGTGGAATATAAATTCCCTTGAGAAGTATTTACACAATATAAATGATCTTAATAAAATAAAATAAATAACCTTGACTTGGTGCTAGGCAACCTGCTCTAGATGGTCCTGCTTGAGCGGAGGTTGGACCAGATGGCCTTCAGAGGGCCCTTCCAACCTGTGATTCTGTGAACCTAAACAATTATGTGCAAATTAATTTAGCTAAGAATATTTATTTTCTAGACAGTGTGAGAATCTCTAAAATACGTTTAATTTTCACAGATAACTACTCAGCTCAGGACATTTTGGAAACATACGTGCACTTGGAACACAGAATTAACCTGATATGAATTGATTGTCACTCTTAGGAGAGTCAATGTGTAGTTTTATTAAGCTGCTGGAATGCAGAAAAGCACTAGATCAATTCCAGATTTAGTTATAGGGAAAGCAAGTATTAGACAATAGTTGAAACACAGAAGAGCAATGAATAAACCTGAAAGACAGCAACTTTCAGGCTCCATCATAAATGTCACTTTATTAAGCTTTCTTACTAGCACAGAACAAAAAGCACCTAAAGAGCTAACAGGGCCAGTTGAATATAGGCAAGAGAAATTATTAATCTGCAGCTGTTTTAGGCAAAGTTTCCAAAACAGCCTCTTTCAGACTATTTGCATGAGTATTTGGGTTAACTGTATATTACCAAAACATACAGAAGTTTTCTCCTTGTCTTTAAATAGCAGATACAGGTAAGAAAAAATATTTGAAAACTTTCTTTTTTTTTTTTTTTTTTTTTTTTTTTTTTTCTCCTTGGTGTACTTACATTAATAACAAATATGATTATTAAAAACTGCATGAATCATTCTAACTAGTTGCTGGTCACAAGCTCCCACAGAGACATTTTCTTGATATTTCCAAATATAGGTCAGTTCTCTTGGTTAGAAACAGAGGTACTGCCATCCATGTTTCTGATCTACAGAGTTGTATGCAGAGGGGCACAACTTAAACCCCCACTTACATAACTGGTTGAAAAGACATGAAATGCAAGTGCTACTCATAGAAATCTGAATGATTAATCTTCATTCAGGAGCATGTGAAAGTTAGAGCACAGAACATTAGGGAATAGCTGTGGCAACAGAAAACATTGCCACTTACTCTTTAGTCAAAAGGTTTAACTCCAACAGCACCCTTGCCAGAGAAATTAGTAAGAATGGTCCCTAAAAGTAAGGCAAATCAACTGCGTCAAATTAGGTAATTAACTGGTTCTTATCTATGGTGCTGGAAGAAATAAATGCTTCGATATACACTATACGTTCACCAGGTCCCTAAACTGGAAATATCTCAAGGAGGACAGGCCAGGAATGTTACTATTCCTTCATTCAGCTCTGATTTACTAATATGTCACTCAGTATGAGGAAGACTAATTAACAGACATAAGTAAGTACAGTCACCTGTGACCTTAGGGCTGAGTCAAGACAGATCTGATTGTTCCTTTCATACTGTATATTTCTGCTTTTTTAAGCAAATGTGTCTACATCTCACCTGAGAAACACTTTTGGTAGAGCTCCATCATTAATGTGCCATTTCTGGTGTTCGAGGAACTTTCATTGACCTAGTTTGCCATCACCATAGAACCAAAGCACTAGCAACCACTACGTGTGGTTTACATGTAGGAAACAGCAAAAAAGTATCATACTCCTCCTGTACTTGGAAAAGTTTCTGCCAGCAGCTTGATGAAGAGGAAATCAGATCACTATGATCATTTTTTGTAAATACTTAGATGGGCAGAATAAACAGGGGGAAGTCCCTTGCAAATGTCAAGTGATCCAATTTTTGAACATATACCTCTTGCAGACAGAGCTGTGAATTCTATCTTGGTTCACCAATCTCATAGCTAGGGGTTATCATTTTCAAATGGAAACAACAGATGAAACTGAGAAAGACCTTTAGAATAGTTTTTGCTTCTTGCTGTAACAGATTCTCGAGAGGACTCTGACAAAGGACAGTGAATTGCAACTAGGAAAGCTCCAAAATTGCATAGAATAATCCATATTTATAAACACCAATATTCAACAGTCTAAAGTGATAGCATTTTAAAGGACAAATGCATTTCTAAGATAGAACGGATAGAGGAGATGCAAAAAGATAGTACAGGTTTCCTAAAAGCTTTGTACAGTCATATCTGCTATTCAGACAGGCTTCTGTGAACTCAATGTTTTTATGAATGCAGAGAAAGGATTATAGGAACTCCATCATTTATTTTATTAATTTTTAGAAAAATCTCTTCAAAATCTTTGTAGAATGAAACAACAGTTAGAACAGTCACTTGAAACAACTTGGTAAGATCACAAAGATGAGGGAAGCTGAGAATGTAAATGACAGAGGTGAATTTATTTTTATTTTTATTTTCATTAGATGGGATTTCATTAATCTGTTGGACCTTCTTGGACCTATCATTTTGCTCATAAACCAGTGGATCATTAGGACCTTTCTTCAATGGGATTTCCATAGGTGATAACTGAAAAAATTGTACTGAAAACAATGACATTCTGACAATGAAGTTCTGCTCATGGCAATCCACTCACTTTTCTGCTGGCCACAATATAGTCTTGTGTGTATTTAATATTGCCTGTCAAGGTATCTGAGCCACTATTTTCCCTTTAGGTGTAACAGTTCCCGTCTATTCAGTTTCTAGTCACTGTGGTCAGTCAGGTGGTAGATAGTTCACATTTGTGGTATGGTTCCAAACTGTAAGGTTTGTGTGGTTACAGTGAAAGAACATACTATATTGCTCTCAGCATTTCTCACTGAAAACTTATAAAAGCTGCTCTTCCCTTTCACATGAAACCGAACTTTCAAACCTTGGTATTTTTCATTACAGAAGTACTTCTCAGATTTCAAACACTTCTTTGGGATTGGATGGTAGAATCAAAAGTAAAAGCGTTCACATTTATCCTTGGAGCTTTTAGAGTACCTAAGGGACTCTCAGCAGATACATATTATATATTTGGGTGAGGGTGGCTTGCTTCAATTTGTCCTTTCTGGAACACTTGTTTTCAGTCCTTACAGAAAGGTACTGGACTCAGCTTTCATGCACACTCTCCTTTCCCCCACCCCCTCCTTTTCCACTGTTACCCCAAAAGAAAAGGAAAATTATGAAGATTGACAGAGAGGCTAATTTCTTCATCAGTCAGACATACAAACACAGCAGGAAACAACAGACCTACTATTTTCTCACATGCATTCTTCTGTAACTTAGCTGATAATTTGTCTCTTACTTCCACAGATTAATGCATTTGTACCACACTTAAGCTTCAGCACATCTTCCTGCAGAGTATTTCTAAAATTTAGCCTCTATCTGCCCAGCTAAAAATTGCTGCCCAAACCACTGTCTTGTATCTGTTAAACTTGAGGTTCCTTGATTTTGACCAATTCAACGACTCTTCTACAAAAATCACCTTCTTGGTACTTTGCCATGAGTATGCTTTGTATCTCTCTTCAATTCTCACTGCTACTTTTAAGGCAATTTGTGGCATGCACATTTTTATTAATATAAACCTTCAAAAGTCATCAAATAATTAATTCCTGTCTTCCATGTGCTGACCCATTATTACTGTTTTGCTATTTTTATTTCTGCTAAGAAATCATGTAGCAAAATTGGATCACTACAATACTTCATGAGTCAAAGGGATTGTAAAACAATTGTAAAACTTCATATTTCAATTAAATTGAGAGCTGTAGAAGAATTAACTTTAGTTAATTATGTTGCTGAAAAAAGACAATTCCTTGCTTGCCTCAAATTCACTGTTGTTCCTATGAAGCTCTGTGGAGATTCAGGATCAACTTTGAAATAACAGTGAATCTTGCAGTGATTTCTTTGATGCAGACTTGAAGTACTGCTCCAACAAACTATCTAACCTACCTGACACACTCAGGAGAACTGAGTATGAAGAAGTAGTTCATTAAACCTATCATAATTAACAAATAATCACAGAAGCAATATTACAATGGTTTTAATTAGCATATTTCTCACTTGGAATAAACTGGAAATCAAATGATCCCAGTCTCCTGAGTAATTTACACTAATCACTTTTCCCTCTCTAAAAAAAAAAAAAAAAAAAAGAAAAGAATAAAAGAAAAAAAGTATCACAAGCAGCTCAATTGATCACATAGCACATTAACAGATAGCAGTACAGGACTAAATCTTGCGGATTTTTTTTTTTTTTTTTCCAGAAAAAAAAAGGCTTTTAATATTAGATAATCAGAAGTGATAATGAAAACATTCTAATCATGTTTCTGATTAAATGTGGGCAAACACCTTGTTGGTCTCCTTTTTTATCTAACAAGAAAGGAAAAAAAAAAAAAAAAAAGAAAGGGAGAAAGGAAGAGAGAAGAGAGAAGAATGTAAGAATAAAAGGAAAAGAAGGGAAGCATTCTGATGACTAAATGTTCTAAACCCAGAATTTTTTTATTAGAATTTTATTTTCAGTTGGTCCTAAAAAGGACTTTTAAAATGTGCAAAGTGTTTTTATGATGTTTTTAATAGCTTTCAAAAGTCCCATGAAAATACGAAGATGAAATGACAAGTGGTTAGTTGGTATTTGCACCTTGACAGCATAATATTGTTATGTAAACACATAATGGGAAGGAAAACTTCTAAAAAAGTAGAAATGTTCACTCTTGGATTAGGTTACCTTGAACATTATGGCATTATTAACACTTCAGTTTATGTTCTTTAATTATTCTGTCTGTACCAACCTAAATGAAAGAAGGCTGTTGGGGGTGTTGGAAGCAAGTGACATGCATTAGAAATTTCAAGGGAGAATGCCAGTTTTTAAATGAACAAGGAGTGAACTACCAGTTGTGACATTTGCTTTCTTCTTTCTAGCATAGTTAACAGGCAACTGTGTTTTTCTAGTCTTTAGACAGAAAAAAATGCATTAAGCTATTAAAACCTTCTACTCAGAGAATAAAGAATGAACTAAATTTTAAAGTAATTGAAATAGCTACAGTACTGTTAAGCAAAGAATGGATTTATTGAGACATAATAGGCATATATACTTTTTTTTTTTTGAGCTTCCTTTCTTCCAACCCTCTGTTGTTATGTGTAACAACACCTTGATCAGTCTTAAAAAAAATAATAACAATCTAAAAATATAAGGGAAAATATGTTGTGTGTTCCAACTGATCAGTGAAGTTTAAAAGTAACTTTTATATGAAATTTGATTTACATTCACTTAATTGCACAGTCTGACCGCCAACATAAAGACTAAAAGCCTGTAATTTGTAAGTGGCTTAAGAATACCTGTAATCAATCTTTCACTGTTTTACAGAAGCCCAAGACATGCAGTAAGATCAGTAGAGAAGTACATAAGTCTGAGTAAAAGTTACTCTGTGCTTCCTAAAGTCGGCATCTTTCATCTGCTTCAGTTAAACCATACTTTATTCTAAAGCCAACATTGTGACATATTTACTACATGAAAGACAAAGACTCAGCATACACTGATGAATTCCAAGGTACTTTTTGCCAGTTTTGGAAGCCAGATCATTGATATAGTCCGTTAAGTAGGGAACACAATCACATGTGTACAACTACTTTGCAATTCTCAAGTAGAATAGCAGAGCAATAATATTATTTCTCTGCATGGCTAAACCTCTAAGAGTTCATGTTGAAATGTAAGAACTGTAAACTGACTCAGATCAAATACAAATATTTCATCATAACTTCACTCTGGATGTGGAAGCATCACCATATATCAAGATGTGAAAATGCTAAAGGTAGGCATCAGTCAAGGGTTCTTGGATTGTTAAAGTGGACCTGAGTTTAAGGCAGTGCTAGTCTGTTTTATCCTAAAGCTTATATGAATGATAAAATGTTTCAAAAAAGAATATCCACACAGCTGTTGGCTACTCAAATTCATAAACTTAAGCTCAAGAAGTCCGATTTGTATCTGCCCTGCATATAACAGCACATAATTAGGAGATTTGTCTCCCTGAACAGTATGAACATAGAATATCAGACCCAAAAGAGGAAAAAAAGATGATCCCAGTTCTTAGGTACTAACTAGGAAAATCACTTTTCAGTTTTAATTATGGAATCCTTTCTTCACAATTTAATGTTTATTGAAATATTTGTAAAAGGCAAAGCCCCTCTGATTTAATTTAATCTCTATTTTACACTTCATGCTAAATGTAATGCATAAAACAACTTAAATAGGAAGGGAAGGGAAGGGAAGGGAAGGGAAGGGAAGGGAAGGGAAAAATGACATTTTCAAGATTTAAAATGCATATAAAGTAAAAATATTCAAGAATAATTAATTAGAAAAGGAAAGTGGGAAAATAGAAGCAGAAGCTAACAGGATATTGGAAGAGTCTGAATTCCAATTCCAGGGAATTATTGCATGTTACCAGAATTGTGCTTCCCTGTAAGAATTTTATATTTTTTATATTATCCAAGTAACTGCAAAGTTAAATTACTGCCTGAGTATAAGCTTAGGTTTTCAAACACTTGTTCTATGGACAGCTCTCAGTTTGATGTCCCTCTATTGCATAAAATTATTAGTTTTACTGTGCACCTTGTCTGAGGTCAATCATATTTAAATATGACTTTCCTTAGGCAAATAACAATGGAATTAGTTTTGGTATTATATTTGATTTTGCCAGGTTGTAAAGACAATTTATTGTTATGCCAAGATAAACTTGCAATGGCTATGAGCCAAATTTTTTTAGACAGCTTCTCAATCCTTATACACTTTTATGTACAATCTTACATAAGGCATGTGTTTTTACTCTTATTCATGCCCTCAGGTCAAAATCCTCCATACCGAGTGATTTCTTCTCCTTCAGTTGTTGTAAGTCTCCAGAACCATATGAGAACAAACAAACATTATCCCAAACCAAAATAAATGGAAGAAAGCTCAAATAGTAAAAAGCTGGAAGCCAAGCTTCAGGCATGGCTGGTAGTGGATACCAAGATCACAGCTGATCTCTGGAGCAGCACACGAAAAAATCAACACTTCAAAACCTTGAAGAAATATCTTCAAGAATTCCAATAATTTCTGCAAAAAGGAGGGCAAATGAGGACAAGCTCAACTGAGTAACAGTTTGTAAAGACAGAAGGGGTCAAAATGAAGGAACAGAACACCACACTCTGTTTTTGACCTCTTTCATGAACACATTCCTTTCTTGTAAGAAGGTGTCCTATGCTGGAAAAAATCCCAAACACACATCTCCAGTAATACATAGACTTATTTTTAGAATCACAGATGATACAAGGAGGAAGATATCCATGTGTACATATACAGAATCTACTTTTCCTTATGCTAATTTTACAGAGAGACTTCAGCCTTAAATGGTAAAGTTTTATCCTGTATCCTTATGTGACTACAAAACCATTCATGTAGGTTGTATCAAAGAAAAAGATGGGGGTGGAGGGAACAGTGGAAAATAGTTAAACAAGGTAAAGGAGTTATCAGGTTGTATCACTCTGAAGAGTATTACAAAGTCTAAGGATACGTTTTAGCCTTTTCATAATGCCTTTCAGCCTTTTGACAAAACAGTTTTTTGATGAGCTAAGAATTTGCACACCATACCTGCTGCATTCTGCAGAAAATGGAAACAGTGATAATGTGCAGGTCCACTGTTTGTGACATAGCACAAGGAACATTTAGAAGTGTTAGGCATGAGACAGTTATTGTCCTGCTTCCTCCTCAACTTCAACACCTACTCTTAATATAAGATGGTGAACTAGGCAGACTTCTTTCTTAATTTCAGGTATAAATACTATGATCAATTTGAAAGCATTGGCCCTCAGCACTAGATGTTTCTATCATCCCTTGCACATTTTCTAAGCAGCTAAACAATACAGGGACAGGGATATAGCTCTATAGCACTCACAAAAGTATCAACAGCAACTGGATCTTAAGAGACACCAACCACCATCTTTTAGATACAGTTCATCTTCTCTCATAGCCCACTCCAACTACATGCCTCGTAAAACAGGCACCACTCTCTACCATGGTTTCCAAGCAGTTACCTCCAGCTTGAAGCTTTCTGTCTTCTTATAAAAAGCACCCTTTCCACAATTTCAGTGGGAATTTTCCACCTAGCTGAATAATAATAATGACTACATTAAATTCACAAATATGAAGCCATTTGGTGATGGAAGAAAAATATAGTTACACTGTTCTTTATTTATTTATTTTCACAGTAGAATATTCAAAAGGCTTGGTAAAGATTTAACATGTTTAGAAAAAAAAAAAAAAAAATCTGAGCCAACTAGGAACGGTGCCCTCTTAGATCTGTTGCTGGTGAACAGAGAGGGCCTTGTGGGAGACGTGGCAATTGGCAGCTGTCTCGGTCATAGTGACCATGAAGTGGTTGAATTTAGAATTTATGGTAACAGAAGGAAAACTGCCACCAAAACTTCAGCCCTGGATATGGGGAGAGTGGACTTCAGGCTGCTCAGGGAACTAGTCGGCAAAGTCCCCTGGGAAACTACATTTGAAGGCATGGGTGTCCATCAGTGCTGGTCAGTCTTCAAGCACTGCCTCCTAAAAGCACAGGATGAGGCAATTCCAAAATATCGGAAGTCAGGCAGGCGGGGCAGCAGGCCAGCCTGGCTGACCAGGGATCTTCTACTGGAGCTTAGGCGAAAAAAGAAAGTGTATGGCTGCTGGAAGGAAGGTTGGGCAACGAGGAAGGAATACAGGGATGCTGTTCGTGTTTGTAGGGAGAAAATTTGTGTGGCCAAAGCCCAACTAGAGTTGAAGCTGGCCATGTCTGTGGGAGTCAATAAAAAAGGTTTTTTCAGATATGTGAACAGAAAAAGGAGAACCACAGAAAACATAGGTCCGCTGCTTGATGGGGAAGGTCAACTCACAGACAATGACGTAGGCAAAACAGAG
The DNA here is from genome assembly GCF_011077185.1 of Oxyura jamaicensis. NCBI lineage: Eukaryota > Metazoa > Chordata > Aves > Anseriformes > Anatidae > Oxyura > Oxyura jamaicensis. Next base: position 44,717,911 of record NC_048893.1, on the reverse strand, counting down.
ACGTTTAATGCCTTCTTCGCCTCTGCCTTCAACGCTGATGATGGGCTTCGGGACCCTGGGTGCACTTTGCTGGAGGACCCTGATGGTGGGAATAACAAACTCCCAACTGACCCTGAACATGTGCGGGATTTGCTGCTCCACCTGGATCCATACAAGTCCATGGGTCCGGATGGGATTCATCCCAGGGTGCTTAAAGAGCTGGCTGACGTCATCGCGGGACCTCTCTCAATTATTTTTCAATGATCTTGGGAATCTGGAAAGGTCCTGGTAGACTAGAAGCTGGCAAATGTTGTGTCAATTTTCAAGAAGGGTCAGAAAGAAGACCCTGGCAACTACAGGCCTGTCAGTCTCATGTCAGTGCCTGGTAAAATTATGGAGAAGATGATTCTTGAAGCTATTGAAGTGCACCTGGGGGACAATGCAGTCATTGGTCCCAGCCAACACGGGTTTGTGAGGGGTAGGTCCTGCCTAACAAATTTGATTTGCTTTTACAGAAATCGTTTTCCTTTTCCACCCGTCTAGTTTACCAAGGGAAACCAGCTGATGTGATCATTTTGGACTTCAGCAAGGCTTTCGACATGGTTTCCCATAGAATCCTACTGGACAAAATGTCCAGCATACAGCTTAACGAAAACGTCATACAATGGGTGAGCAATTGGCTGACGGGCAGGGTTCAAAGGGTTGTGGTAAATGGAGCCACATCAGGCTGGTGGAAGGTCTCTAGTGGGGTCCCTATAGGCTCTATCTTAGGGCCAGTATTCTTCAATGTTTTTATAAATGATTTGGATGTAGGACTAGAAGGTGTTTTGAACAAATTTGCCGACGACACTGAACTTGGAGGAGTTGTAGACTCGGACGAGGGTGGAAAGGCCTTGCAGAGAGATCTGGACAGGTTGGAGAGCTGGGCGATCAACAACCACATGAAGTTTAACAAAAGCAAGTGCTGGGTCCTGCACCTGGGACGAGGCAACCCTGGCTATACATACAGACTGGGTGACGAGACACTGGAGTGCAGCCCCGTAGAGAGGGATGTGGGGGTCGTGGTTGACAGCAAGTTGAATATGAGCCAGCAGTGTGCCCTGGCAGCCAGGAAGGCCAACTGTATCCTGGGATGCATCAAGCACGGCATCGCTAGTAGGGCAAGTGAAGTGATTGTCCCGCTCTACTCTGTGCTGGTGCAGCCTCACCTTGAGTACTGTGTGCAGTTCTGGGCACCACAGTACAAAAAGGACATTCAACTGTTAGAGAGTGTCCAGAGGAGGTTGATGAAGATGGTGAAGGGCCTGGAGGGGATGAAGAGCAACTGGAGCGGCTGAGGTCACTCGGCCTGTTCAGCCTAGAGAAGAGGAGGCTGAGGGGGGACCTCATCATGGTCTACAACTTCCTCGTGGGGAGGGTGTGGAGAGGTGGGTGACCTATGGAGGGTGACCTCCATAAACACCAGTGATAGGACCCGCGGGAACGGGGTTAAGCTGAGGCAGGGGAAGTTTAGGCTTGATGTCAGGAGGAGGTTCTTCACCAAGTGGGTGGCTGCGCACTGGAACAGGCTCCCCAGTGAAGTAGTCACTGCACCAAGCCTGTATGAATTTAAGAAATATTTGGACTGTGCACTAAGTCACAGGGTCTAAACCTTTGGGTAGACCTGTGCGGTGCAAGGAATTGGACTTGATGATCCTTATGGATCCTTTCCAACTCGGAATATTCTATGATTCTATGATTCTATGATTCTAAATAAATGTGTGTTTTTTTATATATATTTTATTTTTGTTGTTGTTGTTTTGTTTTTGTTTTTGTTTTTTACATATTCCACTGGAAATTAATCAAATTGCTTAAAAGAGAGCAATTATTTATTAGAAATTTGCAAACTGTCAAGAACTCCATAAATCAAGTGATAAAGATATAGGTCATTTATTTTTGAAGAAAACTTCTTTTTTTGAAGTATGGGAAGAGAAAGTTGAACATAATTTAAGCTTCTTGTCTTGGTATCAAATGAAGGCTGAGTCATAAAATCACTTTAAAGGCAGCTGTAATGATATAAAATGTTACTGTGTACCAGCTGTTCACTAAGAGTACTCAGTTAAGAGATTGCCCCTTCCCAAAATAAGTTGTGGTAACCAGTTGAATCAGCACTGATTTTAGTGAAAAATCTGAACTACCTGAAGTGGTAATTTTCCTTGCGGTAAGGGAAAATAAGATCTTATACAACCTCAGCTAGATACAAAAGAGAATGTATAGACCTCGCTTATGAAACAGTCAATGTTTTAGTTACCTACTTTAATGGCAAATTCACTTCTTGTCTGAAAGACTTTCTAGATGATGGAAAAAGCATAAGAGATTCAAAGTAATTTGACTGAAAATAGGAATATGTGTTGAAATTGTGTAAAATATGCTTCTCCTCTACATATTAATACAGTTGTACACTAGAAATAAACTCTGCAGATATAAATACTTCAACATTGTCTTGTTTAATTTTTGCCTACCTAGATGCCTACAGAAAATTTATAGAAATCTTTTTATTGTAAGTTAAAATGAACACCTTTGCATCAAGTTCTATCACTACTTAATGTGGCTGAATCGTAGTAAGAGGAGAGAAGGAATGGGTGATATAAAAAGTGAGCAGGAAGAAATAAAAACAATATTCAAAGGGACATCAGATGTGACCACACCGCAGTCACAAAAATAACTAAAGTGCACCAAAGAATACACAGTACTGACCAAGGTAGCTTTAAAAAAAGCATACCTACAGACATATAGACCATACAGACAATATCATTACAGACAATATCATTGCAGTATGTGGAATAGATTGTGAAACTTGCCCCTAAAACCAGAGCAAATTAGTCTGTTCTACTTTAATACCAGTTCTCAAGCTAGAGGCAGTTAAAAAATTTCATACTTGCCAGTTTTGTAGGCATATTCTCTGTTAAGATAAAATACTGGAGTTGTCAAGGAAGAATAAAGTTTTTGCCTGCCTTTCTCAGGTACCTTTAAAGAATCCAACCTATATATTTTTAAATTTAAAACTCTAAAAGAACAACGTTATAAATTACAAAAAGCCACCTATGTCTCTTAATCGGAAGCTAAATTAAAGCAAATTAGAATGCAGAATATAACACCACAGTCTGGAGAAAAAAGTGGTATTGTGACTCAGGAGTTACTCCTAGTCTTGTCAGTAGTTTGCTGGGTGACTTCATAAAATCAGTTTAATACTATATGCATTTCCTTATCTGTGTTAATAACAAACCTTCTAAAGTACTTTAGATCTGCCAATGAAAACAGCACTGCATGAAAGCTAAGTATTATGAGTATCTTTTTAAATAGAATGGGCCAGGTTTTACCCTAAATCCTGAATTATTTCAGAAGTCCATTAAAATGTTTATACTGTGCTTTTATACTTCTCTGCTAATGCTTGTAAGAATCTTTTTAACATGAAAGAAACTGCATGAGAAAACTGAAATTTAACTACTGAGTACAAAAACTATCATAAAATATATAAAGTAAATAGAAAAATTAGGAAATGATTTATAGAGCAATAATAATGATACATTTCTTCTACTTATGTGCACATACTTCAAGCTAAAATGTGATTTTTCACGATTATAGTTCAACTCTAATGACACAAACATAAAAGATGGAATTAGGATTATTATTTTAATTTTATATTATTTCACAAAACAGATGACTTCTCACACAGTAAAATACAATGAATTAAATCAGAGGCAGACAGTACCTACTATTTTTAAGACTCACAAGATGGGTGTGTCAGACAATCTACTTTTCTGTAGATTGAAACCATTTTTACTGGTCATTTAAAAGTTTACTTTTTCTGCCTACTGCAGCAGCACAGGGAAACATATGGAGGAAAACTGCATCATGAGTCTGCAATGTTGCCACGATCACCTATTCAATTGCATCTTTGACCCTTTTATGATCTCTTCCACAGCAACCCATTTAGCTCCTAAGACTTCTACTCATGATCATCACTTTTTTTTTTTTTTTTTTTTTTTTTAGTAACAAAAACTGCATTCATCCTCTTTCATGCTTGCAACCGAGTCCTTAAACCCCTAAAAATCCCCAAATTTTCCCAGCAGATGTGATCGTATTTAAGAAGCTGTGGCCAGCTCACTAACAAGCTACGGCAGAGGTGACCGCTGTGAAGACAGCTCTTATAAAACTGAGATTTTTTTTAGAATAAGCTGTCTGATAACATTATAGCCCCATCATACACACATCTAGATACCCAGGCAGCTAGAATCTGATATGATTTACATTTTAGTATTTAATTCCATATGAAAAGTCTCCTCGCTTAAGATTTTATATCCACCTCTATTAAGAGAGATAAACTTAGAAAATATGACAGTCAAGACCCTATCAAAGCACCTGTGAACCTTTCATTATAAAAGCTGTTCTTAACCTTCCCACTGCACTGCTCCACCTTCCTAACAGGATATCAACCCTGTACCCTGCAGTCGTCCCTCATCTTCTCTCTATGTTATGATCCCAATCCACATCATCTACCTCCTCCTCTCTCCTAGTACACATTTTATCTTCCCAGAAAAATGATTCAAATCCTATGCTTTCTAATACTTCTTACCTGGCATTCCTACCAAGCAAAGCACACCAAGCATCAACTGTTGCACAGATGCATAATGTGCTTTATCTAACTCTGAATATAATTGTAAGCCTAATATCACAGTTCAGTGACATGCAATATAGAAGTACAATTATGAAATACAGTGTTGGTTGTCAACATAGTGTTTTCCTATTTAGTGCAATCTGTCTCTTCAGCACTTCCTCTCAGGACTAACTAGTTCTCCCAGAAGTCTATCCAGGTACTGCTTCTGGTACTACTTCTTTCTTCACATGTTCAATGTACAATTCAGAAACATCGTAAAACTGAGACAATACTGACTTTTGATGGTATAAGAGATAATTAATATGAACCCATATTTAAGAACTAGGTATTGTTATTACTACTACAATTACTATTGTTAAAGATTATCAAACTATCTTACAAGTCCGTTCTTTACTGAGCATCATCTGTTCATCTCTGGATTGAGGGAAAAAGAATATTTACATTAACTCAGAAAAGCTATTTTTTATTTCTGTGTCTTCCAGCTTTCTTGGACTTATTTTTTCTTATTCCAATAGTGGCCAAAACTCCACAGACAAGATACTTGCACTGTGCCAAAACATACTATTTATATTAACTACCATCCATAAACTTCAGTTCCAAGAGAAAACTGTGACTCTAATAGCAAAATACAATCACTAAAGGATTCACAAAGATACACAGGAACATAGGACTGGGTCACCAAATCTAGTTCTTCATAAGAACAGGCATTGGTGCTGCAGAACTTCAGTATTAAAGAGTTGAGAGACCATCGATGGTCATGGCATGAAGTACAGGTTCTAAAACAGCTCTTCTTAGCATTTTAAGACATACAATAAAAATAAAAAATAAAACAATAAAAAAAAAATAAAAGACTGTATGTTACAGTAAATTGGCAGGAGAGATTAAGAATACTTCAGTTGTCCTTTGTTTTTTCATCTCCATAAAGTTCTTTGGGTGAAAATACCCAGAAGATCCTCTGATAAAGCTAACATTCATGAAACTGATACAATAGTTCCTGAGTAATCCATATGGTGTAACATATGCTACTTTTCAATATAATATTCATTATTTGCAGTACCACATTTCTCACAGATAGCATGAATGACTACAAATAATGATTTTGTAATAATTCTGCTTGCAAGAAAACATAAAATGGTGATAGACTGCCATTAATTTTGGTATATGAAGCCTTGTGCAAAGCCTACTGAAGTCAATGAATGAATATATGATACTGCTTCAGAAGCAATTTAAGGAATATATTTCTTAACATCACCAATTGCTTAATGTTTATGAGTTTTAGTGCTAATTTTATTACAATAAAAATTGTGTCTTTAATGAATTTCTAGAAAATAAATTAGATTGTCAAAGTATTTTTAGAAGCAACTTACTTTTTGCTAGCAATGTGTAATTGTAACTGTCAGAATCTTCTGGCATCATTTTTCAGGAGCAGATATGCAGTAGTTTAATTCTTTATTTTGGAAGCCTAGCTTCCAAATTCCAATATTAAGCTACATTTTCCTATTCTGTTCACACTACTAATATGTAAAGTTTTAAAATGCAAGCCTTCTAATTATTTATTATATCTACCTATGTCACATTGTAAGACATACAAACCTTTAAAAAACAAACCTTATAATGAAACTGTTAAGAAATAGAATACACACCTGTCAGAAGTTTAAATGAAGTTTAAGTTTTCAAATATTGAAAACTAAATACAGCCATGTTTTTTTTGGTATTTACATATGAGCATAGATCTTTTTTTTCAACATGATCTCCAAGTGATTAGTTAGTGTTTTTCCCTGCAGTAAGTGTATTAGTATTTCTAGTAGGAAATTTCTAATTTCCTACTAGGAACATAAAACAGATTTGTTCAGTCTGTATGTAGAAAGCTAATAATAGGATAAAAAACTAAGAGCACTAATTTTGCTGGCAATTCTATATCCTGGCAATTACCTCTTATATAGTCTGCACTTTTCTTATGTTAATTAGTGATGTTTCAAAAGACTTAAATTGGAAACAGCAATGAATTTTGACCCTTTTTTTTTTTTTTTTTTTTCCCTAGGAAAAAAATTAAAATAATTTTAAAAAATGTTTCATTATTCATTTGAGTTGGCCAGTTAACTTCAACTTCCAGTGTGTGAGCAAAGCTATCCATATATGGAACTGTTGCATGGACTGGAGTCTGTAAAACTGTCTTCTCCTGGTACTAAAGTAGCCACGGGTCTAGATTTTCAGTTTAAGCGTTTTAGAAGACACAAGCACCCTGTAGAGAAGAGACCGTTTATACAAATAAAAGGCAAAACCAGCAGGTACTTCAGCAGAGGTGCTGTTTTTATAGAATAAATTGCCTTAGGTAATTGCCTTTGGTAGCAGCGATATGAATAGGTACATGACTTTTTCATACTTTTACCCAGCCTGGCTATACAAGAAAAATCTGTAGCAGAGACCCCATCTCAGTATTTTCATGTTTTGGGGACTGCAAAATGCTTCTGTTTTAACTATGGTCAGTTGTGATTCTTAGCTGATCAAAACTGAGGAAAGGAAAAATACAGCTTTAAAACCTATCATTTCCCCCTCCGGGTACAAGAATGGTACACTCAAGGAAGTGAGATAAAAGCATTAGAGTTCCTTATCTGTATGTGCAGAAAAGTTACACTCCATTGATTTATGCTAAATTTGTGTTTTATTTTCTTCCCCACTAAAATGAATGTTTTATTTTTTCCTTTCCTTGCATCTAAGCATCTTCTTATTAAAATGCCTACTTAGTGCCTCAGTTTTTACCTAAAATAAGGTAAAAAAACATTTACTTCTACAGCCCTGTAGAGAATATTCAGAAATAAATAATAAAAATAAAATTGCATGACAAACATTGCTTCAAAAATGAATGTGTGATATCAAGTATTTAAAGCTAGGAAAGGCAATGCCAGTGCTAGAATTTCAACCTTTCTCATTGTACAAACTCCAACAATCTGACATCTTTTTAATATGTCATTTCTCTCTTTTTCATACTACAGCATATGATCTGAAGGGTACTTAATCTAATTGATACATTTAAGAGCAAGTTAAGAACATAAAATGGTTATTTATGATCTACCAAAAATTTCAATATAATGTACCAATGAAATTTTGCTGTAGATTTAACACAGGGGTAGGAGACTTCAAAGAATTTGGTATATTTTATTTTTTTAAAGCTGATTAGATTGATACATTTTGTGGAAGTTTTGGATTTACTGTCCATTTTCTATTTAATTCAAGAGGAGGAGCAGTTAAGCACCTCTTTACCTAGCAAAAGTGGAAACATGAAATCCACCAACAGGACTCCTGAGAAATACGCTGCTCAGGGACACAAGGAGCTCTGTTGCTTCACCTCTTCCCTGTATTTTCTAGAAGACCCCGCAACATGAAGCAGTGCAGGTTTTGTTCTGTCCTAGGGAGATTATTCACTTTGTGCTTTGTGAAGAGCAATGAACACCTTCCTTCTGCAGGCACTCGATACTGCGAGCTCTGCACAGTGGTGACTGTGTTCAGGATAAAAGTGAGCAAGAAGGCAGCAGCCGTGTTCCAGTCCTGGTATTTTACTGGTTGCTTAGGCAACCCAGCTCCACTACAAGGAAACTGATAACATGGAAAAGTAATCACACTGAATGGGAATCTACCCAATCTGGAATCAGAAATATCCAGTTTATGAAGCAGTATATATTTTTACGTAAGATGAGAAATTTTGTTTGTTTGTTTTGTTGAGTATTTTACACCAACAAAACTGGAAAAGAACTGATATCAACATCTTACATTCTTTCCAAAATGCATTGAATGATTAGAAAAGCTGAATTTTAAACTCATTCAACCAAAACCACTCACTGATATCAGCTTCATAATAAGTGAAGCATTAAAATGTTTTGGATTAATTTCTGTAATAGATATATGCAAGAATTATGGAAGCCATTCTCTTAAATGTTGGACTAGATGATCTTAGAGGTCTTCTCCAACCTAAATGATTCTGTGATTCTATGATTCTTACCAACTTCACAGGAATGTTTAACAGATGTAATGGATAAGTTTTTGAGCTTCTTGAACTGAATGACCCAGCTGATGTCCCAAAGAACAGAGCATAGGTTTTGTAAAATCATCACAATCTAAACACTAGTACTGTTGTACCAAATCAAGGTGGTCACAGTACACACCTGGCACCACCTTTGATTTTGCTGATGGGGTTCTGGTGACATCTCAGAAAAAAAATCCAGTAATCTATACTTTTAAAATATGTAATAATAATGGAATAAAGAATATAAATTGTAGCATTAATATTACCTCCCCCAAAGTAATTTAAGAATACTATTTACAGTAAAGTTAGTTTTAATTTTAGCAGTCATCCTCCAGCAGTATCTAAAAGAGCATAGTCTTCCTAGATAATCTAGTTTTCTTTTAAACAAATTAATATTATTTGACACAGAAATCAAGGTAATTGGGATATGCTAAGCTAGAAGGAAAACACAAACAAATAAGAGTTGAAAGGGTTTGGTTCATAGCAAAGAGCTCAGTATTAAGCATATTCTATTGATTTGCAAAATAGCAGATGTGTGGTCATTCTTCATCTTTTACAAAGTGATGGCCTCCATTTAAGCAACAGAAGACCAGCGGTAAAAATGTTAAGAAAACAGTGATTAATGCCCAGCAACTATATCTTATAATAAGTTACTTTCAGTACATCAGATATAAAAGACTAATCTTAATCACAGCAAAGAGGCAAATATGAAATTAAATACTGAAGCTGCAAAACTTTCTTCTTTACATAGTTTATTTTAAATATAAAATTCTAAGATTTGGCACTTAAGCCAATTTCTCAGTGATATGCCTAAAATACTGTTTTTATATATAATTTCTACTAATAAATCTGACAATAAATATGTCATCTATTACAGGGGCTGCATATTTTATACTTAACGTAGACACAAGCTTATGTCTCTTTAAATAGAAAACAATTTTTAGTTTTCTGCTGTGTCATACGTTAGCCTACAGTCAAACATTCCTGTACTGTTGGATATAAGCCCTTCCAGCTATCTTTATTTGATTTAAATCCTCAAGAATTCTGGATCCATATTTCAGCTTTTAAGAGAAATAAAAATTACTATGTCTCTATTTTTTTTTTTCCAATTTTAAAATATTGATGCTGTGAGAACCTCAGCTTTGGCTTCCTTATAAAATGAATTCTAGTCATCTTCATATTTTTTTTTAGTTTAGGTTTTCCTCCAGTCTTTTACTGCGTGCTCTAAAAAAACAAACAAACAACAACAACAACAACAAATAAAGCAGACAAACAAAACAGGAACCCAGGAACTATCTTCTCATAACAGCACCTTCATTTCCTAAAATCAGACTGTCTTATATTACTTGCTTTCACAGTGCTGTACACAGAAAAGGATGCAGTAATAAACCTTTCAAAATGCACAGAAATAAACTAATGATTAGAAGCACAGACATTCATACAACTGCTTTGATCCAAGTATCATGAACACATTTTAACTACCCCTATCAGGCAGCTACCTCTGAAGAACACAATGGAAACTATTCATCAGCCTATGAGCAACATTACTTTTTTTTTTCTTTCTTTCTTTCTTTTTTTTTTTTTCATAGAAATTAAACAATTTACTTCCCTTGCTTACTATTTTAAATAGACAAACTATTATGATCTGTATGGGTGCAACTGTTATCAGCTTCTGAATGAAGCATGAGCAAGGAGAGAAATAGGATCAGTCACAGCGGAAGTCTTTTCACTCTTGTTTATTTTTCATCAAACATAAAAGTTCTATGTTGGAAATCCTGGGAAAACATGTCTATGCAGGGGCATGCACAAGCATTTGCTTAACTTAGAAGAATCTTCCTCTGCATAGAGTTTATAGATACTTTAATTATGAAAATAGTTATTATTTTTCAATGTAAGTCACATTTGACAAAGAGTGGTGCCATTTATTATATGGACTGGTTTTGATTATTTCACTTGTAACACCGAACTAAATCAGTATGTTTATGTTGTTTAATCAACTAAGCATTACTTGTATTGACTCACAGTTGGCATAAAGCACATTTCAAATGTTAGTAACAAAATATTATGCAAATTTTGAAAAAGAAAAAAAGTTCAGTGGTAACCCACAATTGTGTAGTTTAGACAGCAAAACACTTTACACTGATGAGTCTATTGCAATGTTAAGGAATTTGAAGAAGGTTTATATTAAATTGTTATCTCAAACTGACTTGGATATTTCAAACCCAATAATAAATCCTTTGATTAAGAATTTTTTTTTAATTTTTTTTTTTTTGGAACCTAATACTTACATCAATAGACTACAAGAACTGCTTACACTGAAGAAAATGTCTCTGAAACTAAATTAACAATGACAGTTGTTTCATAAGGGCATGATGTTTTACTGATATTTCCCTGAAGAAAGCTCAGTTTCATGATAATGTAGCAAAAATAGGTCAAAACTTGGAAGATGAGGATATTATACTGCAGGTTTTTAATGCAGGGAAAAATCAAATTTCCACCTGCAATTTTTTGTGTTCATTTAATCTTCCCTGTAATAAATTACAGTACAATTGGCAGTGATTACAGTACATTACAATTTTCTTTTTAAAGATGCAAAAAAAGCTTCATGAACACAGCAACATTTTGAGTATCAATTTAAATTCCTTGGAGTGAATTTTTGCCATCTGGGAAATGCTTCACACTTAACTTATTTTCAGTAACTCTTTGCAAAATATCAAAGCAGCACTGTTTTCACCAAATCTTTCTTTATAACAAATCTATAATTCCAATATGCTATCTAATTAAAAAAAATGCAGAATCACACTTAAACCATAATTGGTATAACTTTTGTGTCTGTTTTGCTTATTCAGGATTTGAAGCTTACAACAGCTTTAATAAATACCTCATCAGAAAGATACACTTCTATTGTTAACCATGCTTTTCAAGGCAGCCCGCACATTTACTGTGCATTTACAGTTCCAACCTGGTTCCAGACAGAAGTTCAAACTCACTGAAAGATAATCCCACAAGAAACTATCCTATATACTTTCATTTCCCAAATATTATGGCATATACCATTAAATATTGCAAACACCTTTCACATTTTGGATAAGCATATTCTATCCTATTACTCTTTCCCAGACACGGTATTCTAAAGTATGTAGCAATACATCCATTATATTCATTCCAGATATCTGGATGCTCAGGAAAGCATGTCAGATTAATTTTCCTATGTTTAAGATGTTTATTCTCAGTTGCTCTTTAGCTTTTATACCATCAGTCAAAAATCACTGCTAGTTTATGCAGACAAAAGCTCCAGTGATAAGTCATTAAAAGGAAATGTGTCTTCCCAAACTCAAACTAGGAAGGCACTGTGATATTTGTACTAAATCTGGGAAGTCTGAAAATAGAAAGGTGGCAAAATAAATAGCTTCAAAGATATACTTTAGCCACTGATGAAACCCTTTTGGTATCCTGGACAATCCTAGAACCATCTCCAACATGATCCAGAGGTCCCCTCCTTAGTGATAACATGTCCTGCCTTCAGTTTATATGAAATCTCCTTATAATCCTTACTAATATAGGAAGACATAATTGATCCTGAAGGCCTCAGCAACAGAAAAGACACTTCAATGCAATGATCTCATAATATTTCAAAATGCATGATTTTACAGAAAATGGGTAATAAAATGCTCTGAAAACTAGATAATAGCAATGTGACTGTAGCTGTGATGGTCTAAACTAAATGTCTCTTTCAAACAAAACATAATTTTTCATTTTCTATTTATATACTGCTCTGAATCTACAGAGGGCAGACTGCATACTGTTCCTGATCTTCTGTGCATGTGTGAAAGCCTGCCATAAGACCTTGCACCAGCTAGCAAGACAGCTGTTCAAGAACAGCAGACAACAACTCTGCCTGAAAAATTTTCATGCTAGAGACTGAAGAAATAAACCAATCCTGTTTTCTTTTGGCACATTATACATTACATATATGAGAATACCAGGCAAGGAGATAATAGTCTCTATTAAAGCTCAAAGTATTTTGCACAAACTTACACTCTTAAAAGACCCGCCCCCCCCCCAAAAAAAATAAAAATAAAAATAATGAAATAGAGTTTTTTCCAGCACCTTCATGCTTACCTAATAGCCACCTATGCAGCAGGATTCACAAAAACTTCTTCACTGGCATAAAGTGCAGTGAACAACAGACCCGCTTCTTCTTCTTTCCTAGAGCAAATTCTACCCAACCAGCACAGATCATTTTTAATGCACCTCATTCAGAAGAGTTTGTGACTTTCTGCCACAATTTAGCCCATAATGTTTTCTGAGTTCTAAGTGCTAAACTTAAAATTAGGAATTTCATATTAGTCTGGTTTTTAAAAGTATATTTTTCCCAAGTAGATATTGACTTCACAAGGAAGCCACAGCGAATGAGTTATTTCATCTATGGGTAGAAATAATTTTGCTTCTGGCATACACTTCAAAGCAATTTTTAGAATCTGAAACAGAAATAAGTGATGTACTGTGCTAAAATGCCCCAATTTGATCTCTAGCCCTAAACACACAGGAAGCATGCAGATTTAAATGCTTTTTTAAAGCACAGAATAATCCCAAGTACTGTCAGTTAAGTGTGCCAATGTAATTCAAATCTGTTTTAAATCACTCTTCTGACCTATCATGCACATATTCTAGTTTAGAATTATAGATTTAGTTCAGAATGATATTAGTTCACTGGTTTTGAACTAATGTATTTGCCTCTGGTGTTATTAGAAAGAAAAAGGTCTTCCATGCTGGTAATTTTTAATGTGTTGGAGTCTGATTATATCTAAAATCTACTAAACTTGGTACGAATATTTCCACTATTACCAATAAGCTTTAGATCAGGCCCCTAGAGAATTTTAACTGGTAATCTGCTTTCTGAACACATTTCTTAAAGAATTGAAAAGATTTTCACTATCAAGTATTATATTACATCTTCTGAAGATAATTATAACGTCAGACATCTTACCAAATATTTTATTTTTCAAAATATATTTCCAATTTTGGGTCTACACAGTGAATTCAAAGAATTACATAGTCTATGTAACTACTGAAAGGTTTCTCAATAGTTAGCATGGATTCACCAATGTAAGTCATGCCAGCCAACCCAATAAGCATCTATAATGAAATCACCAGCCAGATGGATGAGGGGAGAGCAATGCACGTCTTCCTGGACTCAGTAAGGCCTTTGACACTGTTCCCCAAAAGATTCTCATAGAGAAGCTGTTCAGGTATGGGCTGGATGAGCAGACAGTGAGGTGGATCACGAGCTGTCTGGATGGCAGGCCCAAAGGGTAGTGGTGCAATGTGTATTTGAATGGAATTCCAGTAATGAATGGAATACCCCAGGGGTCAATACTGAATCCAGTCCCGTTTAACATACTCATTAACGATCTCACAGTGGGGTAGAGTGAACCCTCAGGAAATTCACAGACCACATGAAACTGGGGGGAGTAGCTGCCTCACCAGAGGACTGTGCTGCCATCCACAGATTGGAGAGGTGGGCTGACAAGAATCTCGAATGTCATGAAGTTCAACAAGGAGAAGTGAAGAGTCCTGCATCTGGAGAGGAACAACCCTAGGCACCAGGATATGGTGGGGGCCAGCCAGATTGAAAGCAACTCTGGAGAAAAGGACCTAAGAGTCCTGGTGGACACCAAGTAGAACATGAGCCAGCAATGTGCCCCTGCCACTAGTAAGGCTAATGGTATTCTTGGCTACATTAGGAAAAGTATTGCCAGCAGGTCAAGAGAGGTGATCCTTCCCCTCTACTCAGCATTGGTGAGGCTCCACACCTGATCTACCATGTCCAGTTCTGTGATTCTGTGCTCCTGAAAAGAATGGATTAAACTAGAGAACATATGAAACTACAAGACCAGGAGCGTGGTGTATTCACTGGTGACATGGAAAACAGAGGCTTGAATTTCTGCTTGGCCCATGTACTTGCAAGTAGGATTTTATTCCATAGATAAATATCCTAACCACTGAGCTGCTGATTATTTGTTCTATCTTTCTTCTCTTCTCTTATTTTGACCTACTTCATTCTTCTTCTTTTCTCTTTTCTCTTTTCTCTTTTCTCACACAGTTTTGACAGGCAACAGTATTCCTGAGTGGGAATAAAAAATACTTCTAAATTTCCCACCAGATGTTAGTATAATCATATCACTGACATTTACTTAAGACAACCACTGGACCTACTGCCATATGTTTAGTTTATTTCAGGCTTACATCACAAGCTTTTATGGACTAAATGAGGGATATAATGAATGCTAAGGAACAAACTTCTATTAGATGAACATTTATTTGCTCAGAAACACAAAAATATATATTTTTTCTGTATCAATACTGTCATTATGCTTGGGTTATCAGATGCAGGACTAGAACGACTAACAGATGTACAATATAGTTAATGCTCTTTTACTGTTTTCCGTATTTTTTCTTAATACTATTTTTTAATTACAGTACTTGGTAATTATTTAAGTTTAATTTGCTTACAGATAAGATGCTAAATGTACAAGACATGTTTTCTGTGTTGTTGAAGTGGAGCTTATTTATATACAGATTGATGGATGCATTTTCATTGGTTGAAATTACTGTAGTTAAATATCAACATATGAATATGTTTTTTAGTAGCATTTTAAGTGGTCTTCGTGGTTGTGACACAAAAGAAAAGATAGGAAGGAAAGCTCATAAAATAAGCAAGCTTGTTTATAAGTCCTTACAAGAGTGCATATAGCTCCCAGAAAAGGAAATAAACTCCCATTAGGAAAACATAACACAATATGTATCTATAATGAGAAGTTATAAAATGATTCAAGAAATAATCACCTGTGATTATTTAAATAACAGAAAGTGAATAAAGGAAACAACTATATTATACTTTCTAATTGTGTTGATTACTTATGTAGCGCAACCAAATGTCACCCATGGAGTAATAATGGAAGTGTAGTCTAGACCAAAATACATGACATTATAAAACTTAAAGAGATGTCCTTAAAAAAACTAAAGATCTAAAATACAGATTAAGTGTGTATACTTGATCAAGATTCCAGGTAACCACTGTCATATGATATTCTTGCTTGGATATTATTGTATGTACTACATTTTTTTATAGTGGTTTGCTTTCACTGCTAGAGAAAAAAAATTCCCCATGGCTACGGTTGCTATAGGGATGTATCAGTTGCTGCTATACTGTGGAAGAATGTTTTTGAGGGAAAGAATATGTAACAGTTCTGAATTTTCTGAAATCATGTTTGATTATTTCCTGAAATAAGCATGTCTGATTATGACACTTGATTGGGACTCAAAAAAGGTCTTTTCAAAAATTTTTCTTAAAAAATTATGCAAGGCACTTAGCCCCTTGGTGCTGCTCACCTTATTTTTAATTTAGATTAGGTGATATTTCCTCACTATTTTTCACAGTTTAGATACATGGTATTGGGCAACAAGTCACTTGATCATCAGTGCTCTTGTAGTAACTCTGTAGTAACTCTTATAGGCCATGAGTATATTCTTAGCACTCCTACATGGCTGGTAAGGAACAGTAGGAGATAGCTCTATCTCACTGTAACGTAGATTAATTTAACATTTATTATAGCATAAAATCATGAAGATTCAACAGATCACAGGTTAGGACTAGTCAACTTCTCAACCACAAAAACACAACTCATGCCTAAATTTACTGAGAACTTCTGAGTAAATAACACACTGTCCTAAGGGAGCTTCTCCTCACAACATATCCAGGCAGATCAGGGCTACTCTAAGTTCCACAGACTTGCTGTTTCTTTCTTTTTTTTTTTTTTTTTTTTTTTTTTTTTTTTTTTTACCTGTGGGATTTATTAGAGTACAGTAAGCTCTGAAGGGAAATACATCACTTAGGAAGGGAAAGCAAAAAAAGAAAAAACTTGAAAAAAAAGAAAAACTTGAATAAAAAAAATCAAACGTGGGTGCAAGAGAATGCAACTAAGTTGAATTTAAATTAAACTATATTATAATTATAGTGGTATTAAAATGTTACAATGATTTTTTTTCTTTGTTTTTATTTTTTTTGGTACTTGTCTGGGTTTTCACATGTAGCTTGAGGTTTTGTATGGAGGTTTTCTCTTCACAAATTAAGATCCTGAATGCAATTGTGCAAATACATACTTCTCTACACATAAAGTCAAGCCACTTAAAGCATGACTGATCTTAGGATCATGGATCTTGTTATCAAAGCTACAAGTCATTAAGTGCATTTTAAAACTGTAAATAAATACTGCAGCTAACATTATAAATGTCAACAACAGTAATAAGCTCCTTGGTAAGATTACACAGAACTCTGTGTTTGATTTGTTTGATAACACTGGTGATGTGTACTAGTGCCAATATGGATGCTGGGGATGGAGGACTACAGAGAATCCTGCCAGAGATACATATGGTCACTAACATTCTTTTTAAAATATGTTTTAAAAATAACATTCCTGGGAGATGGATAATATTCTTCTTTATGATTTGTACAAGATGGACCTAGAGTTCTTTCTTAATAGCATACTTCATAATGATAAGTACAAAGAAATAAAATATATAAATAATGCCTCTACAAAGTATGTGCACAATGCTTTCATTTTTGTAAATTTACAAACAGTAAATAACCACTAATAAGCTCTACACAAATATAGAAGTCTAATAAGCAAACATCAACAAAAGTGGGAATAAGACAGAATCACAGAATCACAGAATAGTCTAGGTTGGAAGAGACCTCCAAGATCACCAAGTCCAACCTCCTACCTAACGCTAACAAATCTTCCACTAAACCATATCCCTAAGCTCTACATCTAAACGTCTTTTAAAGACCTCCAGGGATGGTGACTCAACCACTTCCCTGGGCAGCCTATTCCAGTGACTAACAACCCGTTCAGTAAAGAAGTTCTTCCTAATATCTAACCTAAACCTCCCCTGGTGCAACTTTAGCCCATTCCCCCTCGTCCTGTCACCAGGCAACGTGGGAGAACAGACCAACCCCCACCTCGCTACAGCCTCCCTTGAGGTACCTGTAGAGTGCAATAAGGTCACCCCTGAGCCTCCTCTCCTCCAGGCTAAACAGTCCCAGCTCCCTCAGCCGCTCCTCATAAGACTTGTTCTCCAGACCCTTCACCAGCTTCGTAGCCCTTCTCTGGACTCTCTCGAGCACCTCCATGTCCTTCTTGTAGCGAGGGGCCCAAAACTGAACACAGTACTCGAGGTGTGGCCTCACCAGAGCCGAGTACAGGGGGACAATCACTTGCCTGGACCTGCTGGCCACGCTGTTTCTTATGCAAGCCAGGATGCTGCTGGCCTTCTTGGCCACCTGAGCACACTGCTGGCTCATATTCAGCCGACTGTCAACCACTACTCCCAGGTCCTTCTCTGCCAGGCAGCTTTCTAACCACACATCTCCCAGCCTGTAGCGCTGTTTGGGGTTGTTGTGCCCCAGGTGCAGGACCCGGCACTTGGCCTTGTTGAATTTCATACCGTTGGCCTCGGCCCATCGGTCCAGCCTATCCAGATCCTCCTGCAGAGCCTTCCTACCCTCGAGCAGATCGACACACGCACCTAACTTGGTGTCGTCTGCAAACTTGCTGAGGGCGCACCCGATCCCCTCGTCCAGATCATCGATGAAGATGTTAAAGACGACTGGTCCCAGTACCGAGCCCTGGGGGACTCCACTAGTGACCGGCCTCCAACTGGATTTGACTCCATTCTGGGCCCGGCCATCCAGCCAGCTCTTAACCCAATGAAGCGTACACCAGTCCAAGCCATGAGCAGCCTCTCCTCAGTTTCCTGAGGAGAATGCTGTGGGGGACGGTGCCAAAGCCTTACCGAAGTCAAGGTAGACCACGTCCACTGCCTTTCCCTCATCCACTAAGCGTGTCACCTTGAAACTTTTCTTTCAAATGATTTAACAAAGGACTTTTCCTGATATGAGAAAAATAATATCTCTAACCAGAAGGAAAAAAACAAACAAACAAACAAACACAACTATGATCCAGAAGAAAATTATTCTATGTTGCAGGAATTAAGAATTTTATTTCTATGAATTACAAATCTTAGTTCTATGAATGGTGCAGCTGACATGCAGAAAACTGCCATCAGCTGGTGTCATAGTCTTTCAGGTCCAAGTCACACAAATGAAAGCTATATAACATCAGCAGTGGACTAAATCTTCAGTTTTCTTGATTTTAAGTGATTGGAATTAAAAGGGGCAAATGCATTGTGGGTACTAGATGCTTAGTTAAATGTGGAACGTTTTGCAATAACAACTTGTGGATGCAAAAATTACATTGTTTCAAAGGAGAATGGAAAAATCCACACAACATCAATCTGCTAAGGGTACTTGATACAAAGGAAACATCTACTGCTTATGAGGCCCTTGGCCTGCAAATAGTTGAAGGGTGTAACAACATTGTTAAGAAGTGTCACTATGAATTTTTTTTTCAATTACCCGTTTCCCAAGGCATTCATATTTAGTTTTTGTCAAACATAATACAGAGTAGATAAAACTTTACTGTTACACAGGCCAATCTTTATAATGCTTTTATTTGATGTCCTTTTGGTTTTATTAAACCTATGATAATTTATTCAGTTGGGTCTCTGGCAGTTTTCATAGATTTTTTAGAGTATAGCTTTGTATCTCCCCCAGACTTCACCATCTATCCCTATCTTCCTCATCTGAACAAGTCAAAGCTCTCAGAGAACAGTACCCTCTGTTTACTTCTAAGAAAACAAGTCTCTTACTATGTAACAATTAGAAATAAATAAATAAATAACCACTTTGAATTAATACAACTCTACGATTAGAACTACATTATGACTTGAAATACAAAACACATTGATAAACAGAACTTACATGACCAAGTCCATAATTTATAGTATTTTATGTATTTTCAAATAAGCCCCTTGATAACTTTAATTTGCAAGACATGATGTGATTAACTTACAAGTTATGACCCCTCAGATTCTCTTCTAAAGAGCTACTGTCCAGGCCACAATTTTTATCCTGAATTTATGCAATTATTTATTTCTACCAAAGTGTAGAAATTTACATTTCTCCTGAGAGTGAGGCATATTTTTTTTTTCAAATTTGTCCATATGTTTTTGAATTTGAAAGCAAAGCAAGCAAGCAAGCAAACAAACAAAAAGACTAGATGAAAATATTTCACCCAGTTTCACAGAAAGATCTATTCATTCATTCTGAAATCAGTCAGAAGTGGCTCTAATTTATCAACCAGTTTCTGCTGAAAAATTGATTTTCGATGCTTCATTCAAAATTCTGGAATGCATGTTGTTGTCTCCACTTAAAAGCATAGTAACTATTCCAGAATGAGGGAAATCTGGATTCAATTTTATCTTTCACTAAATGACATCAAACTTTCATTTTCTGCAACAATGCTGCCAACTGCATAATACTCTCATATGTGTCTCTTTTACATGTTCAAGTAGAACTGATTATGAAATACTTTAGTTAATGAGTGAAACTGACTCTACCCTATTTACTGGACATTCACCAAGGGTATAGAAGGTTTGCTTTCCCACTAAAATAAAACAACATTGTTGTTTATGTTGTAAAACAACATAAAAAGAGAGCTGTTTTATTACAGCAAATAATAGTAGCATTACAACTGGATAGCAAGGAAGGATAAGCAGAAAAAGATGTATAGAATCATAGAATCATTAAGGTTGGAAAAGACCTCCAAGATCATCAAGTCCAACTGTTAACCTAGCACTGTCAAGTCCATCACTAAACCATATCCCTAAGCTCCACATCTACACATCTTTTGAAGACCTTCATGGATGGTGACTCAACTGCTTCCCTAGGTAGTCTGTTCCAATGCTTCACAACCCTTTCTGTGAATTTTTTTTCCTAATATTCAACGTAGACCTCCCCAGCACAACTTGAGGCCATTTCCTCTTCTTCTATCACTTGTCTGGGAGAAGAGACCGACCACCACCCTGCTACAATCTCCTTTGAGGTAGTTATAGAGAGCAATGAAGCCTCCCCTTTTCTCCAGGTTAAATAACCCCCATTCCCTCAACTGCTCCTCATAAGACTTGTTTTATAGACCCTTCACCAGTTTTGTTGCCCTTCTCTGGACACACTCCAGCACCTCAATGCCCTTCTCGTAGTGAGGGGACCAAAACTGAACACACAATTCAAGGTGCAGCCTCACCAGAGCTGAATACAGGGGGAAATTACCTGCCTAGTCCTGCTGGCCACGCTATTTCTGATATAAGCCAGGATGCTTTTGGCCTTCTTGGCCACCTGAGCACAGTGCTGGCTCATATTCAGCTGGCTGTTGACCAATACCCCTAGGTCCCTTTCCACTGGGCAGCTTTCTAGCCACTCTTCCCCCAGTCTGCAGCATTGCATGGGGTTGTACTCCAGGTGCAAGACCCAGCACTCAGCCTTGTTGAACATCATACAGTTGTCCTCAGTCCATCGGTCCAGCCTATCCAGATCCCTCTGCAGAGCCTTCTTACTCTCAAACAGATGAACTCTCCCACTCAACTTGGTGTCATCTGCATACTTAATGAAGGTGCTTAACTTAGTAGCTTAACTTCTTTTTTTTTTTCTTGAAAGGCACTCCCCAGATACAATAATACACATTTTATTTATGATGTAAATTAATCCTTTAGCATACTTTTCATATTAAAATTTAAATTGATTAAACAATCACCATGTATCTCTCCTCTTGTATCATATCAAACATTACATATAAGCAGTTGCATACATACATCAGAAATACTCTCGATAGATATTGATAATCAACTTTAAAATTCTGATTATGTTTGAATTAAATTGGGTTGTGTGAGACTTGTAGATATTATTTTTAGCTGCTTCTGTTTCATACTAAAATTTAAAAAATCACAAGCATATAGTTGAATTACACGCAGACGGTAAGAAAGAGAAACAGAAATTGTCTTTTGCTTCAGAATGGACTTAGGAGAAGAGAAAACAAATAAAAGCTTTACCTTACTGGTTGGTATACAATACAGAAATACAGAAGAACTTTTGTTATTATTACTATTTTCTTAACTGCAACTCACTATGTATGCTCAGAGGACTAAAAATTATTATTGTTTTTTTTTTTTAAAGGCACTTTTTTGCCAGTTCCTTCCATTCTAATCATCTCATATAGGCCTCAGAAATACAGCTGTTGAACAGAAAACTTTCTATAAGATAGAAACATTCTGGAAGGGAGATGAAGAAGCTCTTTAAAACTTTTTTTGAGCTTTTTTTAATAGGTTTACTATTGTAATAGTCAATGTTCTTTCAGAAAAAAAAATAAAAACATTTTATAGTATGATGAACCACTGTTACATTTCTGTTCTGTCATCTTAAAAAGAAAAGGGGATGTGTACAACTCAATGCTATGTAACAGATTTTTAATAGCGCAAATAGACATGTAGCCAAGCAAGCATACATTACTTTATGATTTTATTTTAAAGGAAAAACAGTGTCAAAGAGGTGATTTGAAACCACCTGTAAGCTACTTAGTGTTCCTGGGGATCTTGAGGGAAATATTCCCCTATTTTAAAACAGTCTCTAAGAAATTCTCATCGCCAGCATCATCACAGCATTGCTCTATTTCCTACCTCCCTGCTTGCCAGATTGAGGCCCAAGAACTTAGGTTTCCAAAATCAGTAACTGCATTCCACTTATTATATGGGGTTGGTTTCCTTTATTGTCAACGTTTAATTGCTAATTAGCCTTATTCAGAGAAAGCAAACATGGGGGAAAGGAACAAATCCTCTAAAGAACAGTCATTTGAATAAAAGACAGGTACACATTGCTCCATGCATACTTATTCATGTGGGGTCAGATGGTTCAGAAGTTGATTTGAATAGAGATAAGCTGTTCATGTCACTTCTTATTGTATTAACACATCCAATGCTACTTCTGACAGCAGGACTTAGAGGTCCCATCTGCCTTTTTTTTTTTTTTTTTTCCTTCAATATGCCTTCTTCAAATTCTTTTTTTTTCATATTAGTTTAGTAACAACTTAGTGATCAGAATATCCTCATAGTGACAGAAGATAGTACGTTTGGAAAGCAGCTTCAAACTAGCATCTGCTAAGAGGGTTTAGTCTAGATAATTCATTTAAACCTGAGAAAAGACTGAAAGATAACAGTGTATTGTAATTACTGAAGAGCTTAGTAACACAATCATGAAGGTAGATTGGAAAAATACAACTTTCTCCAGCAAGACTATTTTGAAGTTCAGGTGGGATGGAATTTAGGTCAGTTAGAATTGTATCTAAATTTTCATGCAATCACTAGGACAAAAGATCAGTTTCTTGCAAAAAGAAATATTTTTTTCAGATGGAACCACAGGGGTTAGCTTCATCTACAGCATTCCAGGTACCACTGCTATCAGATTTTTGGACATTATACGCTCTGCGGTGAACATATGCCTTGTAACACTCACCTATAATTGCAATGAAGTTTGTGAAGCAAGTTACTATGAATCTGGTTGACAAATAAAAGTTTATGGAATTAGTTAACCCTTCATTTCTCTATTCCCATGGAACAGACTGTATCTTTGCCTTGGATAACTGTGCAAAGAAGATGTTGGAATTAGAAGCAGCAAAAGAAGGGCAACATAAGGAGACTGTAACAGGCTACATATGCTGGACAGCTTTAGGGGGACATAAAAAAAAATGGTTTGAGACAGTACAGAGTACAATTCCCACTAGCAGTTCCTGGAATAGCTCTATTACTTCATACTAATTGCACTCAGCTGAACTTGGTTAAAAATTGACAGGGAAAAAAGGAATAATCTTAAAGATGAAGGCTCAGGTTGGTTTGAAGAATGTGTTAGCAGATTTTGGTGTATTGTAATCTTGTAAGCAAGAACATGAAGAAAATGAAAAAATATAGAGAAAAGAGGCCTTAAATTTGACCTTCTCAGGCATTTCATCTGGAGCTGTTTGTTTGTTTGTTTGAGATGTTTTCTACCTGGAAGTGTCCATATGCAGAAAAGGGGAATGCTTTATTTACCAGCATTTGTTGACTATGTTTATTTTATTACATGGCAATATTTTCCCCTTTCTCTGTCACTGGAATACCATGAGGTTTTTTTGGTAATTACTAAGGAATTGTCAACAACCAGACACCTAAAATTCCCCTCTAGCAATGAAAGATATTTTCTTTTTTCTTTGCATTCCCTTCATTTTGTATTTCACTTGTAGTAATTCCAAAACTACTTATAATTGAAGAAACAATGCCTGAAGAGTCTACATAGATACCACAGTTTGATCTTATTAAATCAGATCGTAATAAATGAGATATTTGAGTAGAAATCTAGCGTTGATAAATATGTGACCTAGTTTAAATAGTAGCTTTGATAATGTCACATAAAGGATCATTCCTCCAGCAGAATAAAATTTGACTGCATCTAGGAATGAAATATAGACAGGAATTTTAAAGCAGACCTCTGAACCAAGTTTCTTATACTTTTGTCTCTTTGCAACATATCTAAATAACTACAGTAATATGCTAAATATTCTGATTCTCTTGAAAAAGAAAGAACCACAAGCTTATGTTTATGTGTAGGGCTGTTTTTGCTTCATAAATATCAGGCTTGTGAGACAAAACGATTTGACCAGAAATTTACTTTAAAGAAAGATCTGCAGATACTTCTGAAGAAACCTAAGGTGTTACTCAAATAATATTTTTTCCTTGTAGAACAACAACAAAAAAAATAGTCTACATATCAAAGACTGAATTCTTGAATTGTACACTCTGGGTTGTTCTAAGGAGCAATGTGGACTTTTTAGAGGAATTAAGTAATGTTAATACTAGCCAGAAAACAAGATGTAAAAAGAATAAGAATTGCATTAGGGTACGACAGTGGAGACAGACTTTGTAATTAAGAAATAAACTCAGTAAGGACCTCTAGATACTACAATAAGATGAGGGAAAAACTGTATGAATAGTATGTAGAATTTACAGATGAATGGTATGTAGAATTTACTGAAAATGTAGAGATTTTCATGAATTGAAAACACATTGCAATGAGATTACAGAAAACTGCTTACATTTTTGCTGCATACATGAACTTTGTAGACTATTTTCTGATCTGAAATGGAACACAAATATATGCAGAACTGTCTTTTCAATTTCACAACACAATTATATTAACTCCATGAAGATGTAAGAAAGAATATGAGTTAGAGAAAGATCCTTTATTCTCAGTGATTAAGCAGAAATGAAAAGCAGAGTGACAATTTCAGCTGCAAGTGTTGATCACACCAAGCTGATGTTACCAAGATGTCCATGATTTTGCCATCTTTGATCTTTAAGACTTAGAATTTCAAAAGAACTTTGGGGATGCTCTATAATAAAGCATAGAGCTATGAAATTAGATGGGCATCTCCCTGAAAGCCCTTACTGCCCTCTTCTGGAGTAAATGATCTTGCACATCTAGTGGTCCACTTTTGTTCAAAGTTAGGTGAGGACCATCTCCCTAAAAAAAAAATCACCTGATTATCAGGTCTTTAATCTTTCATTTGTATTTTTGTATGTATTCACATGTATTTAAATGATCAAGAAAATGATTAGCATCTCACCATAACAGAAGTACATACAGTAATAACTTCCTCATGCAACGGAATGGACTCACTTTTACTACAAAAATTTTAATGGTAGTAGCTGATATTTGGATTTACTGACTTTCAACTTGAGGTGAAATGCAATGCTATAAAATCACGATCGTTCACTCTGAATTCTAGAATGCTACTATAAGATCAATCTTATTGCTGCATATAGAGCTGTAAAAAAATATGTATATATATACACCATGCCAAAGCTGCATTCAAAGTCTGCACTGTGCATACTGGAGTAAGAAAGTTTCTGTCTACTTGCTGTAGGCTCTTCCACCCATTAAAAATGTTCAAAACAAATAACAGATTCTTCACCCTTACAATTTAATTGCAGGTAACCTGATACTAAGGTATCTTCTGCCATTCATTCAGGCAACATATCTATAGGCATTTTTGTTTACACTGCTGTTGACAAAGTCACCTGACCCACAGCTAAAGCACATAATTACCATCATATAAGGACTGTTCTCCAGCTAATTAATCAGAAAATGTTGCAATATGCTATCAGTAGGATAATATAGTGCTGTTGTAGAATTCAGTGTTTTTTCTACTTGAAAGAAATAAACTTCTTGAATACCAGGATCCCTATTTCAACTCAGGGGATGTAGCGAATAGTAAACACCAAGTAAAACTGCCATCCCCAAATCTAAAATGGAATTTTCTCTAGTTCACCAAAAGATACAAGAGATTGATTCTTCTTTGTCAGTAAACTGTTGAGGTAAAATGCTGAAGATTTAAGAATTAGACAGAATCGTTATTTTGTTGTATTCATCTCCTGCACTCATCCTGAAGGAAACATAAAGAACCCTGAAACTAAGCAGGGAAATACTAATACCTAATTTAGATGGCAGTTCCCGATTTAGAAATCCTGCAACATGCATTTTGATTGTTTCAAGGAAGGCAATAGAAAACTACTAGCTGCAGTTACTATGAAAACGGCTTCCTTCTGTATGTTTTTTGTGTTCAGGCAGAAGAACCTTGAACTCAATAAGTATGATAAAATATCTTTTTTTCCTTTTACTGATGCTTTTTAAAAAATCCCAAGACACATAAATGCCTAAGAATATAATGTAACAGGAAACACTAAAATGCACAAAAATCCTCAATTATTGAACTAAATATTTTTTTTCAAGATGCCTATCTTCCATGAATTTTCAGAACAAGTTGGCAATTCAGAAGATTATAATTAAGACATATGAAGAATTGTAATTGTCACTGTAGATCTGGAAAGGGAACAAGGAACCGTTCAGTGAAACAGGAGCTAGTTAAAAAGAGCAGTAGAGAATACTGCTTCTGCTACTCCTTGCTGAGCATTACTATTCAAGGTTTGGCTTTTAATAGTCCAAGTGAGAGACAAACCTCAGCAACTTTTCTGAGACAATATTTATCTGTTCTTTCTGGATTTTGCTATTCTCATTATAAGTTAGCATCCTTTGTCTTGTGCAGAAATAGAGCCTCATATATCATTAAGGAATCAAAATGATGAGCAAAATAAAGCCTTGGTCTTTTCATTTCACAGATTAAGACTGTGTCTAATCTGCTATCTTTTAAATACTTTTAGGCTATAAACCATCTGAGAATGGAAGATCGCACTTTTACTACAATATTTCATTTACTGATGGTAAATTAATTATTTATTTATGGTAAATTGTACTCTTGAAAAACTTATAAAAGATGGCCAGAACTTCAGTCATTTTCCCTTTGTTGTTTTTTCTTAGGTTTCTAGGCAGAGACAGAAAAGGAAATTTAGCTTGCACTCAATTCATACTTCAAATCATCCACAAATTAGAACAGTACAGTTCTAATGAGCATAAGATTACAGTTCCAGTTTCAGATCATATGAAATGTGGTGATTATAAGTTACTGAACACAATCCATTGTAGATATAACCAAACAAGACAAAATGAAAGCAAATCCAGAAATTGTGAGGAAATTAAACAGAATTGTGCAACAGCACAAATCTGGAGGATTTCCTTATCTGACTCCAATGAAATTTCTTTCAGTTTTCCAAGTTTTGTTTTTAAGCATCAGGATGTATTTAGTACCATTCAACTACCTGAAATAAAATTGTGATTACTGAAGAAAATTTACAGCAGAAACAGAACCCCCCAATTGAAAGAACCAAATGACCCCAGAGACCATTCAAATTTATTATTTCCAGTTAGGCTTGAAAATTTTTGCTATAACCATGAAATTAGGCACATTCTTTTACTTTCAAAGATAATGTCACAGCCAGTTCAAGAAAAGAAATATGAATACTTTCTGGACATTTTAACTCTTTCTTCATAAGAAAGCTCATTCTTGGCTTATTTCAAGACAGTTCTTTAACAATAAAGTTTTATTTTCCTTTAATTATGAAATTTAATTTTTATGATCATTTAAAAGCAGTAAGTTCTACAGATTTCAGAATTTTCAAGCCCTACCAACCAGAAATGTACAGGATTCACACCATTTGAAGAAAAATTGTACAGAAGCTTATCAATGTTTGTACTAAATCTCTACATTTACATATGTTTTTTATTTTATAGTAATGTATTTATATCTTAAACACAGTATCTCTTTAAAAGAAATAACTCCATCTTCAGGTCAGGTAAACTAGCTATCAGAGACATTTGTTTCAGCACACTAGCATTCCCAAATGCTAGAGTCTTCTGCTATAGATTTAACCTAAATTAAGCAACTTCCATATGAAATTTGAAAGGACAGAAGTAGCTTAATACATGGTTTATTAACATTTCCTTGCTCCTGACGTTCTGTTCTGTGAAGAAGAAAAAAATTTTAATCTTTTTAAAGTGTTTTCATTATATAAATCTATCCATATAGATATACATAATGATTTCTTATTCAACTTTTCCAATTTAAATTCATTTTAAATATGATGACCACACAATGATGAAAGTAGATGAGTATCTGAATCAGTGTAATTTCCAAACATAGGGTACCTAAATTCTAGGAATTTGAGATGCCCTCTGAGAGATGCCAAGAGTTAGCAACAAGTTGCCAAACCAACAGAGTTGGGTTTATTCAAAATACAACATCCAGGAATAAGTGTATTTTAATATTATAGGTCATGTTAAATGAGACCCCTTTGTTAAGCAACATTAAAAATTCAGGAATAATTATGCATATTTATAATAAATGTATTTCACTACTGAAGACAACAGTAATTCCAGCATAAGCCCACAGACCTATAGTTTTATTGTTGATAGGCAAAGTAAGCTTTCTTTCTATACCTGTAAGTTCTCTCTCTTCAACGCTGTCTTCCAGAGATCCAAAGGAATAATTAGGTGGACTGATTGCAGGAGTAGAAATAAAACTTGTACAGGCAATGGATGAGTTGATTTCAAAGTAGTCATGGCTGTGATTCATTCGGTGAAATTCCAGAGAAGATACTATTGATGTGCGCTGCTTGGGCTATAAGAAAAAGAAGCTTGGAGTAAAAAATACAGACTTTAAATTCATGTATATTTTTATATCACTTGACATTTAGTAAATTTACTTAGAGTTTCTGCCTTTTTACTGTTTTTATTTGGCCCAAAGGTTATACTAGTAAAAATACTTTCATACAACTAGCTGCAGTGAATTAGAGATAATTTCTTTCAAAATTTGGATTAATCTTTATTAGAAAAAAAAAAATGTGTATCAATTCTAATCAATTTAATTCAAAATAAGGCTTCACAACCTCATATGCAATTAGAATCATCTTTTGCTACAAAGGCAGCTCTGCACCATGCTGCATTCCTGGATATATCTTGAAAAACAATTAGACTACTTATGCCCGTATAAAGAAACGTACAAAATAATACCAAGTACTCCTTACTCAAAAGCAACCCTCTACTGTTTATTCAGTTTTTGAAGGGCTACCTTAAGTATTCAAAGATTGAAATGTCTGAAAGCTTAGGGAAAAAAGCTTAAAAAAAACATACATGGAAATCAAATTATCTTAATAAGTTTTCATGGAATGTATCTATACTAGTTTCTATCAAGCATGTACTTTTGAAGTAAACTTTGGATTCACTCCACTCAATGGACTGTACTTTGCACTGCAGAACAGTCTCAGAGCATTAGTTACTCATTCCATTTGGGTGGACCTACACCATAAGATACATTCCAGGATTGTATAATTCCAGGTCCTTACGTTCTTTTGACGATACAACTACACTAAAGCTAGTCCAAAGTAAAACCCAAGAAATCTATATAGTTTGAATATCAGGTCGGCAACAACTTTTTCTCTCCACAGATCTGTTCCCATTGCACCACACTTATTAATATAGACATAACTATAGTACTCTCAGTCATAGACTATAAGCCACAGACCACTAATGGTTTGCAACATCATGATAAGTAGTTTGTTGCTAACTTGCAGCACTGATATGGCTCCACACACTAAATAGCGTTGATGCTCCTTGCTGCTTTAGGTGCAATGACCTGAAACATTAAATAGCTTCTCCAAAATAGAGGAGATCCTGCATCCTGGGGTACAGCTGTCTGTATACTTAATGCTGCATGACAGGGAAAAATATCTTGTGAACTGCTGCCCAAGATAACTAAAACTGCAAATAAACTAATAGAGAAAGAGAATAAACATGTCTTGCTGCAACATGTTAAGCTTAGCAGGACCAAATATTTGTAAAGGTCAAGAATTTGCTACTTACTGGTGTCAAGACTAAATTATTGTCCCGGGAGCAGTAAGATCTTCCTTGGACCATGAAGCTGTTCACTATCCCTTACTTAGAACTACCTATTAAAATACAATCTATCCCAGTGGAGCAATTTTCAATTTTGTTTGTGGTCTATTTCATTTTTAGGTTATGAGAGCTGCAATGTTTGTGTTACAAATATAGAACTAGACTACTTTCACTAAAAATGTACACTTTCTACTGGAATGTCTGACAAAAAAAATAATTAATTGACTTGGGTTTAGATAACACTGATTGTTTTTTAAAGTTGTGTTGGGCATCATATGAATTAACTGTGTCCTGTTCAGACTGATAAAAATTGTGAAGGGTAAATTTGGGCATTCATCTGGAACTCATCTATAGTCTATTAAGGGAATTTACTTTTGTTAATAATTAAAGATAGCTTTTTGCTTTGAAAAGCTGATTCCTAAGGCCAGTAATTTCATGGGAGAGTTTAGTGAACAAGGCCAGCTTCCGACATCAAACAGTCTGGTTAAAAGTCATTGTTTGGGACCCAAGCCAAAATAAGTCTCTTATCAGGCTAGAAATACTCACATGTATTAATTAAACCTAAACTGCACACTTGCTAGACAACAAATTCATCAATGACTTAATTATTTCTAAAACCAAAAAAGATCTCTGGTAATTTAGAAAAATGTTGCTGGCCCTTTTCCAAGCAATGTGCCTTTGTGGTTTTGCAGGAATTCAGCTTCTGAGCTGAAAGACATTTCAAGTAACATGATGTACAGGATCCTGGTTACTCTTCAACTGAGACAGTTCCTATCCAAAAAGGCAGCTGGGATGGTCCGGCTTAATCTTCCCAAGCAGGTACATAAACAACTGCTCTGGCCTTTGTCCAGTCAGGTTTCCAACCACTGCCTCAACTTTGTGCCACTTTCTTAGAATCTGAATGATAGCATCTGATGCATCATATAGCCCTCTGCTAATTTAGAGACGATCAGGTGTTTCACTACTCCTTACTGGACTATTAAAAACTACTGTAATATTAAAATGTTTGACAAAAACACCTGCAGAAGTATCTGGAGAAAAAAATATATATTCTGAAGCTTGTTTTACAGACCAGTTTAGTATGCAAATGATCCTAACTTCTAAAAAACATGTCCAACAATAAGTAGTCATGGTTTTCTCTGGATACATGGGTTAGTGATTTTAAAATACGTCTATAGTGATTTTCAAAAGATAATTATGGAAGCTGAAATATGCTTTCTATTTGCTCATGCTAACATGCGACCATCTGTTGATCTGTGTGACACAAAATACTTCCTATATTATTTTGGGCTTTGACATTATTATTATTAATTCAACATATCTCAGTTTAATATGTCTTTCCAATGTAAGGGTTCTGAACATAACCTCAGGCAGGCTCTAGTGTGCTGCAGCATAACACTTCTGATATACTGTTTGGAGTTAACAAGGTTCATCTGCTAACATGTGCCAGTAATTTCTCTACATAATTACTGAGGCATCTTACATCTGAGCTTTTGTAGCTAACTAGAGAAGCCTTTTGCTCCTTTGCTGGGTCGTGTAAAATGTTTTGTTGTTGAAGTATGCTAATGGTTCATTAATATAGTCTAACTATATCTGGGAGCACAAATCATCAAGTGCAAAGTTAAGTCAGAGAACACTGAAAATATCAGATAGGCAAGAAAGGATGATATTCTGCTATTGAGAGCTAACAGTTTCTCTTTATGATACATATAATGGCACATGCATCTCTTTCATTTTTTTCTTTGGAGTGTTGGAGTAAGCAGTGGTTCAGTGAGGAACATGGTTCAATTAAGCACAGACTGTGTAAAGATCTTCTCTTCTCTGAGTGAATTAATTTCAAAAAATCATTGCTTATAACATCTGTTTGTGCCTGAGTATACGTGTGTAGTTGATAAGCCATAGAGACACAGTAAAACAATTTATGTTGATTGCAACCCTCTGTTTCTCATTCTCTAAACTACAGTTCACACCTTTTTTTTTTTTCTACAGTTAAGATTAAATTCAGCTACAGATTTAGATAACTGAATTTATAACATAGCTATTTACATCTACACTCGGTTACTAAGCTTCCATTACAGTCAATTGAGATATACTCAATACAATCATAGAATCACAGAATCATTAAGGTTGGAAAAGACCTCCAAGATCATCTGGTCCAACCATCCCCCTACCACCATTAAACCATGTCCCTAAACACCCACTAAACCATGTTCCTAAGCTCTACATCCAACCTTTCCTTTAAACACCCCCAGGGACGGTGACACCACCACTTCCCTGGGCAAACAGTTCCAATGCCTGACTGCTCTTTCTGAGAAGATATGTCTCCTCATTTCCAACCTAAACCCCCCGTGGCACAACTTGAGACCATTCCCTCTAGCCCTATCACTAGTTATCTGTGAGAAGAGGCCGACCCCCAGCTCCCCACACCTTCCTTTCAGGTAGTTGTAGAGAGCAATAAGGTCTCCACTGAGCCTCCTCTTCTCCAGACTAAAAAACCCCAATTCCCTCAGCCGCTCCTCATAAGACTTGTGTTCCAGGCCCTTCACCAGCTTCTTAGCCCTTCTCTGGACATATTCCAGGACTTCAATTTCCTCACAGGCAGAGCCAGAAGTGGCAGTGGCTGGCCATTTAAATCAGGTGTTGCTGCCATTTCACAGCCACAGGTGATCGGTTCTGAGGCAGTTGCGTTCTGCAGTGGAGTGGGAGATTGCGACAGGCAGGCACTTTTCTGCATCAATCATTAGAGCCCAGAGAACAATTCACCTCACCCCAATCAACTTGATTTTAGTTTGCTTGCCTTAATACAGGCATCTAGCATCACTGGATATTCTCTGGGGCATCCCACCCGAGCCTCCAGCAGCCATCCATAAGACTGCATGTCACCCCTACGTTTCATTTCATATCTGACAGCCTCCATATGCATGTGAAAGACAACTTCATGGCATCTCAAATGACATTAGATGCCTATTTTTAGGTAACTGTATTGAATCCTACATCTCTCTGGAGCATTATGGCAGATTGGACATCCAAATCAAACAGAGATTTTTATGTACAGAGAGGAAAGCACAGCTGTTTTAGTCCCATGTTGAATTCCACCTCTAGCACACATGTAGACACACTTGACACCTTACTTCATTAGAATATGGAACCAAATTCCAGTCTTACTAGCAGAATTTATAGCCAGTAATGAACAAGTCACTTACTGGAGTCTTACACCCTGGCCTCCTGGATTGCATCTGCCAAAGCCACTCCCTGATTACATTTACGAAGATCTGTCAAGATAGGTCCTGAATAATTCTATGAAAATTATTTACTATGTAGAACACCATAATTTCCAGGAAATGTAGTTGGGGGTCAAAGTTTTAGAGCAGTGGAAATTGTACAAACACAAAACTCTGTCCCAAAGAGAATGCTTCCTTCATTTTTTGTACCAAAGTCAGCTTTGTCAGTCATCACATCCACTTTATACTACTGAGAAGGTCTGTACACACTTAGATAATCCTTGTGAATCTGTAGCATACTTGTGACTTAACTTTACCGCCATATGTATGCTACATAACCACATACAGGTTGGTCTTTAAGTAGTTTTCTTTATTCATTACATTCACATATTTAATTTATGTGTAAATTTCTTTAATGACTGATTTTGTTTACTTTGAAACGTTTCTTGATGAGTATTATTTCAATTGTCCTAACACAGACCTAGAAAATCCTAGATCAGTCTAAAACATATAAAATCACCCTAACAAATTCATCATCAGTGCAAAAGCAAAAAAAAATAACAATAAAAATATTTGAAGATATTGCAACACCAAGACTTAACTAACTTTCAAATCAGGTCTAATATGAATATTTTCATGCTAAGTCAGTAGTGAATATGTATCAATGAAAGATACCACCACTTAGAACAGGAAAGGCATCAAAGTACACATATTGAATCGCCTTTCTCTGTGAAATGGCAGCAACACCTGATTTAAATGGCCAGCCACTGCCACTTCTGGCTCTGCCTGTGAGGAAATTGAAGTCCTGGAATATGTCCAAAGAAGGGCTAAGAAGCTGGTGAAGGGCCTGGAACACAGGTCCTGTGAGGAGCGGCCGAGAGAACTGGGGATGTTCAGTCTGGAGAAGAGGAGGCTCAGTGGAGACCTTATTGCTCTCTACAACTACCTGAAAGGAAGGTGTGGGGAGCTGGGGGTCAGCCTCTTCTCACAGATAACTAGTGATAGAACTAGAGGAAACAGCCTCAGGTTGCACCAGGGGAGGTATTGCAGCCACCCGCTGACATAATTGGCTCTGGGGCAGACGCATTCATTCATTTTTTTTTTTATTATTTTTTTTTTTCCCCAGCAGCAAAGCCACTCGAGACAGCCGACGGAGCCTCCAGTGCCTGGCATCCATCGCGAGGGCCATGACGAGACGTGGGCGGAGCCAGCAGCGCCCCCTCCCTGGCCATACAAAGGCAGCCCCTAGGGAGCAGGACAGATCAGGAGTGCAGCGACCAGGACGGGCAAGCAGGGTGTGGAGCTTCAGTCAGGGCAGGGCGCAGCAGTGCGCGCAGGCAGGGCGAGCAGGGGGACGCCCTCACTGCTCTTTTCCAACTGTCTTTCCCCGTGGCGGTTGTAACCTGCTTGTGAAGAGCCCAGCCATGGTATCCACCAGACAGAAAAACGTGGCCTGCACATCTCCTGTGGCCTCTCCAGCCACAGTCACCGATATGGCTACCCAGACAGCGGTCTCGGGGAAACACACAGCCATCCAGGTCTTGGGCTGCAGGGTGTGCTTGAAGCTTCTGTCGGTGTTGGACAGCAGCAACAGTGGGTATGCCTGTGGGAGGTGTGCCCAGGATGAAGAATTGCTCCGCCTGGTGGCAGAGCTTTGGAAGGATTTGAGTAGGCTAAGGAGCATCAGGGAGTCAGAGAGGGAAATTGGTGGAAGCATACTCTACCCTCCCTGAGACAGATTCACAAGCCACAAGTAACAAAAGTTCCTCTATCGCACCAGGCAGCCGCTCCACAGAAGTCAAAAGTTACCCCATTCCGCCAGGCAGTAGGAGGGGACCTAGGCCAACAGGGGACCTAGGCCAACAGGGGGAATGGAAGCAGGTTGCTGCTCAGGGTGGTAGGCGAGCCCTCTCCCTGCCCACCTCATCTTCCCATCTAACCTTATATAACAGGTATGAGGCTCTAGAAGATGACAGTCGAAACAACGATGTAGATAAAAGCCCGTCCCAGTTGGAAGGGGTGCCTAAAGCAAAGCAATCTACCCCCTGCATCACTACATCTTCTGTCAAGAAGGAAAGAAGGGTTATTGTCATGGGGGACTCCTTTTCTGAAAATTACAGAGGGCCCACTATGCCATCTGGACCTAACCCACAGGGAAGTCTACTGCCTCCCTGGGGCATGGGTAAGAGACATTGCCAGGAAAGTCACTCACCGTGTACGGCCCACCTACTACTACCCGATACTGTTTTTTCAGGCTGGTAATGACAAAGTAGCAAGGAGAAGTCCGAGAGCGATCAAAAGGGACTTTAGAAAATCAGCAGGCCTGATTAATTCTCATCAGTCAAGGATGCTGCCAAAAGTTACTTGGTTTATAGGATCTGAACTAAGATCATAGAATGTCTTGGGTTGGAAGGGACCTTAAAGCCCAGCTACTTCCAACCCCCCTGCCACAGGCAGTGATACCAGCCACTAGATCAGGTTGCCCAGGGCCTCGTCCAACCTGGTCTTGAACACCTCCAGGGATGGGGCATCCACAGCTTCTCTGGGCAACCTGTTCCAGTGCCTTACCGCCCTCTGAGTGATGAACTTCCACCTAACACCCAATCTAAATCTCCCCTCTTGTAGTTTAAAACCATTCCCTATTGTACTGTCATTGTTTGCCTGAGCACAAAGTTTCCCTCCAACTTCTTTTATAAATCCCCTTTAAGTACTGAAAAGGTGCAATGAGGTTTCCCAGGAGCCTTCTCTTCAGGCTGAACATCCCCAGTTCTCTCAGCCTTTCTTCATAGGACAGCTGCTCCAGCCCTCTGACCAACTTCACAGCCCTTCTCTGGACTCATTCTAACAGATCAACATCTTTCATGTGCCAGGGGCCTCAGACCTGGATGCAGCACTCCAGGTGGGGCCTCACAAGGGCAGAGCAGAGGGGGGACAATCATATCCCTTTCCTTGCTGGCCACTTCTCTGTTGATACAGTGCAGGATTCAGTTGGCCTTCTTGGCTGCAAGTGCACACTGCTGGCTCATGTCGAGCTTTATGTCCACCAGAACCCCCAAGTCCTCTGCTGGGCTACTCTCAAATTTTCTCCTAGTCTGTACTCATGTCTGGGATTGCCCCGACCGAGGGCACTTGGACTTGTTGAACCTCATTAGGTTCACACGGGCCCACTTTTCTAGCTTGTCCAGGTCCCTTTTGATGGCATGCCTTCCTTCTGATGTATCAACTGCACCTCTCAGCTGCAAACTTGCTGACAGTACACTTGATCCCTTTCTCTATGTTGTTGATAAAGACATTAAACAGCGCTTCTCCCAAGACAGACCCCTAAGGGACACCATCCATCACCAGTGATCAAGCATCTTTGAAATTGCAAAATATGGAGATTACTATGGATCTGGATTTGATTAATCTATGTCACCTTAGAGTGACAGAATGCACTGAACTGCTGCTATACTCCTGAATCAATTATTTTGTCAAGCCTCAAAATACTATGCTAAACAAACTGAAGATGCATTGTCTTTTTAAAAAGGTAATCTAGTCTTCTGTTACTTCATTTCATATAATCTTATCTTAAATTACATGTACAACTACAATTAAAAATAAAATATAGGCATTTTCAACACCCATCTTGACATTCTTGTTTTTATTTCTCAACATCTTAATTTAGTTTAAGAGCAGAAGGCAGAAATTACACAGTGGCTGAAACATATATATCCCAAGCAGCCACAACAGGGAGCTTACAAGATCATGAGAATTTACAAAAACACACAGAGAGATATAAAAATAAAATGGTTTCACTGTATTTTTTTTTTCTTTTTCTTTCTTTTTTTTTTTTTTTTGGTGAACTGTAAATCCCTTACTAATAGTATAATACATTTTAAAGCTAAGTTAATTTTTAATGGCACTATGAAAGTACTAGAAAATTGTTTGATTTTCTGTTTAGGGAAAGATACCTCTTCCATCCAACATGAGCAGAAAATGCATATTTCTTCACAATAATCTCCATGACCTATCAGCACACTTTGATCATCTCACCATCTTTGACACATTCAAGGCACAGACACAGCTCTTTTCTCTGTGGCTAGGAAGTCATGCAATGTGACTAGGTACCATATATACACAGTGTTTTCCTGTGTTTCTGTTCTCTGTGTATGTTTTACTAGCTCCTCCTTTAGATATCCTCCACTGGAGTACATTACTGTATGTCAGGGGGTTGCTGCTGCCTTCCATCATACCTCTGGTCTTGTCTCAGATGACAAGTGAGACTGGAAATGAATAAGGGGAAGAATGGTTCTTCTCCCAGTTTCCTTTCCCCTTGGCTTTGACTTTCCATTTAATTGCAACCATATTGCAGCTGTGGGTTGTGAGGTGTAGCAGTTTTAGCACTAAAAACTGTAACACTTTTGCAGTGGTTTCCCTCTCTGACTAAAATTTGAAGATACTCCATTATTCCTATCCTATAAAACATTGCATGAAATGAGCTCCAAATTGTGAAAAATAATTTTGATAAACAAGAAGGATATCTTGTTCCTCATTTATATAAATTTCTAGCTTTTAAAGATATGAAAATGTTATTTTCAATGAAACACCTGGAAAATGGATGCTGTAAGGCCCTTTTCTTAAAAAAAAAAAAAAAAAAGCTCAGTTTTCAGCTGCTAGCAATATCCCATTTTCAGCCACAGATTATGAAAATTACTTATATCATTACATTTTCACATTTTCATATTACAAATTTTGAAGCGTCAAGGTGATAGCTGTTTTTTAAGTTGCATGCTACAGATAGCACGCGTGTGTGAAAGTCTGCTGCATTTTCTGATGATGATAAAAGATTATTCAGTAAGTAAGGTGCTCAAAACTGCCCAGTACTACACAGAAACAAAGGAAAATGCTAGGAATCTGGTGGCTACCCATTATAGCACTGTAGATAAGGCTTTAAACTTCATAATTTTGAACGTATTACCATCTCCAAACATATATATAGTAGGGCAGGGCAACTGGTACGGATTAGTTCACACTCTTGCTATTAAAACTATTAAACTTTCAGAGAAGGGTCTTCAAAAAAATCTACCTCCTTGGAATGGACCTCGGCCCATTAAAATTCGAAATTAGGCCCAACAATGGATAATTTTGGAGAGAGGGAATTGTACAAGACCATAACTGTACAAAGACCATGTTAAGAATTCAACATATAGTACAGATGACTACCTTCCAGAGCTCAGAGACGTTCTCTGACACCGCTTAATTCACTAGTGTCAAAATACATCCTTACCATTCAGTATCCAATCTTTATGCTCAGTATTTCACCAACTTGGACTGTTGCAAATTCAGATATGAAAAATTTTCAATTGTTCTGTATCATTTGTTTATATTGAACCAGGAAACTCAGCCAAGAGAAGTTCTCCAGGCAAATGACCAATTTCACCGAGAAAATGAAGTTATATTCTCAAAGCATAACACTCCTTAAAATAAAGAGTATTTATCTGCGTTAAGTTACTCTTGTGCTTCAGTACATTGTTGGACTGTGATTTAATGCACTCACACGTACTGCTTGCTATTTTCATTAGCACTGTGTCTTGGGTAGATGTATTTATATTTTTGTATTATCTCAGCTCTAATTAAAATAGTCCAAATAGAATTATGGTTTATAGTTACATGACAGAGGGGATATTTTACAATGCATATCTTTAATAACATTTTGGCTAAAGGTGTTATTAAGTGATCACAAAGCATCCATTGTCCTCTAAGGAAATTTTTTGAAAATATCCTCCTCTGGAGCTTTTACATGTCTTCTACCCATTCATTCTTCAGCAATACAGAAAAATTAAAAAATAAAAATAAATCCATCCTGTAAGGCAACTCTAGCCATATCCTCTTTTGTATTTGGTACTCAGTATTCTGCAGTAACAGAATTTTATCATGTCTGTCCTATTTTCAGTCATGCATATATGAATTACTAATCACATCTTAATGGCACTGACAGTATATCTTTTCCTTCTTTGTTTTATTTTTTAGGACTGCTTAGGAGCTTTATTTATCTATTTGCTTCTTTGTTTATTCATTTCAATATCATTAGGATGAGAAGATATCAAATTGTTTGCAGTGGATTTGCATAGACACTTTAAAGGTTTATAAACAAAAACATATTTAGAGATAATTTTCTGAAAAATCTACATACCTAGAACTAACCTTATTGACTGCTGTCAACTACCTTTAAGTGCTTGCAGCCTTAATGGATCTATATAACCTTGAAAACATTATATATTGCAGGAAAAATTTCCAGACCAGGCAGAGCTGAAGAATGAATCTGTCCATCTGTGGACAATAGAATACATTCAGATTTTAGTGGGTTTTGGGAATGCTCAGCACCTTTCAAATATAGTCCAAACTTCATAATATCATGTACGCAGGGGTGGCTTTTAGCTTTGACATATGGGGTTTATCCCCCACAAAATCATAACTCTCAATAAAATATTTTAAAGTCATCTTTCCCTTTTCTGCTAAGCATGGATAGTGTATATGGTTGTATGAATTCCAGCACCAAAACACATGAAAATATGGAGTGTGCAACTGAACCGGAAACATACCGTGTCATGAGCAGTACTTCTCCAAGGAGATTTTCGTGGTTATTCCCTGGCTGGCTGAGTGCATGGTAGCTTAGGCTGAGCACACAAAGCAGCTCGTGGAGAAAAGAAGGTCCCCCATCTGTCCTGTGATCTCATTCAGAATGTGAGTGGTGAGAACTTACTGTGTAACAGTGTTCTCCAACCCTCTTTTTGTGATCAAATTTGACAAAGCAAAATTTCTGTGTTGCAAAACATGTTTAGTAAATGCATAATAGAGTTCTCATTCATTTGTGCATGGGTGCAATAGACTTCAGTGGGGATTTCACTGATATTTTTTTATCTTGCAAGCTAATTCTGACAGGGGTTGCAAAGTAGAAAGTTAAAAGGTTCTACAAGGTAATGACCATTCAAACACTCTTTTTTCAAATATAATAATTAAATATTCCCACTTTGTTAATATTATCTTCATAATGAATAACATACTTTGTTCTTGATCTGCACAATCTTTGTTGTGCACACTTATAAAATCGTACTAAAAAAAAATAAATTGTTCCTTGAAATTGACATCAGCAAAAGCCATTAGAGCTGCCACATGTATGTGTATGTATTCAGAGCAGCTACATGCTCAGATGCTCAGACAAATGCATAGGTGACGTAGGAAGGTGTCAGAAATACAGGAGAAATGGGGCAAAGTAGAACATTGATAGCAGAACTTGGAACACTGCAATAGTGGCCAGTAGATGGTTTGGGAAGAACTGAGGATAATGCAGTTGGCCAGGGCCAAGGGAAAGGAAACTCGGTTATTTCTCAGTAGGGAAAAGTGATTTTCTGGAGCAGTGTTTTTACAGAGCTGGCTGAAATTATATATATACATAATTTATTATTATTAGTTCAAATGACTTCAACTGCAAAAAGAATGAGACATGATTTCCTTAAATATAAGTGACTGCCAATTTTTAGGTCAACTGGAGAGGCTCTGGAGTACATGTCCTGTGAATGATTTGTCTATTCATGCTCAGGCCACTGGGGGTTGAATGTCACGGTCCCTATCTTTCCTTATGCCTAGATGTACTACACCTAAATAAGTATACCAGCCTTACTTATATATGCACAAAATAATTGTACTCTAGACAAGGCACATGTTATAGCCTGAACAGGTGGGATAGGCCTATCAGAGACTACAGATGTCCTGCAGGTTTCCATTACTGTTTTCAGAAATAAGGCAATTTATTCTGTTCTTTAACATTTAAACTATTATCTTCTGTTATACTCTTAGACATATTAGCCAGAGGGACAAGGAACCATAGATAGAATTGTAACTTTGTTTAAAGAGGTTTAAAAAGCTTAATAGGAAATAAATAAAAAAAAAAAAAAAAGATTAATATAAAGACAGCACATCCAACCCCTAAGCCCCCGCCCCCCCCCCCTAGAAAAAAATAATAAAAAAAAAAAATTACAGAGATCGTTGCAGATCTTTGAATCTTCAAATTAAAAAGGCAAGAATGAGATGAGGAAAATCTCTGTTCCTTTGTCGTTGCATCAGAAGCCCTCTTTACATTACTGAAACAACACTCTTAGGAAGTTTGCCTCACATAAAATGGGGACATTAGTAATTTATGATGGATAAAATACTGGTCACACACATATATAATCCACATTTCAACATCAAAAGCCTTTTGAAGCGTACCTTATAAAGACAAGAGAATATGCAAATGCTGGATCACATTTAATAAATTTAGGATTTAAAAGGTGAAAAGTTAGAATTAAATTTTATGACAACTAGCCAATAACTTCCAAGTGAACAGCACTGGCAAAAGAAACAGTCTCTTAGGAAAAAAAGGTGTTCTGTGTATGTAGCCTATTTGTTCAAATGGAGCTGAAATAAGTAATAGATACAAATAAATAATATATATAAATAGGTAAAAATAAGGACGTTCTTATTCATTTCTATGATTAATACTAAAAATATATGAAGCTTCATATGCAACCCAGCTTTGCTCAGTCTTCATCCAGACAGGATGGAATTATGGAATAATTCCATAGGAATTCTATAGGAATTATGGTAGAACACTCAATTTTACTATCACTTTCTAAAATTCCAGTAAGATGATTCCTGATAAGTTTATATATTTTACTATATATGCTAATGTATCTACATTAAAAATCAGAAGAGAGCCTAAAATTTCAGAGGACTCTATTTAGTGCATTAACCTGCTTGGTCTCCTACCACAACTATTATTTTTTCCTCCCACGTCCTGTTAGTATACCTCACAGAGGCATGGGTCTTTAATTTGCAACAGTATTACTTTATCTAAGTCTTCATTAAAGGGCAATTAATGAGTTAAAAACTTACTAAGATTTATCTGGATGATCTGGAAAAAGGTATCAAGTGATTCAAAACACTACACTAAATTCACTAAATTCTTTTTTTTTTTTTTTTCTTAGCTGCAAATACTTATCTGCATGCATATAAATTTTTTAACAAAACCTCTTTCAGAGTTTTTTTGACCTATGCACTATGTGGTAGAAGCTTACAGACCCTGTGAAAATATGAAAACAAAAAACATGTTTGCAAAATGCTAGATCACAGGTAGAGTCCATAGCTGAGGTGCACAGGCATCATAGCACACAGATCCTGAATTACTGTTATATGAGCTAGCTTTAGGACTGGAGCAGCAGAGGTGGGTGGCACTGTGGCACTGAACTTAATGCTGCTTCTGAGATCTGAGTTAATCTCTCTCCAGGGTGCTGCATTGTGCCAGGGAGAAACACCAGTTCAGTGAAACTGGGCTACAGCTTTAGTAACAGCACACTGAACTGAATAGTTGAGCCATATCCAACGAGAGTTTAAGATAGATTTTAGAGAGCAGTGGGATCTCATAAGGGACAAGTGGTAGGGTCACAGAAAATTGCAGGCTTCTCAGCTCAAAATTCATCATAACTAACTGATGAAAGGATTAATTGCTTAAAATGTAGTGAAAGGTGGAAAGAAAAGAGAAATTTCCAGGCAGGTTTTGTGAGGATATGTTTTTAATACAAGGGGTGAATTGAAGGCCAGGTTATGGGAAAACTGGAAGGAAAAATCAAATTTTCTGTGTAGTCTGAGGAATTCCTTAACTTTCCATGATCCAGACCTCTCAGGATTCACTCTTTGTGTACAAGATTGTTCCTGTCTCATACTTCCTAGACATGGTATTTTTACAGCAGTGCAGCATCACAGCCTCCCTCCTTTTTCAGGGACCCCACGTAGCAGATGTAGCTGTCAGGGCCCCCAGCCAGCTGTGTTTGGTCTGTGAATTTCTAGAAGAGGAGAGCAGAGAGGCCACTGTGCTCAGCTGAACCTCACATACATAGGAACATATTCAGAATCCTTCATGTGCCGAAACATGTATATACACTGCCACCATGTGACCTGGCACACAGCCTTAGGTGCCTCCAAGCCCAGCTTGCCAGGTTTCTCTTTCCTACTTTCTGCCACCACCTGTCCTCCTCAGCCTGCTGGGAGGCAGGAATCTTTAGTCTCTTCTGCTGCTTCTTTACATATCACAGAGAGTAGTTAATGTGGTGTTCCTTGTTACTGGGGGTAATATTATATGTACAACCCTCCAGGAAAATAATATGCTATAAGTGAAAATAACAACATATGTTGAAGCACCAGATTCCACTGGCAGTTTCATCGAAGCTACCAAAGCCTGCCCAATGCAAACCCAGTTGCTGCTAGTTCCCAATTCTGCCTTTCATTGGACATCTCACCGGCACTTTCCTGTGCTGGATGCACAAGATGTATGAAGGGAAAAGAGTGAAAGCCGTTTTGGAAATGTATGTGATCCTTGTTATGCAGCTATTTAAAGTCTGTTTAAAAATGTGTAAAGAGGCCCTAGCAGACAATAGAAAATTATTTTGTATGCATTGTGTGTCACTGTTCATTAATTTTACATGAGTGGTGAGAGGTCAATCAAGAATAGAAACCAATTGTATTAACCTTCAAAGAGCTTGTAATGTAAATTAATGCAGAAGGCATGGTATAAAGGAATTAAATACTCTGGCAGAATTAACACTAATGGTTTGCAAACATCCCATTGCAAATCTACAACTTCGTTGTCTAAATTCTTGGGTTGATATTTTGGGGGAGGAGATTAAGTAAATAGGTTAAGAAAGAAAGAAAGAAAGAAAAAGAAAGGGAAAAGGAATACTGGAAGCATGTCCGTAAAACACGGAGAAATAAGAAACATAATGCGATGCAAATGCTGTAGTGCATTCAGCTACTCTGTATATTAGCATATAGATTTACAATGTACATGTACTGCCTACATGTGCCTTTCTGCTGTTGTCAGCACAGGTAGTAGGCCCACACAAGACAGAGATTATTGAATGTGAGATTATTGAAAGTTCTGATCATATATACTGCACAGCTAGCTTTTGTTCTGCAGAATGATGAGAATACTGGGAGCCAGTAAAT
Source organism: Oxyura jamaicensis (assembly GCF_011077185.1). NCBI lineage: Eukaryota > Metazoa > Chordata > Aves > Anseriformes > Anatidae > Oxyura > Oxyura jamaicensis. The sequence goes on along the minus strand of NC_048893.1, from coordinate 44,673,686 downwards.
GGTATGATTTAAATTTGAAAATAGCTCCCCAGAATCTGCTGAATCCATTCAGAGTTAACTAGCAGGAGAACATCACCATTCAGTGTTCTGGGTCCATCTGTTGGCAATATCATGATGAAAACAGCTTTTTAAATGCTATTTTCAATAAGCTATCACACAACAGCTTGTTCCAATAATATTCCAATACCTTTCTGTTTGCTTGCCGCCTACTATAAAAAAACAGTTTAGAGGAAAGGAGGCATTTTAGTACTATACTGATGTATGGTGGGAGGTACAGACAGACTACAGGAACAAGCAAAACTAGAAAGAACTATAAACAGAGAAAAGAAGAAGCCGTTATTTTAGACACCCTGCAATCTAGAGTTAAACCAGGATGAGGAACCCAAACTACTGCAGTGTCACAGAGGAATGCTCTGCACCAGTCAGTGGCTAGAATTTGTGCATTGACAGTTTCAGCCATAGGAAGTTAACAGCTCCTCAGAGAGGAATGGCAGGTGCATCTAGCAATTAACTTCAATTTTCTAAGACCTTCTGAATTGTGTGCTCCAATGAATACTGAAAGGAAGGCCCACTTCCATCACAGTAACGTGTTCACTTATGCAGCACCCAAACTATCTGCCTTATATAATTCTTATCAAACCACCATGCATCTATCAGCTTACTTCTCAGATAAAAGAAGTGCCAGCAATATGCCAGCACCATACTGATGACGCAAAGCCTGGATCCACTAGCATTAAAGTGGCCCAGTAGCAAAGATCAGATCAGCAGTGAAGAACAGATGGTTGCATTTGAACCCAGTAATGGGTAGGAGAGGAATAGAAGTTATTCTGGTTAAAGATTCACACCAGTGAAGTTTCACAATTAGTCAATTCAGTGTCTAGTTGTGACAGCTTACTTTGGCAGACCTATTTAATTAGGGTGCTAGGTAACCCCGAGGTCTCTTCTGACCTATATTATTATACAATCTTGGGATTCTAAAATAGACTCTTCTAGCCTGGTTACTGCTACGCTGCTGAATCAAGTTCTAAGTCTTATCTATTTTAAAGACATTGCACTAGGAAGATTTTTTTTTACAGCATGATCTCACTAGGACCAAGAGCTATAAGAAATTTTTCTACCCTTCTACTTCAAATGCAAGTGTGTCCCACTGACCTGTTCATAAATTGTTGTACTCCTTGAGGAACTACAAGAAGGCGCCTAGATTTCAGTGTGCTAAAGCATGTTGTTTACCAATACATGAATATGTATATAGTTAATATTGTTTCTCAACTTTCATGCTTCCTATAAATAATGTACGTAACCTCATGAAGGTATAAAATATTAGGGGACTACGTAAATAGAGATACAGAAAGGGAAGAAAACCTGTAAAGGTAATGCACCACTAATGCTGAAAAAATCAGAACATAAACTTGGAAGAAAACCAATAATATATAAAAATACAAAAAGTTACATAAAACTTTCATTCATTATTAATGCTGTAATAAAAATGTACTGATTTCTCTGGGCCTTTTTGGACTCATTCATAAAACATTCTATGTTCTCCTGTTATCAAGACTGCTTTCTAAGCACAGAAAATATTTTAGATTCTGTCTATCTATCTTTGATCTATATATGTGTTTAGCAACACCATCCACCTAGAATACATGCATTAGATCCTGCTTTTAACATGAAAAGTATAAGAAGAGGATGCTTTTGGTTATCACCTACCTGAGGACGTATAACTTTTACTATGTTCTTAAGTGCAGTGTCTGGTGACGGAGGAGAGCAGTCAGGTGTTGGGCCTGTAGAGCTGTTTCTATGGTTACCAGATCCTGGTGCAGTAATTGCTACCTGAGGTGCATTATCTGTGAATAAAAATAGCATTCATGTGAACTTACAAATACTTTATACATTTTAAAATCAAAAATTATTTTGAAAACAAAGCATTACTTGGAACACTGTTTCAACTTCAAAAAAAACTATTGAAATTTAAATGTGTTTGGTAAGGAATGGATTGTATATCTATGCCTTTTTTTTTTTTTTTTTTAATCATAGAATCATGAAGGTTGGAAAAGACCTCCAAGATCATCTGGTCCAACCGTCCCCCTATCACCAACATCACCCCCTAAACCATGTCCCTAAGCACCACATCCAACATTTCCTTAAACATCCCCAGGGACGGTGATGCCACCACCTCCCTTGGCAACCCATTCCAATGCCTGACTACTCTCTCTGAGAAGATATGCATACATTTAGGAGGATACATACATTTAAAGCATATATTTTGGAGGAAATTTTTCACTCAGAGGATGGTGAGGCACTGGAACAGGTTGCCCAGAGAGGCTGTAGACGCCCTATTTCTGGAGGTGTTAGAGGCCAGGCTGGATGGGGCTTTGGGCAACCTGATCTAGTGGGTGGCATCCCTGACCATGGCAGGGGGGTTGGAACTAGATGGTCTTTAAGATCCCTTCCAACCCAAACCATTCTATGATTCTATGATTCGTACTATGTTAAGTCAGGATATAGCACTCTCTTAATACTTAAGTAAAATGAAGCACCAAAAAACCAAAAACAATCAATCAAACAAACAAACAACAACAACAACAAAAAAATATTTTACATTTGTTACATTGAATTAGTAATTGTGAATCCAACTGTTATCACTCTAACAGCAGTGACTTAAAAGGGGGCTTTTTAATGTAACTCATCTGTCATCCTGGTAAATCCTAACACATAAGACCCAAGTCAATAAGTTATTGAAACACATACTTGACTTAGAGCATGCTAGTAGCTGTCATTCACAATTTTCCTGAACACCAGGAGCAACATAACTGATCATTGACGATCAGTTACACAGAAACATATTCAGCTTCTCATATGAAATCTTCATCTTTCATAGAGCTCTGCACTACAGTATCTGCCTTTCTAGCAGTATCTCAGCTAGATAACCTACGGCTGGTGTAGAAATGTCTACATATGTGCAGGTACTTGGGAAACAGCTGTTCAGAAATGTTTTGTGATACTGTTAGAACCATTGTGATACTGTAAAGAACCATTAAAGGGACTTAGAATATCATTTTTAACTTTAAATGTTCTTAATACAGTTAGAACAATGTACAGTAAAATTAGTGAAAAACAGGTCAGAAAATAAAGAGGACTGAGAAGTAAGGCATAACTTCCCAGCTGTGATGGTAACCAAGCACCAGAAGGACTCAGCAGGAGGCCAAAAGCTCCAGCAGGAGGCCAAAAGTTCATGCCGTTAGAACTGTATTATTAAAGAAATGATTTAGTTCAGGTTCCAGAAAAATTCCATTGCCTGTGCATGGTCATGGTGGTCTTTTTGAGTCTGTAAATTTATAGAGTACCTTTCTTTCTGGGTCACAAAGACGTGGGCCACGTTCCTCAATGTGCTGTATTGCCTGCAGCTCCACAATAAGATGATGACTACATTCAAACCTCATGTCTGAGAGCCTGCAGGTTTCACAGATGAAAGCCTATTTATTTGTAATTGAGGTGGATTACCAGTCTATCCTTTCAATTTGTGGGCAAATCCACTCCAAAGAAAAAACTCAAATTCCAAATAGACAAATAAAAAAAGCCAGCTCCAGTGCCATGTACTAGAGAAATTTTGGTAAGGACTTGACAGGAAAACACCCAACCAAGGCCTTTCCATACTGTTTGGAAATCTCATAGTGAGGATGAAAGTTAAATAGGAATGTTAGCAGCATTTAAATTGAGCTGAAAGTCTCATCCTTTCGTGATCCAGAATATGAAATATTATCCTGTTTCACTCTATGGAAAAAATACTCATAAAATATAAATTAACCTCCCCAAGTGGGGAATCAGAAACTTTCTTTGAGAAAACCCTGCACCGTGTATGGAGATCCCAAACAACAGATTATACTGCTGCCAAGACACACAGTAATAAGAGCCACCTAGGAAGCTAAGAAACAACTTCTAAAGGGATAAATGTTCCACGTGAGTCTATCAAAGTGTACTTAGTGTAGTTAGTTATTTACTTACTTGTGTGAAAAACAAACAGAAGGATTGTCTTGATCAAACATGTAAACCTATAAGGAACAAAACCCCCCTGGTACTTTAGCAGTCCATGGTTTTCTGTTACTGTTCTTCCGCTGTAAAGCCTGTGTGGCTAAGCACAGCTGCCCTTTAGCTATTTAGCACATGAATTGAAAGCCTTTAAAGTGAAATCAGGAAGTCTTGCAGATGGGGAAGTATCTTGAGGATGCCTCTCTCAAAGGCCAGACAGTTAGAATGACAGATTGATGCAACACACTTTTCTGTCTGCCTTTTCATTCTGTTTTAAGCCCTTGACTATAGTCACCTCAGCTTTGTTTACTCACTTTTTAAATACGCTGCAGAGGTAACAGAGATCAAGTTGTATAAATATATATATAGCATTACATAGCATTATATATATATTTATATATACATAATGCATATATATATTATATATATATATTTTTTTCATGGGGATCTGGAGCTTCTCGACCCTGTTCAATGACAGGTCACTACTAGGTCACTACTAGGTTTTGCCCCTAAATACAGTCCTAACTGAGAAGCGTGGAACTAACTGGAAGTGAAATTCTTGGAATGAAGATTTATTGGAAGACATTCATGCAGGGATGCAGAGCTATTATATGCCCCCTAGACAGAGATGAGAAAAAACTTTCTGAGCTACAGTGTATACATAAACTATAACCAATTCAGGAACATACAATATGCAGAAGTATCAAAAAATAGTAGTTACAGTCTTTCCTTCCAAGGAAAATGAAGTCATAAATCAACAAAGCATCTAGCTTTTAGAATCTAAAAATAACGCTTTACAAAAATAAAATAAAATAGAATAAAAATAAAAACAATATTTCTCTTTGAAATAAACATCCCAGAAAAAAAACCAACTGCTCAATATTTCATGCCTTCAGTCCTTTCTCAAGGGAATAAAACATCTGACATGTAATGGTTTCTTGTAAACAATTTCTTTATTGTGGACAGCTGTTTATTTTCACAGTAGGATCTTCCCATTAGGCAACTAATAATGATTTACTACCTGGGTCTGCTCCATCAGAGAGAGAATATCACCATCAAATTAGCTACAGCAACCAATTTGGAGGGCTTCTCTGGTTATATATACAGTACTTGCTGTTTCATTAAGAATAAATTGAAATATATTCTGTTCTGTAATTACATGATATAATAATTGCATTTTCATTTTCCTTTCTCTTTTGCTGGTAACAAAACTATTTTCTTTTTTTCCTTCAGGTAACCATAATAATATCACTGGAAGTTTTATTGCATCCTGTTACCTCAAAAAGGTCTTACCTACCAAATTTCCCTATGAAAGATTAGCTACAGTACCGAGCTTCTGACAGGTGCTATGTACAGGGCCAAAAGGGAAGTATTTATGGCTGTTATTCTCTTCTAGTTTCAGGCTCAAGTTACAATAAGCTAAGAGATGTTTCTGTACAAGTCAGATAACAACAGGCTCCAAGGATCATCTGGCAGTTAAAATTACTGAAGTGCAGTATGCTCTAACAATATTCCTTCCTGCCTCCATCATACATGACAAACTGTCACAGGGATTATGTTACTGGAGTCATTCTGATGTTGAAAAATGGTTACTGAAGGAAAAAAAAAAAAAAAAAAAAAAAAGTAAATAAATTATATCATGTTATTTTTTCTATTTTTGTTGTTGTTGTTGTTCAGAATAACCAAAATAATTTCTAAAGAGATAAACTTAGGTTTTGGATTAACTGGACTCATATAATTTGGACTACAAAAATAGCTATGCTATTTTACATTCTGGCAAATCTTACTAATTTGTTTTTTTTTGTTTGTATATTGATTCAGCATACAAGGTTTTAAAGGACAGAAAGCATTACCATACTGTCATGATCACATTTACTATTAAACACCTGATGAATGTACTAAAAAGACTGTTATCCTTAAATTTCTTATAGGATTAGACAGGTTTCCATATCTCAAATCTTAATACATCTCAAAATTCTGTTCGCTATTTCTCCCAATTTTTGAAGTATTTACAGAAGAAGTAAACAATACTTACAGCAACGGTCACAATAATGTAGTCCTTCATACAAAAGAGAAACAATTTGTCTATACTCACTAGCCTTTTCCTTACACATCAAAAGACTGTAGATAAAAATCACAACATTGCTTGGAAGTTAAAGGTCATATTTTTCTTACTTTTATTTAAAAAAATCTTCTTATACTCAAGCCACACCAGCATTATTTCAATTCCTTTTTTTTTTTTTTCTTTGAGTAATAGACAGATGGATTGATTTTAGTTATACTAAAACATGAATATTGAATCAAGTCCACTAAATCCAGATCAGCTTTTTATTGGTCTATTCCTGTTATTCCATATTTCACCAAAAGTTATTTATCTATTATAAGAAAATGCTAAAAAGAAGTTGAATAACATTGACCAAGAACAAATTTACATAACTGGTTCTTTGAAATTTAACAAATTAAAAGTTTGCAAGTCATTTAGTATGTGATATGTTTATTTTTTACAGCACCTTTTTATGAGGATGCTAAGGGAGGAAGGAAGCAGCAAGACAAACACCTCACAAAATCTGTTTTTCACCACACTGTCATATTGTGTCATATTGTCAATTGCTGAACAAAGATGCTTTTTGTTCTTTGTGTGTGTGTGTCCAGTTTTATTTATTATCCAGTTCAATCTTGTTTATAAAATATTTTTTACTATGAATATACTCTATCATCATGTCCAACAAAACAGATGTTATGTAAGAATCAGTCAGTCCTTTTACAGGAAGAAACATTGGTCTATTATTGCTGACATTACAAATATTCAGTGGTTCATTTGTAATGCAACCTTGCAGTATAAAAAGTATTTCTGAATGAAATGAAAACTACATTATGTAGAGATGTAAGTTGTTATATATGTCTATCTAATAAGACTAATTTTTGGAACAGAAATTTAAGGCCTAAAGTTAAATTTCTGTGTTTATATGCTGGTAGCTAAATTGCTTTCTAAAGAAATAGCATTTATTTTTTCTCAGAAGTTTAAGCAAATCAGAAACTGAACTTCAGAGTTGCTGTCCTGGTTTCAGCTAGGATAGAGTTAATTTTCCTCCTCGGAGCTGGTATGGTGCTGTGTTTGGGACTTAGGATGAGAATAATGTTGATAACATGGTGATGTTTTAATTGTTGCAGAGCAGTGCTTACACTAAGCCAAGGACTTTTCAGCTTCTCACTCTGTCCGGCCAGTGAGCAGAGTGGGGGTGCACCAGTGCAGATGATTTCAGGCAGTGTTCTAAATGTGAAAGTGGGCCAAAACCCCACATCTGTTTTAGATCTCAGCAGTGCGATAATGCAAAAATATGAATAAAGATCCAAATGGCTTCATGCTGTATGGGATCAAAATGCTTTTTATTGTGGTATCAGGACAGACCTAAGCTTGATCATTTCTAGCAGATGCAATTTGATGGCCTATCAGAAAACTGTTAGAAAAGCACTCATCTAATCTGGTAATATCTATGATTTTGGATCTGTTGTTTGAAAAAATACAGTAGGAAATTGTTGGAATGCCTTTGTCTGTAAATGTTATATATCCTCTTAACATCAAATGTGTTATAAAGAGACATAAAGCTCTGAAAGGAACATTAAGTCATCAGACAAATCAGCTGTCTCAGACAGAAATCAGTCATAGTATCAACAGAAATCTTGGAAGATTATAAAATGAGATATCAGGAAATGGTACTATTTGGGGAGGATCAGACACCAGTAGATGAATTTACATATGTGTCCTCACAGAGGTAATTAATGGCCACCAGAAAGGCTAATTTCATTGACTGGCTGAGAACTGAACAAGTTGACATAGGTCTCATCATGGATATAAGAACTAAATTTTTTTTAATTTCAATAATGGGATCTCACCTACATGGCAGTTATCATCTAGTCCTTTAAATCATCATAAGCTGGAATGGAAGAACACTTGTCAGTTATAAACACACTGGAGTGACAGATACCCCAGTATTTTCTCCTTCCAGAGATTATCAGAAATATGGCTGTAGCTGTAGCAGGAATATAGGATGGTGCTGAGGATAAGACAAAGAAACTTTTCCAAATTGTGCCTCAAGGAATCTTTCCTACCATTGCTAATCTTTCTCTAACCGGGTGAGAGAGTACCAAGCCCACGTGAAGAATCATATGAATCTGATTCTGTGGGATTAAAGAGAGTTTGGGCATGGTGAGCTCACTGAGGCTTACAGAGGGTTCATTAAAATGCAATTAATTCACTCTAAAGGACAGCAAGGAGAATCATTCCATTACCTTAGAACATACCCATAGACAGATTTCAACACAAGTCCTAAAACAATGTATCTGAACATTTTCTATGGAGCCAGTGCTACTTAGACTCAGCTCATTCATTGTGGGGCAATCCAGGCTGCTGGGTTCCACCAGTAGTAAATTTAGAAGGCAGGAGCATACACCAATAAGTAGGTAGGAGACAACAGTGAAAGACCCAAAACCGAGCAGAGTAGATCACAAAACTGCAGGACTTCCCCTGACTTGATACAGGGCTGCCACATATAAGATTTCTTGGACAGCACATAAGATAAAAGTGTGATATCTCCTGAAACTTCTGGATCTATTGAAAGATTCCCAGCAATTACATAAAAAAAATTAAGCCAGGCTGCAGTTCAAGGAGAAAACCTGGAAAAAAAAAAAAAATCTCCTATTTTGTCAGATGGATAACAAAGACATGCACATTCTAAAGTAGCCCCAACTGAGGGACTAGGAAATTTTCTGTAGTATAGGATTCAACTTTAAAATTATTCTGACTTGATTAAATCCCCAAAGTAAATCTCTCCTAGATAACTATTCACATGGCACAAATCTAGGAACTACAGATAAAGACAACCATGTATTTCAGGATTTCAAGGAATGAACATTACAGGAGAAATTTCAAAAGAGCAGATGGAATACTGAATAATGGAGTCAGTAGGTAGCTAAACTGGATGCATACAGAGAACAGCTGGACTAAGCTGTTTGAATTTGCTCTTTTGAATTTGTTTTGTTTCCTGAACACTTAAACCTGAATAACCATTGTTCTGAGTAGGATTGTAAATATATATCTGCAACTGTCTTGCTGAAAGCACTTGAAGCTATAACTGGCCCAGTCTTGGATGTGGCAGCTATTTCAGGATAGTGTTTGGAATTAATTACCAGTGAAGTGCATTCCAGTGGCAACAGGGGGTCTGTTTAGTTGTTTCTGCATCATCCGCAAGAGTTCGGTATGACTGTTATCAACTTTTTATTTCCCCTAATCACCCACCTGCACAAATAGACTTTGGAACTGCTTCGAGCTTGCATAACCCTTATAATACCAGGGAACTATCTGGAATAACATCTCTCATTAAATACTAACGAGAAATGATGGGTGATTTCCACCATTTCCTGAATAACCTTTTGAGACTGCCTTTGTAAGCTGTTGATGTCTAATTGAGCATTCAAAAACAGTACTACACAGTTGCCATATATTTTTTGTTGTTGTTGTATTTGTTATTGTTGTTGGGTTTCACATGTTTAAAAGTTTCGTAGTGAAATGACTGTATGGTCTACAACAGATATTTCATAGATGGCTACATTTGTGTTGTCTCAGCATGTAGTCTTCATGTTTGTGGAAGTTCAGTGAAATGCCTAAGGTGTAAGTATGAGTGAAAAAAATATTTTTGTTCATTTCAGTCATTCACTAAAAACTAGAAAGCTTAGTAGTCTTGTAAAACAATTCCCCTACCCTCAAATAATGATCCATATTGGGGATCTTCATGTTTATTACTAAGTTTATCTCACCAGTGAGATGATCCTGAATGCAATCATTTGCGTGACTTAGTATTTCACAAGATTTCTTCTATAATCCAAAGAGAACAGCCAAACTGTGCTGTGCAGAGAAAGTACTCTACTCTTTCAAATATTGTAGTCAACAGGTGAATTAAGCTACGTTTTCAAATTGGCTCATAATGTAAACTGCATACGTGATCAGAGTAAGTACTTTGAAATCATTTAAATAATACTAATGATAGCCACAAGTTCCATTAATAAATAATTAAAGCAGTCTTGAAGGTAAACCTCCCAATATGCATCCATCTTTAATTACAAGGAAATGCAGTTTATGGACAAAACTACATTTTCATAAGCTTCATTTCTTCTGAAGTATCAATTAGTTAGTAAAGCTCTCTAATAAAACACTGAAGTCATAAAACCAAACATTTAAAAGCCAAAGAGCTAGAAATTTTATTTATAAATATTTAAATATCCAGATGTTCTTATCTAAGGTTTGTAAATTTTCGAGAAACTCACTCACTCTCACTTTGGCTCAACTCTAACTCTGGAAATCTTACATTTTTGCATGTAATATATATTTTAAGTATTTTGTTCCAAACAAGAAATGTATATTTTATCCAGAGTACACTGATTAACCATAAAGAAGTTGTCCAGCAGGTAGTGTCCACACCTGATACACAGTCAGAATTCAGGGAATCTTAAAAATCTCTGCTATTAATTTTGAAAGCATTATGGAAACATCTGTATGGAAACATTTGTAACAAAGCAAATTAGTTATCTAGTCCAATATGTTGCCCTCAGTAACATCCACATGATTTGAGAAAGAAAAAGGATATACCGTGGAGAATTTTGGAATAATACAGCCCAATTTCCAAGCACAAACAGATAATTTGTGACACTAAAGTGCTACAGAATTGGAGTTTTCAGAAACCACAAAACAAAACAAACAAACAAACAAACAAAAAAATGGTCATATTTTTGAATTTCCAAATCAGATCTTTTTTATAATGGAACCTCGAAACAATTTTGTAATATATTACTTTTACTTATTTTATTTACACAGCATTTTCTTCTGAAAAATAGTATTTTTCTTCCCTTTTTATTAATATTCACACAATAATTTACTTTCCATCGGAGGAAATTCAGGTGAAATGTTATAATGAACTCATATATTGCATAGCATTATTAAGCCTACCTTCCCACTGAAAAAGCAATATTTACCATAGAAACTTCTACTATGTGTTTTGAATCATCTGTACACTTCAACACATTTAATTTAGTTGGTTTTACAGTTTGCAATTTTCTTTACTGTTTTTATCTTCTTAGTTTGGTTTTATATTATCCAAGTACCTGCTAGATTTGCAGAGTTCTTAAAATTCTTCCTATTGAATGTTCCCATAGTGCAACCTGCTACATTTCTTATAGAAACCACACTTGTTATGGAGTTTGCATAGATTCTTGGAATTTTTAAGAGCTGCATTTAACTATATAAAAGAATGATAAAGATCACACGAAACTTTTAAAATTAAAAAAAAAAAAAAAAAAAGTATGCTATTTGTATCTGCTGTTGATATCCAATGAATAAATTGAAATTTCTACACCATGCAGCATTGGCCCGTTTGAAATAGAGCCAAAATAAAATATCCAAATGTGAAGAAATATTCACATACACTGGGTCAGAAATGGAGTACCTGATGCCATCCAACCATTAATAATAAAGGAGAGATCATATTTAGATAAAACTATATGGGTTATTTTTTTTTTCCGTGTTTGATGGAGAAAAATATGGCTTAAAACTATTTAACATCCCTTAACTTTCAGTCTTTAACTACAACAAATTATTACTATTGAATTGCATTGGAATTCTTTTTTCTTTTGTTCTTTTCTTTCCTTCTTTCCTTTTTTTTTTATATATATATATTTTTTTTTAGTGAATGAAATGAAATATTTCTGCTTTTCTTCAGACCATCAGACCATCTTTAATTGTCAGTCTTTCCTAGTTTAGAGAAGAAAATAGAACTGGCTGAATTCTCCCATCAGGGCCAGGAGAAGGGGAAAGCCAAAGTAAAGACAGGAAAGCATACTACCGATATAGCAAAGACCTGCTGTATCTTCCTAATTCTTAGCACTTTTTAAAAATTATTATTTATTATCAAACAATTTCTAAAGAATCACCTGCAAAGTATGATCACATACATGTTGCTCCTGATGCTGCATAATTCCTCATTTTTAACCTTCCTCACCTTCTTCTTAACCTGACCTATCTCTGGAGTTGTTCAAGGCCAGGTTGGATGGGGCCTTGGCCAACCTGATGTAGTGGGTCACATCCCTGCCTATGGCAGGGGAGTTAGAGTTAGATGATCTTCAAGGTCCCTTCCAACCCAAGCCATTCTGTGATTCTATGATTCACATAAGAAACATACCTTCATGTTCCAAATTCAGAAAAGACAATGAAGTAACAGGGATATACATTTCCGTAGCAGTAAAACTGGGGTTACCTGCTCCTCCTGGCTGAAACATAACATGCTTACTCTGATTTTCCTCATATACAGTTCTTACAGGACAACGGGTAAGCAACAAAAGGCAGAATTCACAGAATTCCTGTCAGTTCTGCTGCCAGAACTCATAACCACCACAAAATTTGTATTTCAAATTCCATGTGAACATGAGTCACAAATTCATTGCACACTGTGTTTCTAAGGCTGATATCTAGGAGTTGGACAAGCAATTAAAAAAACACATTGCTTTGTGTTTGCAAGGGCTTCTCAAGGCCTTTAATACTTTTAAGAAATCCATCCATAGCAAATCCTTGTTAAACTTTTAATAGGTTGGGTGATACAGACAAAAGACAACCTATAGAATTTACCAGAAAAAAATATTTCCCACTAATTTTACTTACAAAATAGTCACAGAAAGTTTTGATATTTTCACAACACAAAACAGAAAGAGATGTCGAAATAATAGAATTGCTCTTGGAGAGAAATTTAGCTTCAATCCCAGTATTGCTGGTAAGAAAGTGATTTTAATTGTACTAAATTATTTAAATATCCAAGCGGGGAGGGAATTATTATCTGAAAGTAAATGGAATGGATTGAACAGCTGGAATTACAGTGGAAAGAACAGCAACTAACAGCTGATTTTGCTATCCTCATCCAGAACAGATAATACTGCATACAGTAATAGAAAATATTATAGAAAAAATAATGCACTTTGCTCTGGAGTAAAACTATATGAAGTGATCCTTCTGAAGGTTTTTTTCTGCTTTTTGAGAACAATAAAGCAACCAAGGGTGAAAACATTCTTTCCTATGGGTTCTTCCAAATCTGCAGTGTTTGAAGTTACACTGGGAAAAAAGGAAAAGAGTAGTTTGATATCCTGTCTGCAGTAGAAGATGATTCTGTCACTGGCTATTAGTAAAAATATGTTGTATCTATACACATGTGGATTGACAATGCAAACCCATTCCCATCGTACTTTGATATTTAGCAAAATCCAACATTTCTTGCACACTTCAAATTTGCTTGTGAGATGGCCTGTACAAAAATGAAAATGATATAAATGAGTAAAAACCAAATCTCTGCAAAGCGGTAGAGGGAAACTGTTTGGCAGCAAGCTACATACTGCCATCAGGACTAACAGATGCAGAAAGAGAGACAGAAGCAGAGAAAATGGAAGTAAAGTTTTTTTTAAAGTTTTTTTTTTATTTAACTTAAAATAAAACAGGAGGGAAAATCTTCTTTTTTTTTTTTACAGAATGTAACACTGTACCTTCACTAGGAATCAATGTTTTTCTATTTTTTAATCATCTCTGACACTGAATAAAACAAATAAATCTGTTCATTATGTACAAAAATGGTTTATTTTAGCAATTGCTTAATATTTCTGCAAATATTTTGATTTTAACAACATTTAGCAAGCTGTGCCAAGATTTATGCTTTCCAAGTGTACTAAAGTTAGTAGAAAAGTTTACTTAAAAAATTCATAACACATATCACAGACTTCAACATCTGTTAGCAGAGCCAAACTGACATATGAATGCTGTGTAGAGGTAGTTGGGACTCTTTTGACAAATTATTTTTGCCATATAAAAACTTATTAATCAAAATTGATTAATCAAAACTGATTTTCATGGGGAAAAATTTCATTTTCAGGACATTTTCATCAGAAATTATTCTTGGAGCAGGACAGATCTCCTGTTGCTTCTCTGCAAAAAAGGTTAATGTGGAAACAAACAAAAACACGAAATGTGCAGAGCAGGTATTCCATAAGCCTGATCTTTTGACCATTTAGTTTGTAGGTTCCACTGGAGCTCACCCCTCTGTTCTGACAAAGAGGGCAGAGACTGAGTGCCTATATCTTGGCATGATATAGAACTAGGATGCAACTAGGATAGAAGCGTTCTCAATACTTAAAGGCATTCTTACATGCTATGATACAAATATAGTCACTCGTACCATAGCCTGGTACTTAGGGTTCTCAGCTTGATCCCCCACATCCCATATAAGTGTCCTACTAAAGGCCACAGAAATTGCAGGGATCACCCTGCTATCAGATCTAATCCCTAAATTGCAAACAATCATATAATTGTGGTGTGAGGCAACTGTAGACTACACATTTTCTATTCCCCATCTACAGCTAGTTACGAAGCACTCCCTAACAAATTGTATACTAAATTTACAAACTGTAATACAAAATATCAAAAAAGCCTGAAAATATACAAAAATAGCAGGAGTGAAAAGGAGTATTTTTAATGTCATAATTTTCTGCAACAGCTGAGAATATCTAGATGATCTTAAGGTATGTATATTTCACTGTCTAATTAATTGTTCAGAGTTAAACAGCTTTATCATGGGGCATTGAGAGACCAAAACAGTGGAGAAATTCATCTATGACAAAAGACAGCAGAGTTCTTTGTGCAGTTCAAGGCATGCCTATACTGAATTCTCCATTACAGCTTCTGAAAAAAAGTTTAGCTCTTTTTATAATACTTGAACTGTACAGCATTATAGACACAAGCCCAATGAAGCATGGACTCTTGAGGACTGGATCTCTCAAATTTTAGGACTTAGTTTCATCCTAATGCAAAATAGCAGAATATGCAAACTCTTGAGTATAGCTTAATAAAAAGTATGGAGTACAAGATAACTGCTTCCCTTCAGGTTCTAAACAGAGCAAAATTCAGTCTGAAAAGGTTTGTAGAAAATTAAATTAAAGGTTTGTAGAAAATCCACAGGGGCACTAGGAGGCATATAATATAGTTGTACTATTACTGCTAATGTTAACAATTTAATGGAGTTTACAGCAATGTTATTCTTTACATATATGTTAAATCAATGTCACTTATGAGAGGGACAGTTACTTGTATCTGCTCAATTACAAAACAATCCAAGGAGCATTTTGAAGTGTAGAATTACTTATCAGAATGGAATATGTTTTATATGGTCCATGTATATTTCATCCCTTACTCAAAACAAATTGCAAAGGATGCTGGAACCAATAGCCATATAACTAAGAAAACATTCAATTGCTGAAAAATAGATTCGCATATGGGCTTAAAAATGCAGAGTACCTCAAAATAATTATGTTCCTTTGAATTATTGTCTAGATTTGAAATAAACGTTCTTGTCTGATAGCAGGCAGTCCAGTGTATAATGACACCATTATAAATGATAATCGCACTGGGATGCATGAAGCTCTGTGTTGGTCAGTACATATGCATTTTGCTGATAAATACTTTCATCACTCATTTGCAAAAATTGTCCAAAACTCCTATGAAAGCTAACTTCTCTTTCAACAGTATTTCAATGAATAATAAGTAATGAATCATGAAAAAATGCGTAGCATATGTCAAGCAGCAACCTTTTTCTTTCTCTTTTTAGAGAAAATGCAAGCTAGTCCTCTGGAAAGTGGAATTAGTTTAACAATATAAATACATTTACTGGAAAATACTGGATAGGTGGAGACCTGCATGCAATTTGACAATGAACTTGTCACATGGTATCAGTCATTCCCATGTGCTTTAATTTCAGAAATGACATAGTATTTTTAATAACATTTTATTGTTAAGGATGTTATCAAAGACGTTATCTAGAGGAGAATATGATAGGGAGCAATTATCTTAATTATATACTAACAACCTCTTAGAAGGATGATAATGTTGTAAAGGAGACTACATTAAAGCTGAAATATGTAAGAACTGAAGTGGCTTATGTCAGCCCCCGGTGCATATGCATTCTGAAGTCTTCAATTATGTTTGTAAAGCTATTTTTCCACAAAAATAAACAAACAAACAAACAAACAAACAAATAAATAAATAAAAATCTGCTGTGTTGAGGACATAAAGGAGTGGGGAAAATGGTCAATAGAATAAACCAACTTTCTGCACATTATTCTATGGATGTGGCAGAAGAATTAGTATTAAAGAAACAGCAGAAATGTGCAATATCTTCACTAAATATCAAACAGAAACTCACATGAAAATATGATTTCATCCAAAGGGAATGATAAATGAGAGATACTAATGCTAAAAATATTAATCAATGGATACAAGGAATCATAAAGATCTGGCAGGAAGCTATCTCAACAAATGGTGCTGGACTTAGTTCCTAATAAGACTTAGAATAGTGATAACATTTGAGAAGACTAGAAGAAAGCCAATGGAATACATTTAGTAGTTATAGGCTTTTGGTCTGACATAAGGAAAATAGAATAGCTGATATGGATCACCATTAATAATAAATGAAAGGGGTATAGACAATGCAAATTAGCATAGTTATTAATTAATCTGTTTTTTAAATGTAAATATAAGTTTGTTTAATACAAGTAGAGTTTATCTGACATTCCCTTTATAATACATTGGGGTAATATTACATTTGGCTTATTAAAATTTAGTAATGTGGTCTATATTTGCAATGGAGATAATTTGAAAAAGTTAGTAATGGTTCCATATTTATGTTCATGAAGGCATCCACTGTATATCACACTCAATGTTATATTTTGAACTACCCACGTGGAAAATATATATATATAATATATATATAGTATATATATATACACTATATACTTTAAGACCAGCAGTCTTAAAGCTGCTGGTTAAATGCACACGAATCAGTCAAGAAAGTATGAAAAAACAAACAGATAGTACTGAATACTTCTACTTCCTGCTTTCTCAGTTCTCTCATCTCAAGCTGATGCTTGATTTTTGCTTTCCTGCACAAAAAATGGTTTTGTCAAATACTACCTGTTAACAAAATACAAATCAATATAGAATCAGAAATGCAGATGAACTGTGCTTCTTTAAGAAAGAGAATACTAAAAAAGCTAATATATAGCATCCTATTGGTACTCCAAGAACTGATAGTGCCATTGGAAAAACACAAAAAATGAAATAATGAAAATATTAGTATGATAAAACAGAACTCCTTAGCTGTCCACATTTTGGGGATTTTTACTTGGAGAAAATGAACTACGAATTATTGTTTCAGTTTTGTTTTGTTTTTTACATGAATAGAAAAATCCTGAAAGATAGAAGCAAATTAGTGCTTGCCAGAAAGTGCTTTAAGAAAAGATGCATGTATGCTGTGAAAATCACTGGAAGATTCTACACTAATAGAACATTATTCAGTTTCACACTTGCATCTATTTCTTTTTTCTGTTCTCATGAGCAAATATAGAACTTCTTGGATCTTGAAAAAAATACACAGAAGGTGTACACACTATTGTTCCCATGTCCAAACATAATTAAGTGGTGTAACATGCTAAAACAAATATAACTTTGAAATAAATCCCTTATAGTAACTGAAGATATTTTAAGATCAATAAAATAATTTAATAATTGAAATTGCATCTCTGTGGTGCTGTGTATTGCAAATAACAAAAAATGAATTTGAGAAAAATGAATTACAAAATGCCAGAAAATACTTTAAAATAAAAATGTATACTTTTATAGTTTATATTATAGGAACAGCTATATCAGCAAACACTCTCGAGGCATAATTTTCATAATTTTTTTATATTTAAAAGGTACTTAATACATATTATTTGCACTGAAGAAAAAATAACAAAATGGATTGTAAAGAGCTATACAAAAGGCTATTGTATATTTTGTTCTTCAGCCAGCACTCCCTTAACCTTTACTAAAATGTCATGTGAAGTTAAAAATTCTAATTGCAAACATATGCTAATGCTAATGAAAATGCTTTTGATACAAAGTGTATAGTCCATACTATGGCAGTAAGAATGATAAATATGAAACATATCATAACTGAAACTCAGTCAGGAGAAGGTAGGTCTGGTTTCCAATACACTGTGTTCTGGCAGTGATTTTCATCTTGGAGCTCTGAATGTGATCCTTATATCTTTATAAATCAATCTGTTAAGTAAATTGAGAAGTTCTGAGCTATAGCCAAATTCTCTCCATATGGCTCAGAAAAAGGTTAAAGGAAGAGAAATAAGAGCAGAGAAAAATTTTATACAGGTCTTATAACTAAGGTTGGCCAAGGTATGTCACTATGAATAAATTACCGACTGAAAAGTACAGCTGAAAAATTGTCTCATAATATACTATTTTCATTTCAAAGTAAATTTCACTAGAAATCAGCTAAAAACAGCAAACATTAAAACTATTTTCAGAAGGACTAATATAACATTTAACTGAAAAAAAGGTATCTATTTTTCTGGTTCAACTATTACAGATCTTTTAATAACCCTGATAGCTTCACTTTCCTCTTCTTACACAAAAGAAGGGAGGAATACAAGTATGCAGATGTTATCATCCAAATTTCAACAGAGGCCAGTACTTTAAATGGATGCATATAGGCAGAAGTAAGAAAAAACAACCTAAATGTTCTGTGATAATAAGTACACATCTTTGGAAGACCTCCATGTGACAATTTTACCACTGTAAGGAGTACTCTACCTATCATAACAAGAGTGTATCTATAGACATGCATGTGTCAAATTAGGTTAAATTTCATAGATTCTAGCTATTTTCAGATGACTCTAGATTAATTGTTACACACTGGAGTTACTCTGATTGATAAGAGACTGCCTTCCTTATTAAGCTCTTCTCTCTATACAGCTGAAAAGATCTTTCTTGATCACTGACAGTATTTAATCCCGAGAAGTTAAACTGAGGGTTATGTGTTTAAGTGCAATACATCCTACTATCTCTGTTTTAAATAGCATGTTTAAATGAAATACAGGTCTACCAGCAGCCATTCTGTTTAAAGCAATTTGCTACATGGACTTCAAAATGTTAGTGCATGATCCTTTAGATTAGTTATACTTTCAAAATGATGAGGCATAGGTGACACAGGCTAGCCTATTTAATTGCCATTCCATAAAACAAATTGAAGTGCAAGCAAGCAATTTTGTATATTTGGCAGCGTGATTGTTGCTTCTTATGGCCCTGTTGCACTGGTTTACATACAGCTAGAAAATAGCTGCACAAGTGAATGTATAAATTTGTTACACAATAAAAGATGCATTTGCTATCTAAATCTCAATCTGCAGAATTGAAATGTCCAAATATTCAGAAAAGAGCTGTGAAGATTTGTTGTTGAATCAGAACTCATGACCTGACAAACAGTACTTTATTTACCAAGCCAAGTGGTGGATGACCTTGGAAACTCTGTAGAAGATTCATATTTTCATCTGATTCAGATTTCTGAAGAGCTGTCTACTAGATATCTGTATGAGATTGCTGACACGCTTTTATATATCAAACACAAGAACAAAAGCAGAGGTGAGCAGACACCTGTCTGTGGCTACAGAATTTCAGATTCCTAGATTCCTTTTCACTGTAGTGATAGAAGAGGAGGAATTCCAGGCTGAGAAAGCAAAATAAATAAATAAGTAAATATTTTTAAAATTGCAGCAAATAGGGCAACCTGGGGACAGTTAACATATTGTAATAAGTGACAAGTATCCATGACAAGTATGGTTGGACCAGATGATCTTGAAGGTCTTTTCCAACCTTAATGAATCTATGATTTTTATTAGTTTCTCTTCTATGATTATGAGGTTATAAGAAAAAGGTATAGTTCATTATAGATTTATTATATTTTATGATCATTACTACAAGTTAATGGCATTTAAGTGCAAATTATGTAATTTTTCTAAGTATTAGAGATATTATGACTGACAACAGCAAGATTTCTCCAAAATATACTTAGGTGGGTAGATGTCCAAAACAGCTGCTAAGATATCCCTTCCTTTATTTCTTCCTTTTTCAAATCTTTGCAACATTTTTATCCCTTTGACAGAAGCCGTATCTTAGATGTAACTGTGTAGAGTATCTGTGCCAGGGTTATCTTTAAAATTGCTGACTTGGGAACTCTTGACTATGTAGTGGATGAGAGCTCAGCATAATTGAAGCACCTAAGTATTTAACTTATTTCTCAGGTGGATTTTGTAACCTACACTGAGTTTTTCACTGCTGCAGCTGAGATGTTTCCAGAGCTACAGATGGCTTACTAAGGTCTGCTCAATCTTCAACCACTGTAAGATAACATCTGGAAAAAATAGGTTCCCTGAACTAGAGCTCTTCTCCAAGAAAGATTTTCATGCAATACATGGATAGCAATGTCTCTTTCTGGTATAAAGATGCTGCATTAAAACCTTTGTTAATCTGCATGGCCAGATTGACTTTCCCAAAAAAGGGTATTTTTTCACAAGTTCACACACACACACACACACAAAAACAAAACAAACAGAAAAAACTAGTCTGAAAATTCCTCTCTATTTCCTAATTATATTTGATGAGACCTAAGAACAATTTAAGTAATGTACTGAACACCAGTCATTATTATTAAAATTTTATCACCTAGACTGCCACCTAGTCTCTCAGGGACCTTCTGCAGTAGAAACTACAGAGGCAAACTGAAAGAGATATGATCTCTCTAATGGGAGAGACACACACTTAATCTAGTGATTTTATTTATTTATTTATTTATTTTTGTAGTGTAGCCCATATTTCATTCTATATTTCTGCTACATAAAGTGGGTACGACACCAAGAGGTTCAAGGATGGAGTATGGTAAAAGGGTCCGAGGGTGTAAGTTAAGGCTGTAAAGGTCTTCAGCAGCACACGTCCAAATACAACATGGTGTTGCAGCCAGATTTCTGCTACCAGCATTCTAGACACTAGATAACTGATAAAACAACACTGACTTCATGAAGATACTTGACAGTGTCTACTTTAGCATTACAATTATCCAGTACCTTGAGCTTCAGACATTTATTAAGATTTTACACCTATCTGAGGTAACAAATGTGTTGTTAATAGTTCAGAAAACTTAATTACATCCTTAAGATGAACTAATACAATTTTATGGTTATTTTTCAAGGTTAAATTTTCCACATCCAATTATTATTAGTTTTTTCCTGAAGGAAGGACAGTCTGAAATGACTGGTAGAAATGTCCACTGTAAGCAATGCAGATGTTTCTCAGGAATAGCTTAGTAGAAATATTAATAAGATTGACTTATGAATCAATTGATTTGTGAGACTGATTTTATAAGATTCATTTATTAAATCTTCAATATAAATTTACATTTTGCTTAGCAGAAAAAATGTGTCAGAGTGCCATATTTCAGAACATTCCTATCAAGTCTTAGCTGTTAGTTTAAAAGTAATGAAACTGTGGCAGAGATGCCAGCACATCATCAGAGGTTGACAGAGATGTCAACCGCAGAAACAAAGACCAGCTCAACGCAAACTCAGACACTTTTTTTTTTTTTTTTTTTTTTCTCTTAGACCAGTCCAGTTTTAGCTGCCAGTATAGACCAATAATGTAACTGTTCTTCGTATATAAACCTAATTTCTGGCAAGCAGACAGACATAGAACTCACACAACACAGGATTTCAGAAGTGGAAATAACAAACTTATTTTACTCTCTGTCCAGTTTTTCTCTGCTACACCTAACAATAATTTTCCATTTGGTGCATGGTGTTCTCATCCTCTGTTCCCCACCAGTTCAAGAATAACATTCCGGAAATTAAAAATAATGCAGCAACCTACAGACCAGTCTTTTTCTCCCCAGTATATCAGAGAACGATAACTGGAAAGGTAATTATTCCCAACCTGTCAGGTGTTTACTGGCAGGACAGATAATAGTTACAACATACAGCTCTATAGCGTGAAAGGCCAGCCAGAATGACCTTTCTTCTCAATCCAGGAAATTCAGTGACTGAATGCAGTCAGTCTCATTTCGACTTGGCAAGAGCTAGTAATGCCCCAGACAGTGGGAAGAGTTCATCAGAGCATCCTACCACCTGGGGAAAGGAGACTGACAGATGCAATTTTATGTTCAAAGCACTGCCTCGTGCTCTGAAAATGAACACTACACATGACACAGAGCAGCAATTTGAAAAAGAGTATTCCCAAAGTCAGCAACTCTTAGTGATACAAAAATAGGAAATTTCAGAAAAAAAAAAAAAAAGAATGTAAATTAAATACTTCTTTTAAATGAATGATCTCTGCAATCCTGCATAACTTATTCAAGCAATAAATGTGCATGAACTAAACTGGCAGCCTGACATTCACATAAAATTTTGCATATTATTATGTAACTTAAAACTGTGAGTGATATGGCTGATTTTATTTGGGTCATTTCTGGTGTAAAATAGCATTCAATATGATTACACATATAAGTTAAAGACCATTCTGGTAGATAATTACTATATTTATAGCTTAAAATAAAATCACATTTTGGAATTTGCTCATCTATACAGCCAAATGTTCTTCCCAATAAAATGCCAAGGAAAAGATTATTATAGCAGTATATAGGAACATTAAGACAGAAAGAATTACAATACATTTGTATTGTTAACTTGAATTTGTTATATATTACAAAGATGACGGGTGTCTCATGAACGTACCACAGTTTCCTTGATTACTCTGGGGTCCTGTGATACAATCCATTTTTAACCATACACAAAACATACTTTCAAATTAAGACCTAAAATTGTCCTTTTTAGCATCTGCTTTACATACTGATTTTAATAGACTTACTATGCCTGTCAAAAATGCCTGTGCTCACCACACAGCACTTTTCCAAAGCCTGGTACTTTAACTAGTGAAAAGTCCATCTGCATTTTTTCATACTAATTACAGTAGAAAGTTTTGCAGTTGAGCCCCATTTACTATGGAGGCATATAATGAACTCCCTCAGCCAATTCATGGGGCTGAGGCACTGTATGGCAATCTTCCCATTGCAATAAGTATGTTTACAGTGATTAATCAAGTAGAAGTCTGAAAAACAAGGATAATTTGGCATTTTCTTCCTTTAGTGAACAACAAACCATAAAATTGTTCAGCGCTGTTCTGTACACTCTGCTAATTTTTAGATTTTCAGAGCCAAAAAATCATCAACAATGTAAAGCTTCAGTTACATGCACAGTTGTACTGGTGTTTGGGTCAGATTCTGATCCATTCTGTGCAACTCTGCAATAAAGATGCTATCCTATCTTGTGCCACCTATTAGCTCATTGTTTTTAACAGGTTGCCTCAAGCCACCTTCTGCCCAGATGTTTTGGTGAGATGGGAATTATGATCTATTCCACCTCAGCTTGCGGAATCCAAAGCTGTGGCTTGATTTTTGGTCCTTACATACTATGCCTGATACAGCTGTCACTCTTCCAATCCTAATTCACCTGTAAAATCAAGAAGGTGCTTCCTCTTATGCAGAATAGATATGTAAAATGGTGTAGTCAATAATCATCTGTTATTCTTGCATATTTCCCAAATCATGACTCATAATCAAGATAGCATAAGTCAAAAAGTCAACAGACCATTTCAAATAGGTTTGTGCTGCTGAGAACTCTCATTTGTCAAAGAAGTCTCTCTGTCCAATTACTTACAGTGAAACTACTATATTCTGAAATTCCTGTACCAGGTGGTGACTAATGAAGAATTGAAGCAAGAGTAATGGAAGAGAGCATATGATTTTGTATAACAGAATAAACAGAGTCCTTACAGATAATATCATTCATCTGACTCAGCATAATTTAGTTGTTTAGTAACAACTGTACCTTCACTGCTGTTTAAACCTGTGTAATGCAAATAGCAATCTACCAGGCTGAAAAGATATTTCAATGTCATTTAATAACTCTATCAATTCTTTTTCACTGTTTCATTTTCAAACAGGGAGCAAGTCTTTATGTAACATGGAAACTCAGAGTACTTTAAATTCTGATGTAGTTGCATAATGTTGTTGCTAAGCACTTCATTAAAAACAAACAAACAAACAAAAAAACAAGTTGGTAAATAGATTATTGCAAATGACTGGGCTTAAAGAAATTTGATTTTTAATGTTGGCTTTTCACAATTGTCTTATGTTTATCTAGGAAATTATTTAGACCTCTGCTTTATCTTCCTTCTTAAAGCATTTTGATGTTAATCTTTATTCTGATATTAAGCTCTTATGGTTGCTTACGAAAGGCTATAATCATGCTGAGATAAGTTAATATAGTACTTTATTCTTAAAAAACATAAAAAGGTGAAAGTCTACACCTCCTACATTACACTTACACAATAGACTAGGTAAAGAATTATTTGGTGACTTACCTGGTCTTGAGGAAGATACTCTTGCTATCTCTAGGGAACAAGGCTTTTTGGTCACTGCTATGTCTATGGAATCACAAAGACTGTTGTCATTTTCTGAAGGAACTGCATCCAGAGGTGCAGAGGGTATCGTTTCCAATGCATAACCTCTCTTCTTTGAATAAGATTCCTGAAATGCAAAAAAAAAAACAAACATAATAATTAGGTAAGAGAGATGTTTCTCAGTTGACAAAGGCAAAGTAAGTAGCTGGCTATCAGGGTTTAAAATTCCTCAAGTTAAATACCACATTCTGATGAAATACGAACTGTAACAGACTGGAAGGATTATCTACATGCTCAAACAAAGATAACATTTCTTCTTTTGTTTGTTTGTTTGTAGTGTTTTGTTGTTTCGTTTTGTTTTTGTTTTGTTGTTTTGTTTAGTACTTCTATGGTTACAGAAATATCTTTATTCATCAACTGTTTGTTTAGCAAAAGTTTCAGCATAGCTGGTGTCACCAACATAGCTGGCGTCACCTTTGCTAGGTTCTAATTCAGGGGATGTCTTTTATTCATTACTTTTTTTTTAAGATTATATCTTATCAAAGAGACAATTCCATTTACCACTGCAATTACTTTGTCTTTGGGGATGCTTTTACAATATGCTTATATTATATATAAGAAAGCTAAAGATGTACCACCTACATTTTGATGTCAGAATCCCAGGATGTGAATGAAGATGACTAACTTCTGTATATTTGAGTGAGCAGCAATAATTGCACAACGTCCCTTAACAGTTATACATATAGTAGACTCGTCAACATTAGGAAATGTTAAGGGAGGGTAAAAGGCAAGAGCTAGAAGTTTCGGTAGAATGCTGAGCCGTCCAATCAAGCACTGTCTCTGTAAGAAGATACCACACAATTCCAATGGTTTTTCCTGATGTGTGTTTTTGTTTTGTTGTGTTTTTTTTTAATTGCATCAGAAAGCTATTACATGGTCAAAGATATTCCCACACATATAGAACATATGGATGACTGAGAATGTCAAGTGCTTTACATAAATCAAATATGATATAATAAAATGGGTAGATATTATCATAGTGGTGCTTAGAAAATGATTGAAGAATGTGATGACCGGCACAGGATGTAGAATAACACCTTTTTCTTCATATTACCCAGTGTAAACTGTGGTTGTGGATAACAGTCCCTTTTTGTAGGTAAATGATTTATAGAGTTAGCAGATCATTACACTATTAAACTTCTTGCAGTTTTTCCCACTCGTTGTGTTATGACTGGATTTTTATGAGAGTTCAAAACCTGGTAGCAATTTAAGGACTCTAGAAAGAGAGTGCTGAGATGGCAGCAACAGGAGACCTACTTCAAAATTGTACATGATAACTTCAGTTGATCCAAGTTTTAAACAACTCCCAGGTTAACCAGCTGCTGAATAAAGAATTTGAAAATGAATAATTGAAAGAATTAAAGGAATATATATACAAAATGGTTGCATTTCTTTGTCTTTGACCCTTTCTTGTTTATGTTTAGTTATAGTATGAGCTTACTGCATGAGCAAGATATCTATATGTTTAAGCTCTGGGACACTGAAGACAAAACAAAGAATTAGACAAAGTTTGTAAGTGAGCCAACTGAAATTCGAAATATAGCTTTTCAAACTTGAGTCGTCTTATTCCTTAAATGAAGGTAAGCAAAAATTATTTCTGCAATCCATATTCTCTGTGGATAAATATAAATATATTTTTATAAAACATATATATTAAATATTATAAAATATATTTATTAAAATTTATTTTAAATATAAAATGTATTTATTTATTTAAAATATACATTTATTTTGAATCCCGTGAATTACACTTGCATGAAATGAAGCATGGACATTTGGAAGAGTACAAGCAAAAGAAAAAAGCTTATAAATACACAGCTGTATTAGTCAAATAAGTATGCATGAGTTGAAACCTTAGGCTTAAATTTAAGACTTTAAAAACTTTGCAATTTATAAATAATAGCACTGTTAACTTTGTAATATATACCTGACTTTTTATCACAATAAATATAGAAAATATTTCTCCCAAGACTGTATTGTGTAGCACAGAGGCACTGGAGTGGCTGAAATGCAACTGCAGAACAAGAATAAAGTTACTTTCATATCCTGAAAAAAATGAATTGCTACCTTGCACATTTAAGTCCTCTGTATCAAGATAAAGGTAAAAAATTCTTTACAAGTGCAATGACAGCAGCCTTCAATTTCATCCTGTACATGCAAGTTTCTACAAGAGTAAGACAGAAAGCCAAAATCTTAGTAATAGAAAATCTGTCTAGAGAAGCCCATAAAGATTTATTGTAGTCTTAAAATTATCACCAAATACTGCAGCAACACCCTTCTCAGCTCCTGAATTCAGCTACAGAAAATACATTCAAAATGGATATATATTTAAAAAAAAAAAAAAAAAAGAGAGAGAGAGAGAGAGAGAGAGAATAGATATTAGATTTTACGTCTCTCTCTCCCAATACTCTGTAGACAAAGCCAACAGGGATGGCCCGGAGAACAGTGAGACAAGCACAAGACCAGCAAAAGAATATAGTACTTCTCCTGCCTAAAGCCCGTAAGGGTCCCGCACTTTAGGTTAAAAGGTGCTGACTTTGCATTTCATGTCCATTAACCAAACTTTCTAAAAGTACCTTCTTCCAGTTGCCTTCAGAGCACATGTAACTTTTTTAAAGGTTGTATGCATTCTATTTTATTTTTAGCTATCTCGCTACATTTGATGTCCCTGAATTCTTCTATTTTAGGAGGCAACAAATGGTTGTACCTTACATATCCACTTGTGATTTCACAAACCTCCAACACACACTACCTGGTTCTCTCTTTTAGAGAATGAGAAATTCTGGTCTACTCACACAGGTGTTCCAAGCTTTAGACCATCCCTGTCACCCCCACCCTCTCAGTCTTCAGTGATATGACAGGGTTCAGATTTTCACATGGCATTCACGATGGGACTCACCAAGAAAGCCCTCAGTGACTTAATGGTGTTCTCCCTTTTGTACTCTATTCCTTTCCTAATCACTTTCAACACTTTATTCAATTTTCTGAATATTATTCAATATTGTATAATTAACATTGCAAGAATATAAATGTCAGAGAAGAATACATAAATATGATGGGGTTCCTGGGAAAATGGTTGGAATGTAAATCACTGACAAGTAAATTCTTCCTAATTCTTTCCTTAAAAAAGCAAATATGATCATTTCTGCCAAACAGAACTCAAATAAGTTAGAGTAAAAAAAAAAAAATAATTAAATTGTTAATGATTAATAACACCTGGAGTTCTATCAAATGAACAATAAAATGAAGATATTAAGCCTTAATTAAGTGTGCTTGTAGCAAAACAGACAAAAATCTCATTGCTGGAGGAAAGCAATGTACTCTTCTGGTTGCTGTAATGTGTTCTCCATTTTGCAGGTACCGTGCACATTCTAGAAAGTTTTAAGCTCTAAAACCATTCAAGTTAGATGTTAGCAGATCACATAAAATTATCTTCAAGCATCAAGCAATGTGATTCTGTATTTTTTCTAAGATTAAAAACTCTTCAACAGTCTTCTCAATAATATCAGTTCTCTTGTCTCACCTCACCCACTTTAATGTGCAGTAATTCTACAGAAATCCTATGTCCTAGATATTTTCATCTGCATAATAAAACCTTTTAAAAAATACCAAATTCCATAATAATTGAGCAATCTTTAGTCCTGAAATCAAATTAATTTGAGTTTAATTTTTAAAATTCAGAGATGATCCAATATCAAATTTCTGTAAGCTGCTCCAAAAAGTTGAAGATGACAAACATAACTGACCATCCACTATAATGTCAGAATTACTTCTTGTTTGAAATTAAAACTTTATAAAAGTAATGTGCTGGGTTGGTACATTAAAATACTTTAGTGGAAAGGATAAAAATATATACTCAATAGAAGTGAAAGAAAGAATGAGAGGGGGTGAGTCACTGGGAAAGTATTAGAGAACAGTTGCCCATCCTGTTAAGATATAAATTAGCTTATTGTATAATAAACATCAATGTGAGACTCAAGTTGTGGACAACTTGCCAGGAAAACACCTAGCCCTTTTACTCAGAGGTATTTGGCCAACTGGGACTCTTCTGAGCATATACCTGATGGTCTAATGTATATCAGATGTAATCCAAAACCCAAATATGACTAGAAAACAGAAGAGGAAAGAAAAAGGATGTGATTGTTGACCAGTGGGGGTGAATGTGCTTCTAAAAAAAATAAATATGGTGATTACAGGTGGTAATTTACAAGTATGAAAAACCAGTATTCTATTCCAAGAGCATATCTTCAAAACCTATGTGATTTCGAGTTAGGCTTTTTCTCCACGTTTCTGCCAATCTCTAGCCTTCTAGATACTCTTACATTCCTTACAAGGATCAGTCTGAATGATAGATGCTCAAAGAATGCAATATAAGCAGTATATATAAACTTTTGTATGACCTGAGAACAGTAGAGTAGAGTGAGCTCAGTAAGCATCTAATCTGAAATGACATTCTGACAAGAAGAGAGAATTTGTCTTTAATGGATTTTTTTTTTTTTTTCACACCATCCATCTCCTGTCCTACAGAAATCAGGTCAAGTTTATTATTTCAAGTATATTATTATGTGAAAAATACATCAGAGTCAGACATGACTGCCAGATGAGCAATAGCAGAAAAACCACTCTTAAAAGATGGGCTGTTGCACATCATTTGCTATCATTCATCATTTCTCTACAGTGACAGTTCATGAAGGTATGTTGTGTTTCAACAGATAATTCTTAATTTCAGTATAACTTAGAAATTCTAAATTTATGAACAGTTGCCTTGACCTCCTGTGGTCTAGCCTATTCACATTTGAAGGTCACACTGTATCCTGTTATTTGAAAACTTGCTGGAACTGGATTTTAATAAGTCTCTTTTGATGTATGACTTCGTTGTCATTAAACACTAACTGTCATCAAAACTTATGTGAGAAACCTAAAGAATCACAAAGGTTAGATGAAATAATTATTTTAGCCTTAAGGAACTTTATTAGAAAATATAAATATTTATACTTGAAAATATAATTTAAGGACACTGACCTAGAAAGAGAATGAGTAGTAGGTGGTTTCAATGGCCTTGTTGTTGGATAATTCAGATTTTAAAGAAAAATCTAAGGCTATAATTACTGCTGCAAACAGATAAGTATGATATGCAGGATTTCCTTTTTTTTTTTTTTTTTTTTTTTTGGATAACCCTTAAAGGAGAAATATTCTAATAAAAGTGCAAAGGAAGAATGCAATGCATCTGCCACCTTTAGAAACTGTCTTTTTCATTTATATAGACAATGGTGAACTGCCATTAAATTCTTACCCTTAAATTCTGCCTAAATTCTAACCACCACAGTAGACTACATTCTGCCTAGCCTATCTTTAGAACATTATGATACTTCTATTAATTTGTCTTTCAAGAGTTATTGATTCTAAATGCACTGCCAGCCCAAAGCTGATGATTACCATGAGCATGAAGAATGAATATTGCATTTACCACATTCATGTGTTTGTGTCAAACATACTTCTCTATGCTTGTAAACAGATTGTTATATAATGTTGTCTGATTGGTAAACTTCACACTGAAATGTTCTTGATAAATCACCAAAGGCTGCTGAGAGGAATCAAGAGTTCAATCAAGAAAGAAGTCCTGAAGTGACTTCTGATCACTGACTGAAGATAACTGGACAGTTTTTTGACATGCAGCAAGGTGTTGGGGAGAATGCCTGAATCTGAACAATGCTGTGGGAGTATGTTACAATGATGTACTGAGAAAAAATAATTGGAAATATGTCCTCTGTCATCATAACCCAAAACCACAATTAGATGGTGAAATATTTATTTTGACTGCATCTACACTGAAACAAAGCACTAATATTACTGTAATTTTATGGCTAGTAAAATCTCTTTTATCTATTGCTAATAATTTAACTCAAACCATTTGTATAGTATCATGTAATTAGAATCATTTTTCATGAGTCAAACTATGATGAATGTTCATTGTTATGACAGCTAGACACACTTGAATATGTAATTTGCCACAGAACAGATAATAAGGTTCACTTCATGATATATTACAAATTTTGGAAAATCCCCAATAATCTCATTTAAGGGTAATGACATCAGAGGATCTACTCTGGTCTGCATGAAATATTTATAATAAAGATTTCTAAAGAGCATTCCTTTCTACCCTCTTACCAAGCTTCTGAAACTGTGGCTTTGCTGTTGTAGGACTAATAAATGTCCAAAGTTATCCAAAATAACTCTTTCCGTCCAGCACCTGAAACAGCAGTAGTGATAATGTTTCAGTAGGTCATTCCCAGAGCTGATAATAATGTTTACACAAAAAGGAATTGGGAGGTTTGATTTTTGTACATATATATTATTAGAAATGTAAAATAAAGATGATGCATAATTTTTCAGAAACCATTCAAGAAAGTTAGATCTGCTATTTCAATTTTTTTGTGAAAAAAAAAAAAGAGCATTATTTAGATGGCACCCCAAATGTAGGTTTATCCTCTCTTTTTCAATTGTGTTGTTAAAAATCTAACGTTTCATATGTAAAGTCTGCAGATGTCAATCCTTGAGAGCTGAAGGTTCCCACAAAGTTTTACAATACATAAGTAGCTAATGTAGCCTAAATTACAGATGTTTTAAAATTGGGGTAAATTGTGAGCATAATGAATTCATTGTTAATCTCAGCAGCAGGAGCATATCCCTATATCTTAAGTAGAGTTGTCATAATTCTATCTGGCAGATACTCAGAATTTCAAATGACATTATATTGTTGTAGTCATGCTGCACGTTTTCCCATGCATGCAATATTCAGGCCATGAAAAAGAGCAGATGCTTCCTCTAATAAATCACTCACTATGAGAAAGAATGTACTGAGTCTAACTAATCTGGTTTATGCAAATACTAATGCCTGTGTGTGACAATGTTAACATAATGCAGTAACTGGTTTAATAAATGATTCTTAGTTTAGCTGAACAAAATGCATTTACAAACTACAAAGTAATTTCCAGGTTAAATATCCTTCCATTTTAACACTGTTTTCATGAACAGAGTTAAACAAAAAAAACATGTCTTGCTTGAATATCAAGCAATAGGAAAATGCCTATTTAAAACAAAGGCTATTATACTAGAAAGATAAAACAAGTAGAAACCTTGGCTCCATGGAAACAATGCTTCTCTGCAAGTTGCTTATGCTCTTATACTTAGGTTTTAAACTCCCTCTCTCACAAACAAGCAGTTAGCTCAAATTTCAGTAAATTTAGAAAAATCATGCCAAAAAAATAAGAATAGAATAGAATATTTATGCATTACTAAGTCTCTGCAAGTTGTTCAAATTTCAGCAAACTTACAAAAATCAGGATAAAAAAAAGAATAGAATATTTATGCATTACTAAGTATATTAATAAAAGCACTGATTTAATCATTGGCTGTCATAGTATTTGGATATCATTTCAAAGACAGAACTTTATATATGAAGGAAGGCCCACACAAACATCTTATTTTCATACACCACTTTCTCCAGTAAGTGAGAGAATAACTCATTAGAAAATGAGGATCTGGAGTGATGCATCAGAAGAAGAATGAAGAAGCTTCACAGACTTTCACAGTTTCAAGAGGTAAGTTTCAAAGTTCAAAGCACACAGCAGTGTAGGGGGAAGGTTCTTCTGATATTGAAGCCTCAAGAAGAAAGAAACTGTGTTCCTCTTTCCTAGACACTGATAAATGCATACGTACTTCTGTCAGGCTCTGAATTTCATTACATAATCATTACATAATCAGACCTCTTCACTTAAAAAAAAAAAAAAAAAAAAAAAAAGAGAAAGAGAGAGAAAGAGGGAGAGAGAGATTGTTTTTTGTTGGTTTTTGCTTTGTTTTGTTTATAAGAAAAGGGTCATAAGAGTTTTACGGAAAAAGTGGTAGACTCCTGAAATACAGGGATCCCAATACTAGGTGACCAACAACTGACAGGTTCATTATGAGCACCACATGATTTTTTTTTTAAACAGTCAAAATTAAATCACTTTCCCCTAAGCCAATAAAAGAAATATTTTCCTTTTTGGGTTAATGTTTATGAACATGTCTGAGAAAGATTAGGTGTGAAGTATGAGAAGAAAGAGTGAATTAGAATTCAGTGTTCTGCCTTTGGGACACAAGACAGTGAACCATTCATGCTTCCACCTCCACTATGAAAGATCCATGGGCTCTCTGAATTTGCATTTCTGCAGCAAATTTTGTCTTCTACCCTACTAAAACTTTTCTAAGATTTGCCAATCTCGTGTTTCCAGTAGAAGCAGAAAACACAAAGTGAAAATAATCTCTCAAATGATAAGAGCCATACCACAGAAAATATTAGATACGGAAAAACCCTGAAGCAGATTCAGCATTTAGTGGAGAGAAAATGCAGCAAAAATGTTATGAAATCCCCTTCTCTTACTCTGTGTTAAACAGACAGGCTGGTATTACCTCACATTTTATAGTTTCACTCCTATCGATAACAGTGCCAGTAAATGAAGAATAAAGGGGTTGCTACAGAGGAGACAGAGGAATTGAATACACCTAAGATCTGGAAGTAAAACACATCATAGAATCATAGAATGCTTTGGGTTGGAAGGGACCTTAAGGACCACCTGGTTCCAACCCTCTGCCATGGGCAGGGACACCTCCCACTAGACCAGGTTGCTCAAAGCCCCATCCAGCCTGGCCTTGAACACTTGCAGGGACGGGGCATCTACAACATCTCTGGGCAACTTGTACCAGTGCCTCATCACCCTCTGAGTAAAGAATTTTTTCCTGACATCTAATCTAAACCTATTCTCTTTTAGTTTAAATCTATTACCCCTTGCTGTCTGTGAAAATGGCAATTTTTGCTACTAACCTAAAATAGAAAATAATCCTAGAAAAGCAAACTGACTTGCTTACAGGGCAGATAATATCAGTAAAGAGAAGTATTATTGACAGCACTTTCCTTGCAAAGCTGTACCAATGCAGCATGCTAAACCAGCATTAGTTAGTAATAATCTGTCCATTTTCAGAAAATATTCTGTATCTGCCCATGCAGCTTGTTAAGAAGTCATGTAAATACTTCACAAATTTGCACAATAGACACCAATGATCTGATGCCATGCAAAATGTATTTAGTATAAGATACAAAAAAACATTTTGTATTTCAGGAACAGGAGTATCTCACATTTAAAACTTTTCCAATTTGATATGAAGATTTAAAAATATAACTATGTTTGGTATAAAAGTTATTATTGCAATAGTGTAAGCCAAGCCTCTTGGAAGAAACTCCTCCTACACAAGCTCCCACCATAAAGTAGAAAGGATGAGAAAATGCTTTTCTGAATATTAAAGTTATCGAAAGACATATAATCAAAAAAATAACAACTTTGTTATGAATAATACCTTTATCTGCTACAAAGCTGAGGAGAAAATGAGATACAAAATCAATGAGAGAAGAATATTCTGAAATTTCTCTTTAAAGGTCCCAGGAGGCGTGAAAAGTATGGCACACACTTCCTAATTAAATAGAACAAAACAGTCTTCAAGTGTCTACATTAAGTATGGTATTTTTAGTGCATACTTTTCAGCAGTGTGAAAATGGAATCTAACAATAAGAAATATTCAGAGGGAAATATTCATACTGTAAGTTAGAATCAGTATTTAAAAAATGGAAAATAAGTTATGGCATTAAAACAGAATGAGAAACGTACACCATTGTAGTAGACAAATTTTAGTACAATATTGTTTCAAAGAACCCAGTATTTTCCCATTCAGAACTGTAGTTCAGAACTCAATGGGACTCTGTGATCTATGCAGTTTCCTGGCCAGGAATGTGCCAAAAAAAAAAAAAAAAAAAAGAAAGAAAAAAAAAAGTGCCATTTATAACATGGCTATTTACAAATACAAGTTCCATGGTCTAGTGCTATCTTTTCATATTATCTACATATTCAGAAATTCTATGAGGACTGAACTCAATTGACTAAGACTGAAATATAAGAGCTATATATCAACATATTTAACTATTTCAATACACATCAATGAAGGAGATACATTCTATTGCAAATACCCTTATTTATTGAACAATGGAAACTGAAAATATTGAAATTATAAAAAATGAGGTGAATAACGATTATAAGGGAAATGATGTTGCATTTTCAATTAAATTTGAACTTAGAAAACTTTCTATAGTTTCATAGCAAGATTCCTGTTTCAAAAAAGCTAACACAGAATTAGACATTTATTTGGTCAGTATGCAGGAATCTTGACCCAGACTTGCAGTCACACCAGCTTTCACTGTAGATATTCTCCTTTAATGCTGTGCAATTGTCCTTCATATGTGAACAAATTACTATGTCAGTGTTTCACACCAACAAAATGCTAAAAAGTATACAAAACTCTTTGCTTATTGATTCTATTTTTTCAGGCTGTGATTCAACTAAGTTTCTCATACTTCAAAAAACGAGTAAACATCAAAATAGCAATGTAACTGCTTGAAGTTAATATATACTTTCCATCCTTTTATGATGAGGAAACAGATTTGGTCAGAAGAAATCTACAAAACAAAAAGCCTGCATGCAATGTGGAATACCCTAAAGCTGGGAACAGGAAACACTTGGCAGTGGATTCCTCTTTCTGACTCTTAAACACCTGAATCAGATTGAAAATGAGATCCTAGCCACTTACACTGCACATTATTACAGTCAGGAAAAAAAAAAAAAAAAAAAAAAAAGGTACACTAATCTGCCCACTTTAGAAGTGGGCAGAAAGGAGCACAGGCAGACCTTCTGCTTTGTCAGTTGTGCACCTTCTGTAAGTGCTCCAGTGTTTAATTTGGACACAAATTCAGCTCTAAGGCTTGTCATGCAGTCAAACACAACCCTCTACTCCATGTCTTACACTGGCTGGCTTCCAATGGCTTCCTGTTCAACAGAAAAGAGCAATCAGTTGAAATGAATTGAATCAATCAGAGATGTCTACATTTTCGCATTGATACAGAGACCCCAACAACCCAGATGGGCTTCTGAATGAACTTTCAGCAGTCAATATTTATTCATCACAATGCAAAACCAAGAACTCTCTGAAACCAATCTGAATGAATCAGAATTTATGCACCTCTCCACATACAAGTGGATTACAACAATCTCTTCAGAAAGCCTTGTGAGTATATAGAACTTCAGCATCTGTGCATCTGTCAGACATAGAGGCTGACTAGGGAGGAAGCTAGTGGCCTGTAGTACTTAGAGAATTAGGAAGTCTAGAGCACTGAGAGTTATGAATGTTATGCTACATTCAAAGTTAAGAATTAAATAGGAGTTAACATTGCCTAAAGAGCTTTTTTTTTTTTTTTCTTTTTCACAATATATTTTTTTGTGAATCAAAAATTGAGATGTAATAAAATTAAAGCCACCTTGGAAATTGTATAGTCAACTTGTTACTGTCGAGTTATTAATTTACGTCATTGTCTTCACATTTACATCCTTCATGCTGAAAAGCTCTGCAAAATGCCTAGTGGATTGTTCTGGTTATAGGGAGAAGCATTTAGAATTTTTTGTTTGTTTGCTTGTTTGTTTTTTAAAAAAATTCTCCAAGGAAAAACAACTATTGTCTACATTATTATTATAAGTGTTACTGTTATTTCTATTTATTACAATAAGATTTTATGTATCAGAACTGCTTATTGTTTCTGAAATGTGAACAGAGCATTTGCATTTTACAGCAATATGAACGATTACTAGCATTCTAGGTAGAAAAACATAAAAAATTAAATTCCTCATTTCCTATCTGAATTGTCTTTCTGTAGAGGCCTTAAAGTCAAAAGATTTATTTAACTAGAATTGGCAGACCATGTTTTCTATAAGTAAGCAAAGTCAAAATACCTTATCATGAAAAGATACAACAATGTAGTCTTGTAGTCTTACATATTCATCCCAGGGTGCTTAAAGAGCTGGCTGACGTCATTGCGGGACCTGTCTCAATTATTTTTCAACGACCTTGGGAATCTGGAGAGGTCTTGGTAGACTGGAAGCTGGCAAATGTTGTGACAATTTTCAAGAAGGGTCAAAAAGAAGACCCAAGCAATTACAGAATTGTCAGTCTCACATCAGTGCCTGGTAAAATTATGGAGAAGATGATTCTTGAAGTTATTGAAGCGCACCTGGGGGACAATGCAGTCATTGGTCCCAGCCAACATGGGTTCATGAAGGGTAGGTCCTGCCAAACAAATTTGATTTCCTGTTATGATAAGATCACCTGGCTAGTTTACCAAGGGAAACCAGCTGATGTGATCTTTTTGGACTTCCGCAAGGCTTTTGACATGGTTTCCCATAGAATCCTACTGGACAAAATGTCCAGCATACAACTAGAAAAAAACATCATACAATGGGTGAGCAATTGGCTGACGGGCAGGGCTCAAAGGGTTGTGGTAAATG
The DNA here is from genome assembly GCF_011077185.1 of Oxyura jamaicensis. Taxonomy (NCBI): domain Eukaryota; kingdom Metazoa; phylum Chordata; class Aves; order Anseriformes; family Anatidae; genus Oxyura; species Oxyura jamaicensis. The sequence goes on along the minus strand of NC_048893.1, from coordinate 44,636,771 downwards.
GGGCCACATCAGGCTGGCAGATGGTCACTAGTGAGGTCTCTCAAGGCTCCATTTTAGGGCCAGTCCTCTTCAATGTTTTTACAAATTATTTGGATGTAGGACTAAAAGGTGTTTTGAGCAAATTTGCCGACGACACCAAACTTGGAGGAGTGTGGACTCGGATGAGGGTGGAAAGGCCTTGCAGAGAGATCTGGACAGGTTAGAGAGCTGGGCGATCACCAACCACATGAAGTTTAACAAAAGCAAGTGCCGGGTGCTGCACGTGGGACAGGGCAACCCTGGCTATACGTACAGACTGGGCGACAAGGCGCGAGAGAGAAGCCCCACAGAGTGGGATGTGGGGGTCGTGGTTGACAGCAAGTTGAGTATGAGCCAGCAGTGTGCCCTGGCAGCCAGGAGGGCCAACCGTATCCTGGGATGCATCAAGCATGGCATTGCTAGTCCATCAAGGGAAGTGATTTTCCTGCTCTACTCTGCACTGGTGCAGCCTCACCTCTAGCACTGTGTGCAGTTCTGGGCACCACAGTACAAAAAGGATGAGAAACTGTTGGAGAGTGTCCAGAGGAGGGCTACAAAGATGGTGAAGGACCTAGAGGGGAAGAATTATGAGGAGCAGCTGAGGTCAATGGGCCTGTTCAGCCTAGAGAAGAGGAGGCTGAGGGGGGACCTCATCGCGGTCTACAACTTCCTCGCAAGGGGGAGTGGAGAGGCAGGAGACCTTTTCTCCATAAACACCAGTGATAGGACCCACAGGAACAGGGTTAAGCTGAGGCAGGGGAAGTTTAGGCTCGATGTCAGGAGGAGGTTCTTCACCGAGAGGGCGGCTGTGCACTGGAACAGGCTCCCCAGTGAAGTAGCCACTTCACCGAGCCTGTCTGAATTCAAGAAGAGATTGGACTGTGCACTTAGTCACATGGTCTAAACTTTTGGGTAGACCTGTGCGGTGCCAGAAGTTGGACTTTATGATCCTTATGGGTTCCTTCCAACTCGGGATATTCTATATTTCCATTTTATGTCTCAAGCAAGGACTATCCTTAACTTCATTTTCTTTGACTTCCAGTTCATGATTTTATATTAATTATGAATTATCAATAGTGGAAAAATTCATCAGAATGAGTTTGACATCATTGAGAACTCTTAGCCTTAAACAGGGTTTGGATTTTTGCGAATACATATCTCCTGATAAAGTTCTGGATGTATGGAAGCCCAAATGGGATTAAGCAAATTAATGTTTATGCTTAATAGGCTTAAGTAATTTGTTGAATCAGGGTTTATCTCACTTTCAGCCTCAGTATAATAGGTATTGATAATAGAAACAGTTTTCAGTGAAATACAACAGTCAGACATGACATTAAACCAAAGCACAATCTCTTTTGTACAAGAGGAGGGGATTCCCAATAACAGACTAGAAAATTGTTCTTTTTAAATGCTCAATTGTCAGTCAGGTCTCTTCTTCAGAAAGAAATCAGGTTCTATCAATTTTAGAGACTTCTCTAGGGACTTACTCTCACTGTTCTGCAAAGCCATGAATCTCCTTACTACTAAAAACTAAAAACTCCTGAAGAAAATAAATAAATAAATAAATAAAGCCCTTTCAATTTCCAGTATTATCTTGCCAACAGTTGTCAAATACATTTGTACACTAGCAAAATAAAAAATCCAGGCTCATAAAAAAAGTTGTAAAATTTCAAGTGCTTTTGAACAGCCTTTGGACAGTCTTAAGTACTGGTGGCACCCAGGTACCTTAAATACCCATCTCTTTGTTCATAAAGTCTTTTCTTCCTGTTATTATTATAGAAACAACAAATACAAAGTATCTATCATGGGTTTTATTCCATAGAAAGTAACACTAACCTGTAAACCCAATTTGGTCAGACTAAACTGGAACTCCTAAGTTTTCAAGTTTCAATGGACTGCTTTAATATTTCAACTATGTGGCTGAAGGTCTAACATTAAGTTTTTAATATAAAGTTGAACTTCTTGCATGTACAAAACTATTATGCATTATCACTATCCATTTGCTGTGTGATTGAAACTGAGTTTTTCTTCCATTTTCCCTTAATTTTTCAAACAATACTGAAAGCAAAAATTCCCTGAAAGTGTATCCTGTGGTTACCACTAAATTGCTAACCACAGAGTAACAACATGTGCTATATTTACTCTGTTTAAGATCTCCCTAGTCCGTCACTGTGCCACATTTTAGTTTTGTGGCACAGTGTACATTTGCCATGACAGTGTACCACTTAACATTAATTTGTACATGAATGTGAATATTAACAGTTATTACGTCCATCTTGAAAACCAGTATGATTAGCAATACTTAGCAATACTGATATCTGACATATATTAACACTTCCAGTGTTGTTTGACCTCTCTCTTTCTCTGTCTCAGCCCATTATTTTTTTTTTAATTATTTTTATTATCATACCAAGAGCCAACAAGCACAAACCAACAGTGCCCAGATTAACTCAGTGCTGGTCAGGGATTACCAATCTTTGACAAACAGTAATTTACAAACTGGAAAAAAAAAAAAAAAAAAAAAAAAGTGACTCATTCCTAAATTTTTCAAATACTGAGCTCATTTCAGGTCACATGACTAGAATTTTATATAGAATTACAGGATGTAGATGTTTACATATAATAACATAGAAGAGAACCCTGGAAGTTATCCAAACTCCTTGTCAAAGCAATATTAACCACTTGCTCAGATTGTTTTAGACATTTTCCATTCTGAAAGTATCCAAGAATTAATAGATTACAACATTTCTGGTTATGTTACATACCTGTGTAGTGGTGTCTAGATTGTGCTACTAGTTCAGTAAAAATGCATATGCCACAAAGACATCTGAAGTCATCAGCAACTGGAAATTTACATTTACATTGGAAATTAATTTACATATTACATACAAGAACAAAATGCTCAGCTTCATCCCTTAAAACAATCAGAAAATGTAGCATAGCACTAAAATAAGCTGCAATTTTTCCAATATACTTATTTCCCATCACTGTTCAGCAGGGTATAATCATCACCTGCTGATTCTTTCTAGGCAGAATACATACTGCACTTTTCTGTAGCTGCTTCATTGTGTGGGTGGCATGGTGGCATGTTCCTGAAATTAGTAATATAACTTCAGCTTCCTCCAAAGAGACAACAATGTAAAGCAAGAGTTTAACAGAAATATATTTTTTAACAGTAATACATCTTTCCACATCAACCCAATTTAAATAAACTCACCATTTAATGTACTAAATTAGGAAATGTAATCACTAAATGTTAGAAACTATATGAAAATATTATAGATTGTTATCTAACAATTGTAGTCTGGCTGGCAGAGGACAGAACCAGGACAGCCTGTTTCATGTATGCCAGTGTTCCTGGCTAATGGTGGTCCCGGGAAGATAACTCAGTCTCTACATCATTCTTATCATAACTTATCAAATTAGTGCATCAGCAAAGAAGATAACAAATTTCCTGCTCTGTAACATATAAATTAGATTAATGTACATGGCTTTGTATTTCTAATTTTGGTGAACTTCAACATCAGAAATATTAGTCTAATCTGTTTACTTACCAGCCTAATTTGAAATGTTCTTCCACTGAACGTACTGAGAGAGAAAGTTGTTAGGGAAGTGAAGGATGACGCAACTTCTTGGGTACAACTTGTTCAAATACTTTAGTCAAGAGTGTTTATTTGAAAAAATGCTCTTTAGTTTTATCTTATTAAATAGCAAAGAAGAAATAATCCCTTTTCTATAGTCCCTCCTCTGTACTTCAGCATTCAAAAAGTAACTGGAATACTTGCACTGAGTTTAAAATCTATGAAAATTTTTAGAGGCAGCTGAAAATAGAATAAGTTCAAGTTAGATGAACAAAATGAAAATACATAATACCTATTACATCTCACAATATTATTATTCTCCAAAAAGAGACAACATGGATTCATGCTGTCTCTCTCTAGACTGATCAGTATAGAGATTTTTTAGGAATTGATTTGATATCTATGTGAAAACTCAGTTAGCTTCTTGCCTAATTTCCTTGTTCATCTCTTATATATCCAGAACTGTCTTTCAGATTGTAAACATAATTGTAACATAATAATTGTTATTGCCAGGCTTTCTGTAGAATCAACTTTAAACTGCTTTTACCACGGAAATACATATGATGTAGGAAAATTACGCCATTTGCCAATATAAATTCCTCTCCATTAGAAACAACTTTTTGAAATGACAATAAAAAGAAGTACAGACAGATGTAATAATCTTCTGAAGTAGGACATGAAATACACAATCCTATTAACTAATGCATCAAACTCCAAACTCTAAGTATTCCTATCATAGCCTACACTGAAACAGTATTATATTTTACCATCTAGAAATGTAGTCTAGAGTCTACTTTCTCTTCCCTCCTTCCAAATGTGGAAAGTTTACTTCCACAGGAAAAACCTGGGACAAAGTTGCTAGAGTTCTTACTTCTAGCAATTTAGGAGTTGTGTAAGAAGAGTATGTAGATCATTTACTTAAACGTAAATGTGGAGGTTTCTCAGAAGTTCATTGCTACTAAAAAGGTGAAAATCTGACCTTAAGCTAGCAATTCAGTCCTTCTTTAAACTTTCCTCATCTGTATGTTCATTGTAAATAGCCATACTTCTGGTAACTGGTAGTATGATTTATGTTTAAGGCTCTTAAATCAAAGCTTTTTTTTTTCTTTTTTTTTTTTTTCCCATAGCATCTGCATTACTCTCTTTACTGATATTACTTTTATGTTGTAATAGTTAGACACATGTGGTGTTCCTGGCTGGCTGTCATGTCAAACACAGGGAATAACTCTCAGGGTTTTAAAGTTATACATACAACATTTAATTCAAGACAAAGTGCAGTCAAACTAATCCAGCAGCTTCCTAAATGGGACGTAGCTAAACCTACTTAATCCCACAATTATTTTATACCACAATTAGGAAAAAATGCTGGCATGGCTGTCAAGATTAAGGTGTGCAGACCACTTGCTTTAAACTGATATTATTGGTGTGCTTACACAGGACTTTGTACCACCCATCTCTCTGACACTCCAGACATCCCTGTATTTATCTCTGTACATCAAGCCCTAACAAGTTCTGTTGCTTAGCAGAGAAATAAGCAGAATACACTATCCATAAAAAGAGGAAATGGAATGGAAACCACAGAATTTAATACATTTGGGGTCTGATGTATTATTCCAAAGAAAATGTGGGTAAATATGTATGTGGATACTGACAGAATTTGTAAAACAAACATATTAGGAGCTGAATAGTAAACTAACCTACACCACATAATAGAAGATTAAGACCAAGAAATAATTCTATTACTGGAAATAAAGAATTCTCTACATATACTTAATATATTTCTTACCACTCCCTTACCTTGCACCCTTTAACCAATTAATAAATTGATTAAATGTCCTTGCCAAACTGTTCAAATTGCTTCCTACTACTTTCCCAAAACCTATGTTCCAGTGAGAGGAGCTATCCTTTGCTCAATATTTTAAGTTACTGTCATACGAATACTTTATGGGAAAAACAGCTAAGCTATTGCAGTACCTTTACCTCCATATCTGGGCAGTTTAACAGCTATTTCACATATAAATATAATGAGATTGTAGAAGGTAAGGTACTGCCTTCACCACAAGGTAAGAATGAGAGCCAGTACACTAATATTTAGCATTTTTCATAGCCCGGTACCCACCAGTGTTGTCCCTGTACTTTGGTACCGCATAATAACACCATTACAAAGACACACAAACACAGTTTTTCACAAATCCTATCGGCTTTTTCAGCACACAGCATTGGGAGTATTCGAGAAAAGATCCTGTGGTGGAGTACTCTGTCTGTACCAATAATAACCAAGACATGCACCTATAAAAGCAGATGAAATATGTTTACACACTTACATAGAGAACCTATATATGAAGTGCATGGAAAACAATCTAGTACATCAGTAGGAGTACCTTCTTGGTCTTACACTTCTTTTCTGCTATAACAGGCCAAATAACAACCACATTTCAGCTTCTAAATTATGTATTTTATCTGTTTCATCAGTATCTGTCACAGACCTGAGTGCACCAATTGGCCTTACTGTCCCTGAACAGTCTCATCCGGGGCCCTTTCCCATACCTGAGCCCATGGGCCCAGGAGCCCCATTGAGATCGGCCCTCAGTTCCTGTCTCAGAAAAGCTGCAGGAGTGCCAGTCTCTAATTTTGCCACAGCTGTGCCACGTCTGTGTCTGCCCAACAACACCATTGATCTGGACTCCAACTTGCAGACTGACTTCTCAGCTAAACTTCAGACCTGCCTCATCACCATGATCTGGCCATGGTTCCTGATCAACCTCGTGAGACCTGATCCTGACCCCAACATACAGATTGATCTTCTGGCTTCTCAGACCTGCCTCAGCACTCTAAACTTGTTGGTTGTGCTTGCCTTAGGGCCACCCCTAGATGCCCCTCAGCTTGTCCCGCTCCCTCACTGGGTTAAGGTGGTGAGGCCTGGCAAGGACCAGCCCTGCTACCTGAGGACCCCATGGGGTTCCTTGGCACTCAGACCCCCACGGAGTCACCAGACCTCAGTGCACCCCAACAACATACCCATACTGAATAGAGCAGTGTATTCCAGTCATACGAAGCTGATGTTTTTGTGCCATTTTGTCTTTTTTCAGTGCACTAGTGTGCACTGAATGTTTCTCTGTTAAGGGGTAGAACTTGGTATAGCTCATCTGTGCACGTCCAACAAAATACAGGCTTTGCTTGGGCTAGGGTAGAGTTTAGGCCCAGCTCTTTTACCTCAGCACACCTCCAAGTTCTTTTATGGTCTTTTTCTGAATGTTAGTTTACAATAAATATAGACCAAAATGTCATTGAACACTTGTGAACTATCTAGATAGAAATACAGTATCTAAATAGAAGCACACTGCCTTCCGTAGAATTTTGTGATCCTTCCTGTAACAATGTCAAAACATTGCTTCCAGCTTTTATATGATTATCAGGCACTGCTCAAAACTATTTTTTAAGGATCATATCTCAGTTTTCTTTCCAGTATTCACCTAGAGCATAGTGAGATCTCTCCAGGTAAATGTTATACCTTGTCACATAGCCCCTACTTCTGTTGCTAGTCTGAGAGAAAACTGTATAGGAAATATATTCTTTTATTCCAGCTCTTGGATGGGAGGAAATGTTCATTAGTTTCATATTTATATGTTGGTTAAGACACGCAAACATAAAAAGCGTTAAAAATCTTGGCAGTTACTGCAGAAAGACTTTACAAGAACCGGAGATCCATGGAAGAGGTGTTAATACTATCATACCACTTATAAAAGTTTAGTTTCAGTTTAACAGCTGTTTCACTGCAAAGTAAAATGCTTCCAACAAAGCCCGGAATGCTAGAATTTTAGAGTGGAGGTTTACATGTTTTAACATTGTCAAAGTTGTTTTTATTCTATTTGCTTATATTTAAGATTATTTGAAATTTCTGAATCTGCGGAAGATAGTTACTCAATTATGTAGGTTGAACAAGGGATTTTCTTTTGTACTGACTGACAGAGAATATATAATCTGGAATTTCCTAAGAAAGGTTCTTTCAGATATAAAATACCCATTTGTGGAAATCAATATTTTCACAAAAATGCACGTAACAATTTTACCAAGGATGTAATTTCTGTTCAAAGAGAAAGATTAATTTTAGAGAAAAAAAAAAAAAAAAACTGTAGCCACACAATAACATAAATCATAAACTACAAGTGGAATTCACAGCCTGATAAAATAAGAAGAGGCATTTAAATTTCAGACTCCCAAAATCCAGCTGGGTATCCTTGCTGTCTGGCTTTTGATTATTTTGGGGATGGATGAAGCTGTTTGTCAACTCCATTCTGATGTGGAATTGAGGAATTTCTAAAACACTGAAATTTTTACAAGATGTAAAGATTTTCCATCATTCTCTTCCAGAAATTTACCAATTGTAAGACTGCAAAAGAGAGGTGCTTATGCCACTTCTGAGAATACCTGTATTACTATTATGTTAGGTTTTAAAACAATTTACACGGAACTTTCTCTAATAGCCCTTTTTAAAATGACACTTCTCAGCACTGTACAGGCAGAAATTACACACCGTATGTCATATCTTCAACCATGCCTTTTTTCATAAGAACCTTAAAGAAATCAAGGAGATATTTGATCTCAAATGTCAAGGAGATAACTGTTCTTCTATTTGGCATACTGAATACTGTTAACTCATAAGGTCATAGATGGATACTGTCATAATCTCACCTAAAATTCACATTCATTTTACCATTTTACAAACCAAAGATCAATTTCATGTTTGGTCTCCTTCAATGTACAAATACAGTGTAATTACATAACTGCAAAATCTATTTTTAACTGGAAGAAAACTGGAAAAATGAACTTGTAGAGTAATTCACAGGGCCTTTTGACTATTTAGTGCTCCTAAGTATGGATTTGAAGACATACAGCCAATTATGTTTTTTTTAATTGTTTCTTCATGATAGAGTCTGCATTTTTTTGACATGGTAGTGTCCTGACCTGAGTATCAAAAATATATTTTTGTACTTTTACCTAAAACATACTGTTGTAGTTTTTTTTTCATCATATTATTTTCAGGCTAATTCAACATGTTGGTCCTCTTATAAACACTGAAATAAAAAGTTTGTGTTCTTGATCCCTTTGAACATGATACTCTCTGCTGCATTCTGAATTAAATGCAGAAGATCCCACTGAATAGTCTAGAAAAATGCACACAGTGTTGGTAACACCTTTTCAACTGAATTCACTGGCTTGTAATTTTGAGGCTTCTCACTAGTTATCTTCTATCCTTTCCTGCATAAGAAAATCAAATAATAATAAAAAATAGTATTTCCATCTTCAATTCTTATGGAGAGAAATGAGCTAGAAACAAAGTATGTCATTTCATGAAAGAACAGAGATTAAATATACTCTTTTTTGTATCCATAATTAAAAATGTTGTTAGTTCTCAGAGCAAGAAAGTTATTGTGAAGTTGAATTTAAAAGTTAAATAAAAAGAATCAAACTAATTCAGCAGTGACTATCTTATAATATACATCCTTCTTGAAATTAATCTCTGTTTATGAAAAGGAAAGAGCCAACCAAGCTAACTTTATTCTATTTTTCAAATGCATTCCTCAATTCTATAACACTATTTAAATATATCAAATATACATCTATATTAGGAAAACAAAATGTTCTTTAAAATCAGGAAATCACTCCAAAAAGGCACACATGTTAATCACAGAAAGTTTAACAATAATTATAACATAGCTAATACATACTTGGAGAAGAAAAGTTTCATTTAAGAAATATTTTCTTGAAACAAATTCTTCAAAATAAGGAATTAGTAATTACTGGGCTCCTATTGATAATCAGGATAACTCCAATAGCTCTTTACCTTGCCAAATGTCTAAAATGACAGATAGTTTGAAGTAGAAAACAGCTACTGAAAACAGAAAGGAGTACAAAAACTGCTTATAAAAAGATAGGGCAGTGCTCATTGTTATTCAAGTACATTAGTTGTCATATCCTGTTTCCATTGACTGCAGTGGAAGCTTTAGCATTGACTTCAAACAGGTGCAAGTCTCATGAGACTAAGGGGAATAAAAAGTACAGTCATGGTATGAAAGCAACAGTGTATAAAGTGTGGTGAGACAGGATATGTAATTCCAATCTTGTACACAAGAATCTGACAAAGTTCTTTAAATGTAGTGCCAAGTAAGGATGCAACTGAAAAAACAGACATTTCTAAACAGAAGTTTGGCAGGCCTCCATTCAATGCTACAAGAAAAGCTCAGGAAAGATGTAACAGAAATTAGAGTGCTAAACTATAGCAGAGGGAGAGAAGAAGGGAGACCCAGAAGCAGCCATAAGCATCATCCTGTTCTGTAGCAGTACAATACCATTTGTTTAGGACACAGCTGTTGGCATGCATTGGTGGATACTGCAAACTGGTCGACTCTGAGCTGTTGAGACTTAGACCCAAGTATATTGCCCATTTTTATTTATTCTCCTCTGTAATATCATGAGCATTCAAAAATGATAGCAGACTTTTTTTTTTAACTTACATAATCTTCAAAGAGAAGACTTAGGCTATATTCTTACATCAGTAGAGCTATGCATGATGACCTTAATTAATTCTATAAAGAAAGTAGCTGAGATATCATTATATTAATTAGAAGCTGGTCAAAAATAGAGTGTTTATCCCAAAGGAAACTGTGGACTGCAAAACGTCTTTCCCAGTTCAATCATAAGAGAAAGCTATACAACATAAAAACTGTCTAAAAGGAGAGTAATAAACATCAAACTGTATCAGTATTAAACTCAGCTGCATAAGTGTTACAACAGGAAAATTGAAACTCAACATTTCATTTTAAAACTGGATTTTAAGGTTAAAATGAAGACTGAAGGCAACAATTTTGAAGTGAATAAAGCAAGTCTATAAATGAATGTAAGAGATAAGGTACAAAAGAGATTAAGCAGTTGTTCTGTAGTTATTAAGCTTTAGAATGAAAAGGTAAACATATACCTGTGCAAGCATGGGAAATCCGAGGTTTCTGCATCCATTACAAGGTGTCAGTGCTTCCCATATACCTGAAGGACCACAAGTGTTTTCACCTGCATCGTCTTCTTCTTCCTCTCTTGTTGATAAACATGTTGAAGCAGGCCTCTGTGCATAAAGAAAGAGTACTTTCAAATTAAACATAGTGATACATTGCAAAGAACCATTTTACTTAATGAAATGAGCTTAAAAGATTCCCATTTATAAATGTCAAAAGATAACCTCCTATTTTAATACATAGCAATTACTCAATCATTATTTTGTTGTATGAAAATCACACTTTCACAAGAAGGTGTGTGTTGAGCTCCCTGCAATTATACTTTAAATATGAGTGAATATAATAATATACATTTAAAATGTGTATTTATTTTCTTCATTATCAGGTAATTGGCAATTTCTACTTCATTTTAAATTAAAATTAAGTTGAGGACAGCCTGGAGAGAATAAAAACTAACATTTAAAAAAAAATTACTATCTGCTAGAAGGAAATAATAGGTGAGAGGATCTTGCTTCAACAGTCATCTGTTGTGTTCAGAAGACAAAAACATTTGCATGGATAAGTCCAAGGTTTTTTCAGGAGAAAAAAAAAAAAAAAAAAAAAAAAAGTTAAATTCAGTCAAAGTAATGAGGTTTCTTTCTTTTTATTTTTCATTTTCTTTTCTTTTTTTCTGACATTTACCAATAGCAGACACATTAGCTTATTATGTTGGCAAATATATATATATATTTGAAAATGTATTTTTTCACTGACTAGAAGGGCTGAAAGGTACTGGAAAATGCTATTAAGTTGTGAGTGTTAAGGTTCCTGTATTGGCCTCAGTTAGAAAGGAATAATGCTAGCTTTTGCTTAAACTGGTATTCTGTCTTTCTAATGACAGCCAGAAGCAGAAAAAGTGGGCACTTCCCATTTATTTATGTTATTTTGTTACACAGGATAGTTCACTCCAACTAAATGAATCACAATAGCAACTTCTGTTGATTTCAGGAGAAAAAGGAGGAAAGTTAAACCAATTAAAAAATATTTTTTAAATCTCATGTTAAAAAAATCATGACAATAAAAAATTTCAAGTTTTACTCACAACTGAATTTTATGCCACAGACAATAATTTTGTTTATATTTAAATTAGAATTTGCAATATCTGTTCCAGCCTGCTTGACATTTGTTTGTGCAGCCTACCTGATATTCAGATGCCAAGGTCTATCTCTAAGAATGCATGCTTATCTTAAACAAGCTTCCAGAAGTGGCTGGATTTTCGTCTGACCAACATAATGCTGTCCGAGACCACATCTATTAATCTATGGTGGTAACATAGGCTCTAAAGCACTGTTATGAGGCCCATGTGTAAAAAAAATAAAAATAAAAAATAAAAAAAAATAAAAAACACAACAACTGCAGATTATTTTAGTCAATAGAATATAGATAGAATATAGAATTATGTGGAGTGTGGAGTATGCTGCAAGAAAGGGCATGTAGAGGTGAAGGAAATGTAGGGGGGAAGGGAAGAGCAGAAACAACAGCAGTTCTGAAGATGAATACAAGCTGATGGATATGAATGAGTAATTGAAGCAAAGGCACTGCAAAAGCAAATACTATAAAACTGTATAACATCTGAGGGCCACTTAACCTTTGACTCCTGTGCTAACATCTTATACACATATGTGGTCGGTATACCGTTACCTCAAGAAGAATAAATATTTCTAAACTCTATGCCAGCTCACTTACCATGGATGAGAAACATGACACATCCATCCCCACTAGTTTGATTCCCCTCACTTAGGAAATGGTTGTTCCCTTGTTGCAGACTTCTCGAATCTAGCCATATCTTCTAAAGTTAGGTGGATTTATTTACTTCTTATTTTAAAAGTCAATTTCTAAACCATTCTTAGCATGATATTTCATGAGGTTATTTTGACAGTCAAGTGGTACCACAGAATGTGTTGCCGTAGCAACCAGTATTCTTACAGGGACTATTAAAAGGATTGGGTTAACTCTGCGCTGTGTCGGTCGTGAAGGACTGTTACTGCTCTGCATTTGCATAGACAAAGGAAGCAGACTATGAGTCTTTCCCATCTATTTATGATGCCATCTTCCATGGTGTTTGCCCTATGTTTGTATTTTAAATCTCAGAATTGCTGGATCACAGAATAAAGTGCTTCTTGCCCCCTGGAGCAAAAAGCAAAGAACTGCAGCAGTGCTAGGTACAGGAAAGCCTGTAACACACATCTTAAAAGCTAATATAAGTGGATAAAGACAAAGGACACAGAAAAAATTATACTCAATTCATTTTTCAAAAGGCAAAAAATAGACACAAAATCAGAGATATTTCTTAACACAATAAAAGGAGGATGAATAATGAAATTCATTACTTTTGAATCATTCAAGGGAGAACATATGAGTTTTAAGCTATTACAGAAACAGTAGAAAATCATTATAGCAAAAATATTATTGAGCAACAAAAATTAAACAAGTAGAATGAGTGAGAGTTGTATTATTTACATTGATGCCATACATAGAGAAAGAAGGGTGATCACAGAAATTGAAATTAATGCTGTCAATATGGATGAGAAGTGGGAAATATTATGTAGTCAGATCTCCTGGCCATTAAAAAAAAAAATGAAGCAGATGTCCAAATTCATTAGAGATGTTTGGAATACATTGACTAGTACTCTGATGCCACGAGACAATTCGGGTTATGACATGATACTAGCTAAATTAAAGAGAACTGAAGAGTAAGGATGGCTCTTTGTATACTGAATGACTGTTTTCTGTCTTCTTCTTTCCCAGATTTCTGCTAGAGGTAAAGCACTACAAAGGAAGCATTAGGACAAATGTATATGAAGGCCCAAAAAACAGTTACCACTATCACCTTTCTCGCCCATCCCTGCTGCTAGAAGCCCCATTCTTCCCAGACAACAGGCAAAAAGGGCTTGGTAGGGAAAGACAGTTGCATTTGCAAAGAAGGGAAGGAGTTAATGGAGAGAAAGGGAAGTCAGAAGTCCCCCAAATGCAATAGACTGGGTTTGTATACACTAGGGAGATGGAGACACCTGGGGGAGGCATATGAGATACAGAAAGATCTATAATCCATCCACAGACCTCAGACTGTCACACAAGCCCATAAAACCCTCAATCCAGACCACCCAGTTTTCTACTATCCTCTCCCAGCCATCATTCCTTTCTCAGAACTCCCTCGTTTTTCTGTTATGTTGTAAATTTAATTTTGCCTCCTCAGAGATCCTTTGGACATGAAAATCTAATTTTGTGTGTGCTGCTGGGAAGCCTTGAAATAGCCCTGTGGGGAGAGGTTTAGTGAAATTGAGGTTATTTATGCCCACTTCTCAGAAGCAAAAAAAAAAAAAAAAAAAAAAAAAAAAAAAAAAAAAAAA
>NC_048893.1:44374667-44622676 GCF_011077185.1 Oxyura jamaicensis | reverse complement strand
AAAACAAAAAAAAAAAAAAAAAAAAAAAAAAAAAAAAAAAAAAGAGATTTCTGTCACCTAAATAAAAACAGACACAATTACAAACCTTTTATAATACTTGTTCTGACTTGGAAAAGAAACAGAAAATATAGTTAGAAAATGCCTCTTAAATCATAGTTGCTCAATTAACTGAATTTGACATTATGAAATGGTGATGTCAACATAACCTGTAATACTAAGCTTCCAAAAAGCCAACTCTGTGTAAACTACAAGAGGCATGAATATATGTATCACATATCCTCAAACAAAACAGAGAGAATCTTAAAAGATATAAGGGATCATATGTAAAAAAGAGTAATTGATAGGGAACTTCAAGATTGATACAGAATAAAACATTTAATAAAAGACAGCTATATTTTTATTAGAACACTGAAATAAGTATTAAAATTGTTTAAAGCAGTAGCAGACTACTGCTAATAAACAGAATAATAAAATAAATTAACTTTATGTGTATATAAAAGAGAAATTATAAGAATATAACAGTAAGAGAGTAGTAAGATCTACAATTAGAGGCAAGTTTTCCTCAGACGTCACTGGGTCTGACGCATCACCTCTCATTCTTGTATCTGATGAGTATTTAGATAATGTCTTTGAAAATTTAGGCATGGAAGTCTTCCTCTTTCTGTCTCTATCTACATAAATGGCAGAATTTTCCCAGTAGGAAACTTTACACTGAAAGATATTTTATGCTGTAAAACAGCTATTTGTTCTTCCAGTAGGTTTGTGTACATCAACTTGGCTATCACAATAACCTGACATCTCCCTCCTGATCTAAGAGAATGAGCTAATATTTAGCAACAGACAGAATAGTGAGTACAGATGGGAAAATAAATAAATAAATAAATAAATAAATGGAAACAGAGAAAGTCATTTCCATCCTTAAAAGTCAACACAAAAAAAAAAAAAAAAAAGAAAAAAAAAAAAGACAGAGCACCTTCAGTGTTAACTATTACTTAAAACTATTATGCCATGTATAAAACATACATAAAGTTTTGGCCTTCCTTTTTGCAGATGACAATTGCCTGAGTACTATATAACCTTATTATCTAGACAAGTCTTTTCTATGAATACAGTTAAATCAAATGAAACCTCTCATCTTCATTTTCTTCCCTGTTTTTTTATTTATTTATTTATTTATTTAATGAAAAATTGACTGCTTTCTACCTTAAAATTTGTACCAGTCAGTGGCAGGCAAATGTGATTAAATCCCCTCATTTCAGGATAGAGAGGAGAGTTTCCTGTAGTCTCTAAAACCAAACATCAAAAGCTTTCTTTACCTGTTGTGTCTTTGTTTCAGCATAACTATCTCCTGGCTGCTGTGGTATTGCAAATACCCTTTCTGCCAGTACCCACAAGAACAGCACAGCATCAGCAAAACAGTTAGGGATATAAAACAACAGGACACACCATTTGGTATTGCACCATAGACACTAATGTTAACATTTTGTTTATTTTGCAGCATATTGCATAGTAAGAAAAATAAGCTCTTTGAAATGGAGCAGCAAGGACAAAATCAACTCTTCTTCTGGAAGGCGATCTCTTTCTGCTTATAGAAGGCAGAAAGCAACCAGATATTTGATAATCTAAATGCTACCACTTAGTCTGGAACAATTAAATCAATGGAACAATTAATTCAGTTTTCTTTGGAAGAAGTTACTTGACAGCATAGGACCATGCAAATATTTCCTCTGATCCTAACCACTGTGAGACAGAGGCATGCTTCTGCCTCTCCTTCATCTGGCCCAAAGGTTATGTAATAATGTTGTGAAATGAAAATACTGCAGTTCTTTTTCTAATAGTCTACATTTATGTTATACTGAGTGAAGAACTCATAAAGAGGGAGCCTGTTTCTAATTGTCCATTGGGCTGAGCAGGGTGCTCTGTTGCTACTGTTCCTGTGGCCAGAAGGCTCCCCATGCTCACTTGCTGGTGCCCAGGCCATGACCAGGGAACAGCTTGCTGGCTGTGGAAGGGAAAAAAAAAGCAGCATTTGGGAATGAAACATAACACCATTAATAACTATTTTTCCACAGCAGGATCCCTACATTAACCAAATGTACCATTCTGGGATTCAGTAAGGATCCCAGCAGAGAGAAGCTTCATTTACAAGACAGTGACATGTTTTGGTAGCCTGGGCACACCTTTCCCACATTCCCCAAGACACCCTGCTTGGTGTTTTTCTATTTGTCATCCTCATTATCTTGTCTTCCACCTTGGACTGCAAGTCTGTGGCCATTCTTTCACAAATACATTTCTATTTTATTTATTTCATCATAGCCTTGCTATGAGTGTGGTTAGAGTTTGATTTCACTTCCTGTGTTTATCAAGGGGATGCCAGGAGAAGGACGGTCTTGTACTTAAGGCAGCTGAATGCTGGAGAACTGTACTGTATCTGCCTCTGCCACCATCCCTGTGGGATGCTGAACATGTCCCAAATTTCTCAAACTTCAAAGACAGTTGCTAGGTTTGTGGTCTTCATTTCTTGTCTATATTAAAATCACACAGGCAAGTTTGCAGAGATGCTGAGCTATATCAGGAATTAGCATGAGATATTCTGTGACCTTTTCCAGTGTTATATGAGACTAAGTGCTCTGAAAGAACAAGATCTAACAGTCCTTGAAGGAAGAATCTTGACTACTGCACCACTGCACATCAGCCAAGCAGCACATGACTACCTTTTCTGCTTGCAGTTCCATAAAACTAAATTTTGTCTAAAGAAGTCAACTGCTTTGAACTCAAGCACAATCATGTCTAAATCTGGAAAGAAATTGCTGTAACTAGAAGTCACCAGAAGGTCAGTTGCTTCACAGCCATTTACAATACATAACAGTAGTAAAATATGTTAACTTTGGACAAGCATGACTAATTTACATATTTTCTGAAAAGTACATAAATGTTACTGTTATGCAGTTACTGCTGCTCAGTAAGAAAGTGCTATTGATACCTATTAGCATCCAAGAAATTAATCATTCAAGGGAAGTGTTCCTATCCCTCTATTCAGCATTGTTAGATAGAACACAGGAAGTTCCGCACCGACATGCAAAAGAACTTCTTCACGGTGAAAGTGACGGAGCACTGGAACAGGCTGCCTAGAGAGGTTGTGGAGTCTCCTTCTCTGGAGATATTCAAGGCCCATCTGGCCGCCTACCTGGGAAGCCTGCTCCGAGGAACCTGCTTAGGCAGGGGGGTTGGACCCAATGATCTTATGAGGTTCCTTCCAACCCCTACAGTTCTGTGATTCTGTGATTCTGTGATGGTTTATTTACTTATAAAAAGGTCAATCTTGGTTGATTTTTCACTAGAGGTGAAAGCTTCTGAAGTGAATCTTAGGTTACATATAGATGAAGTAGTATTCATATGAAGATTACCACATTCAGTTCAAAGTAGATTAAGATTTTCAAATGGCAAAATATTCAAGAATTCAGTAAACTGAAAAAATGCAGAGAATGGAACACTAAATGCTTTTAGAAATTATATTTTAGCTATAATAAGCAGGTATTATTTAAGAATAATGTAGTACCTATAGCCTATAGAATTTTCTTTTTTTGTGTGTGTCTGTGTGTGTCTTTGGAAGCATATACTGCATTTGTTTTTCAGTGGGAAATTAACTGCAAAAGGCATTAGCTACTTGAAGCTGCAATATGCATGTTCTTGATTCATAAATGAATTTAAAACGTCA
Organism: Oxyura jamaicensis; assembly: GCF_011077185.1. Lineage (NCBI taxonomy): Eukaryota > Metazoa > Chordata > Aves > Anseriformes > Anatidae > Oxyura > Oxyura jamaicensis. The sequence continues at coordinate 44,618,958 of NC_048893.1, read as the reverse complement.
TTCTTTTAAACCAGTTTGAACCGCATAAATGCTAAATCTTTAATTTGAGCTACTTGCTTAATCTATGGATTAAACTAATCTATGTATTGTTTAATCTATGGATTAAACTAGTTGTCTGTAACATATGAACATACAGGCACTTTCATATCTTACCTGTTCCATCCTAATCCTCCATCTCCGCCATCCTGTCCTGTGGGACAGGACTGAATTGCCTTCCAAACTAATTTCTTCCTCCTAACATTAGGTAAAACAAACTGAACCCGTCTTTTAAGCACTTGCCTGACTTTGAGCATGTACCTAATACTCATAAATCATACTATCTGCGCAGTTAATGCCAAGTATTAATATCAAGTATTTGGTATTGATTGGTAGTGATGCTTGGTATTGATACTTGGCATTAACTGAGAATAACTCATTTGATATTCCTTAATATCAAAGCACTTCAAGAGCTTTGCTTGGCCAAGGAAAAAGAACTTATCACTTTGAAGGATAAAGCCCCAAGGGGGAATTCAACCCAGCAAGCCATATAGTCTGCAGTGACACTCTATGCAACAGAAATGCGTTTCTGGGGATGCCTTCCCATCCCACAGGTATAGTAGGTTTGACCTAAATTGGTATGTAGAAAGGGCATACACAAATGTAGGCTATGCAAAAATGCATGAATTTGGCAACTTTTGAGTCTTAAGCTTTAAGTACATGAATAGTTCCAATTAAGTTAATGGGATTTCTCATGTTAATGGCAGGCTTATGTGTCTCCATGAATCAAGGACTGTGTTTATATGCACATGACTCATTCCAAAATGTGACTCACTGTAAAAAATTCATGTATCAGTTGAGAAAAACTGATAATGAAAGGTACAAGAGCCTGCAGAAAAGCAAAATTGAGCATTAATATTTTCAGAAACATTAAATATAAATAAAAGCTTAAGCATATTTACTTTTCATAAAGAATAAAAATGTAATTCAAAGCAAAGACCAGTATTTTTTGCTTTAAATGTTACAGAAAGTAAAGAAAATACTGTTTGAAGAATAACTACAGAGGCATCTCTGTATTCAACATCCCTATACTATCTGAATGTTATCATATAACATTTGAAGAACTCAGTGCAATGTAATTGCAAAGCAAATCAGCTGTAAACCATGTATTTTTCTTTTTTTAAAGTTGTGAAAGAGAGGGTGGGTAAGTGGGTGGCAGAATGATGAAACTTATAGAAAATACATTATTTGTCATGAAATAGAGCAGAAGGAACATAAATTAAAGTAGGGGAAAAATCAGGTGGTAACTGAGTAGGCAGAAGTCACCACTTTATTACTCCCCCAGTGCACAGCTTTTTATTTAGCAGACATATTCTCAGTAAAAGTGTGTTACTGAAAATGCGGTTATTATTCCATTAAGATGCTGTTGGTTTAATGAAGGACATAAGAGAAAATCATACCTGAGAAGACAAAGCCATTCTAAAGAGGAATTATATGCAGCACTGAGTTAGTCATCTATCTGAAGATGAATGCTGGTTAAGAGCAGCTAATGAAAAAGACCTTAAAGAACATTTGTACTAGATTATCTTTAGATCCATTAGTAACAAATTGCCAGCAGTTTCTCATATTGTACCTAAATACAATATAAAAACAATGCATTAGAATAAGTAATAATCGGCCAGATGATGCCATTTGACAATCAAGTCAGTGGGCTACAGAAGCTGAAGGCCTAACTGGTAAAGATCAGTCAAACAGTAATTGACCTTTTGATCTCAGTAAAATGTACAAGGGCTCAGACTCTCCCACAGGTAAAAAAAAAAAAAAAAAAAAAAAAAAGGATTACACAGATATATATGCACACACACACCATTAGAGATGCTTAATAGCATATCAACATCTCTTGTCAGCAACAATGTTGATCAGCATTGTCAACAATTTTCTGTGCAGCCTGACTTACACAGAGTCCAGCCTAATCCTGTCTCCCAATCCTACTCTTTCTTTATTCAAACGATATGTGAAAGCAGAATTCAGAATAGTCTTCACTAGGAAGGCAAAGGTTTTGCTATGGATGGCAAGAAAAACTACCAGCATGAAGCTCACATACTGCAAGCTGCTGCTTCTTCCTGTCTTATATAATTAAAATAGTCATTTCATTGCAGTTATATCATTAATGAGGACTACCAGAAGACTTAGGACATTCATTGCTCTCTCTTCTATACTGTTCTTTTTAGCTGTGGTATATTCAACATAGTATGGACAGACCTACCGCAACACAAGTACACCTTACTTTGTTTTCCAGACATACTCCTCGGTAACTTAAGAGCTAATACTTAAATTCTTTCTTCAGCCAGTGATCATACAATGTCTTAAAAGTACCATTAAAAAAAAAAAAAAAAAAAGGTAATCAAGTCAGTGTGACATGCCTTCACCTACAACTCCTATGCAATACGACTTCTTATGAAGTATCTATGACTAAATCAGTAATATGGTAAAATTATTGAGATTCCTTAAAGGAAACTCCATTCTAGACAGAGAAAAGGGCAGGGTAGCAAATATTCCAAAACCTGTAAGGAATCAACTAATAATAATTAAAAGAAAGTTCAGCATGGGAATAAAACATTATTACATTTTAATATGATTTGTGTCTAAGATTGGCTGGCAGTGCTGAGGGTGCTTCTTTGCAGGCTTTAATAGTTCATATTCCAAAGATATTGGGCAAAGTACCAATATAAACAGAAATAATAACGGTAGTATTAATAGAAACTGCTCAATCTCAAATAACTACTGAAGCAAATAAAAATGAAGAGCCTCTTCCGAGATTTTCCCTCATGGCACTAAACTGAGGTTTATAATAAGTTTAGGAAGGACAGATGACAAGAGAAAAGAAAACAGATTATCAAAAATGGCATAAATCATTCAACTCTTACATTCTTCTGGAAAAGCAGAGAAAGCAATGTAAAAACAGATGTGTGGATACCCAAGTAACCCTAGTTTCTGCTTCTAATCTCAGTGCAAAAAGTTATACCACTGAACTCAGACTAGGATTTTGGTATATAGGAAAGTTAGAGAAAGTCTAAGGAGCACATTTATAACACATTGTTGATTTGCACTAGTTCCATGGGCAAACATTTCTAATGCATTGTAAAAATCATGCAGTTGCCCCTCAACTCTGAATTACTCCTGAGTATGGAGGTGTAAGAATCTGGTCCAATGTACTTTTCTCTCATTCTTTTTCTACTTGCTGAGCTTATTCACAGGGACCGAAAAAATCTATCAACAGAATATAATGAAACTATGTCATGAGTGGTCAACTACTTCAAGATTTAAGGACAAACACACTTTTTATGTGTCAAGGAGAAAATGAATGTGTTTTTTGTCAGCAGGATGGAAAAAAAAAAAAGGAAAAAAGAAATTAAAAGAAATTAAAAATTACTTAGTAGATGAAATTAGAACATTTGGGCAAATGGGCATTTTTGTACTACTTGCTTAATTTCTTTAAAGAAAACATTCTTTTTGTATTATCTTATCATGGGATTTTGCCCTCTGAATTATGGCAAAATATTGACCATTCATATTACTCGTATCCTGTTCTCTCTTATTAAGAAGAAGGGAACAAGGGAAACTGGGACTGCTGCTGCTAAGTACCTGCTTATTCAACTTCAAAAGAATCATAAGATATGATACAGTGAAACCGTACATTAGCATTGATCTCCATCCCTTAATAGATCCTGTAGGGACCCACGTAGCTTTTACAGATTTGTACACTCCATCTTCTGTTTAGACCATAAAGACAAAACTTCTATGCTGTTCCCCTCACAACAGAAAACATGAGAGACATACCCATAAGGTTTTCACTCTTCTCATGCATTTCCTATCAGATGGTAATCCTCAGGCTTTATTCATCTGCCAGTTCCAAACTTAATGAGTTTATTCTTATACTAATGGAGCAAACATGAAATCAATGTTGATTTCAGGTATATACAAAAGGCATTTAAGAATTTTATCATTTTTTCTCTACTATTTGTCTCCTGTTGTATAGTAGAACACTCATTTATTCTCACGTCAATATGTATTAAAACACACAACCAAACCTGCACTGGTTTGGTTGACAACAGAGAGAAAGTTATAGAAATATTACAGAAAAACTTACCAATGTAACATGCAGAAAAATCAAATGCTAAAAAGTTCTAAAATTATTTACTTTTTGTTTTAAGTTTGTGAAATAGAAAAGAGTATATTTGAAAGCTTTCATAGAATAATAGAATCACTTAGGTTGGAAAAGACCTCTAAGACCCTCTGGTCCAACCTTTACCCTAGCTCTGCCAAGTCCACCATTAAATCATGTCACTAAGCTCTACATCTACATGTTTTTGGAAGACCTCCAGGGATCGTGACTTAACTGCTTCCCTGGGCAGACTGTTCCAAAACTTCACAACTTCAGTAAAGAACTTTTTCCTAACATCCTACCTAAACCTCCCCTGGAGCAACTTCATTCTCCTTCTTTCCTTATTAACTCAGTTACCTTTGCCCTATAGTAAACACCTACATATGACTGTGAAAAATAAATCTCCTACATACTCAAGCTCATGCTTTTTAAAAACTATAAAAACTATTTTTTTTCAAAGAGACTAAATATGTTTTTAGAAACTAAAAGCTAAATGTAACTATATTTTAGAGAGGTCCCTCACATTCTTTGATGATCTCATACATAGTTACATACTCTATTGCTCAAATGTGATAAATGGATTATTAAAGTTTCACAAACATTTCTGAATCTACTGGATGGACATTTGGGTCTTGATTAAGTTGCCTCTACACTGAGGTCAAGTGCCATCACTGGGCACTCTGCCTCTAACTTCAGTTCTAGAACATCACAACTTTTCAAGCCCTTTTTCACATCTGCGAGACCCATGAAGATGTCTCAGCTGCTGACCAGAACAGGACTAGATGTCTCTGTTTATGCAATTGATTTGAAGGATTCAGCTGCCAATAACAGGCATCCAGTGCTATTTTAGACACTGCATGGTAGTTGTTGAGCCCTAATCACTGCTCCAGAAAGCATGACAGAGCCCATTTTAGCCTCATGCAAAAGACACCTTGTGTATCTGCAGCGGCATGAGATACTTAACGTTTATACAGCTGAATCCTACCTTTGGAGTTTCTACATCTGTGCTGGTGATACTCTGATCGATTAAGAAGAAAATTAATTGTAAGGGAAAAAAAAAAAAAAAAAGGAAGATCATGTTGAAAAAAGCTTTGTGTTCTCTTGTGAGGGAGAAGTTGCCAACTTCATTTTGGCTGAAGTACTAGAGAAAAGTCTGAGGAGAGGAGAAACCCATGGGAAATGGAGGGTGTGAGTCCATGACAGTTTTTTGGCAGGCCTCTAGGGAAAGCCAAGGCTTGAAGGAAACGTTGTTGACTGATACCAGTCATAGCAGTAATAGCTAACAGTAATAGCAAAAGTCATCAGTATTGCTGATGATTTATTTTTGTATGACACAAAGAGAGAGTTGAAGTTAATATTGCAAAATCACATTTCTAGATGAAAATCTCATAGCATTATCTTCTCATTGTTTTTCAGAAGTGATTGAAACTCTCTCAGAAAATCCCAAATTAAGCTGGAAAATATAACTTCAAAATGCACACCATGTTGCTCAGTACTGCACACTCACAGGATAAGGGGCACTGAGAGTATGGAAGAAAAAGAAAAGCCAAGCGTTCTGCTGCATAAACCTGGCAAGAATGCCCACAGTGGAACAGGCAGCTTGGAAGTGAAAAGGAAAGGCACAAATGGGGATGAAAAGAAGGTTAACTTAAACTCACTTAAACACTGAATAACACACACACAAAATATCTAATTAAAGCAAATATTCTTCATATTGGTTAGATGATCTCAAGATCAGTTCTGATAGTCTGCAGATCCTGGGTAATCCTGCTGAGATTAGTAGATTTCTTTGGTACCCAGTTGAGTATAATGACACAGAGATTAGTCTTCAAATTACATATGTGCTCACTACTACAGTGTATGAGTCTCTGATCTAAAATGGCCTTTGTGAAAAAATGCAAGGATCTGCTGTGGTTAATTTAATAAACATAGCTGTCCAACAGGATTCTCGAGTAGATAAAGTAGCACAAATCATTTGCAGAACATCCCAAATTTACATACAGCTTTATAGCCATGAAAACAAACAAGCTCTTTGATCTGAAAAGCTTATATTATAATGACTTTATATGGAAAAAAAAATGCTACCCCCATATCTGAGATCCTTATGTAAAAGAGATTTAGCTAGGATGAAAGAGTCCACAGCAGGGCAAGCAAAGTGGTTGGTAGCACAGCAAGATTTACATACAAAATAAACTTGCAAATGCTAGGATTACTTAGTCAGGAAAATGAAAGCTTTAAGAAAGAACAAGCCTGAAGTACTGCAAGTTAAGGAGGTGTACACAAACTATTTGTTCTTTTCTACTCTGACAAATTTTACCAGGGAAGAATAAATGCAAGTATATAGTTAGGAAATAAAACAAAATGCCTATACATAACCGCACACATTTTGCAAAACATCCTGATACAGGGGTTATTGAGGTAAACATTGTGGAAGATTGGAGCAAAAGGATTAGATACATTTACACACCAGTGCAAGGTAAACACCTAACTGCATTCAAAAAGATTCATATGTCTGTAAGCTATTTTACTGCAAGTACCTGATAGTCAAGGAATTTGCCACACATATGTAATTGGGCAGATTGACTAAATATTCAGAAAAACATTATAGCAAAAATGTAGTAGTACTTATTAATAGAGATTAGATGAACTGGTGGCTTAGTGAGCACCTCCCCCTAGTTACACTTTACTCCATGTAGTTTAAATTGTTGTCATGTTTCGGGATTTTATATTCTTAAATAAGTGCTGACTGTCTCACAGGGTATGTCTGTGCAGCACACTGGAGGATTGTCTAGCAATATTTCTACCAGAAATCACAGCAGCAGGGAGCTGCAGGCTAATTTAGTTGGCTGTGAAGCATGCCACCGGGCAAATTATTCTATGTAGAGTTCCACCCGGTTGCAGTTAAGATCCCTCCAACAAAGAAATCTTTATGATGCTGTACTGAAGCATAGCATAACTTACAGATACAGAAAATAACCTACTGTAGTTCTTTTAATAACTACAGAACATAGGCTAGGAAAGGATTATAAAGAAATGTCTGAACTTCCCTTGGCTGGGTAAACTAACTAGCAGAAGGGGCAAACATTTGTATGAAGTTGGTATGTTTCCCTCTGCTTCTTTACAATGACTACCTCATATTTAGATAGAATTTAGAAACCATTTTGTAAAGTACCTTATAGCAAGGTACCATACCTGATGACAGAAACTATGTATGCTTGGTACTGGAAGTCAGATTATAAATGTCTGATCAAACAAATTACAGCAACAACAGTTCTTCTCAGTGGGAAATACCACTGTGTGCATAAGAAACTGGAACTAACAGATGGTTTTCAGTTGGGTGGTAGTTTTTAAAAACAATTTATAAAGTTATATAATCTTATCTTCAGAGAGTGGGTAGACCTTTGCAACAAGGGAATCTTAAAATGTAAGGTTTATATACCCTGTGAGGGATGGCTTTCATATCTTTATTTCCAACAGAAACAAGACTTAGCATTTGCTTTTAAAAAGAGATTTGTAACCAAACTACAACTAAGAGCTAGGGATCAACAATACAATATCCTTTCCATGTCATAATTTGGCAATATATAAATTATCTACCACTATCATAAAAAGGGAATTAAGTAAAGTATTCCAAACACTGACCCTTGGTACAATTCTTTTTTTTTTTTTTCTTTGATATCAAAAAGACAAAATGTGAAAATAATAATGGCTAAGATGTATCATCAAAATCAGTAATTTTTAGTATATTAAATAATTTAAAATATACCTGCTTCTCTCCATGGAGTCCCAACAAACAAGGTCAGATAGTTTTACTATTTCATGATAAATTCCTTAACATTCCTTAATAAATAAGTAACCAAATTTGTTCTTGAATGTGTTTTTAATTTTTCCTCATCAATCAGCTATATACTTCTAGCTTGCCCATCATCCACCATCCATGTGGAATTTTGTCTCACTTTCCAAATAATGCCTATATGCAAGTGTGTGATATTGTCAAAGATGCCACTTTTGATCCAAGATAGCAATCACTCTTAGCAGTTATACTATTTCAGAACACCCATTATTTATGTAAATGTTGTGTTAAAGAAAAACACAGTATTATTGAATCCTCAAATCATCCTACTAAATTGTCTCAAAATTCTTCAACAAATTCCAGTGATTATTACTTTGCATAATAAAAATAATCACTTTCAAATTTTTGTACATGTGCTTTTTATTTTAATTAATTTTTCTTTGTATTAGATAAAAGATAAGAATAACTGACCATGCATTCAGCTTTAATATATTCATTCTAAACTATCTTATTTCCAAAACTCACAGTTCAAATCTCCTCTTAAAAATAAATAAAAAAAAATCCATATTCATAGCTTTATTGCCTTTATATAACCTCACCTTGATTTTTTGACATGGGAGCTGTTCACTTGAATGTGTACCATCAGGGATTTCAACAATGTTAATCTGACAAGTTTTTAAGACTATTTTTCTCATCCTGTCTGAATGTACATAAGTATCAACTTCCCTTTTTGGATGACAGAATTAAGGATAAATTGACATTTATATTCTTGTGATGAAATCCAAATCTTTTTCCTGAGACTATACAGAACCTTTTTTCATGTTTAAATTTAAATTACTGCTGCCAGCCTTTATTATCTATTATATAACCACATTAAATTTAATCAGATGTACTGCTGCCACTTCTGAGAAATCCCTCTGTAGTGCAGTCCCTATAATCCTACATGGGTTTAGTACTTCAGTTTTATTCTGTAAGCAAAAAAAAAAAGGGGGGGGGGGGGGGCACCTTATAACAAGTTTCTCAGTATTTACTCCAGGTAATTAAGTAGAATCTTAAAAGAACTAAAGCACTTTCTGGAATTGTTTCTTCTTTAGTCTGAACTCATGTCACAAATCCAAAGTCCACTTGCAAATCTATAATGTAGGTTATGTATTATGCTTTTCAACACAGTAGTATAAATGTAAAAGCAAACATTGCAAGTAAATATGTAGCACACAAGATTAAAACAACTGATCTGAAGAAAATAATTCCATTTGGAGCTTCATTTTTATTTAGTGTGTCTGGCAGAATTTTATTGTTTTAAAATTAGTTCAAAATTTATCTGCCCTTTGTTGTTGCTGTTGTTGTTGTTGTTCCTTAACTCCAAATATGGAGAATATTTGTTTATACTCATGCTGTAAGGAACACAACACTTCTCATATTCATTCTTAATTGCGGATTAGAAATATATAATCACCTTCTGAACACAGAATAAGATAAATCTGATTGAGTCAATTAAAAATGTTCATTAAATTATCAAAATTACAAAAGAAAAAGATTGAAATGTATTGTATCCAATATGTATATCTTGCATATATACATATATATACATGCACATGTGTACATAGGGGAGTGCAGAAGTTCTTAATACTCTATTTTTTGTTTTGCAAACACATGCAAACAAAAAGTAGCATAACATTCGCTGGTATCTATAGGAATTTTTTCTTATGTGGACACACAAAAAAAATCTCTCAACTTACTGATTATTTTTAAATTAAGAAACACAATGAGTAAGTACATCATAATAAAAAAGCATATTTATGTTTTTAATACCATGTTTAGAGCAATTCATTCCCACAGAAGAATATACACAGGAACCCCAAATGTGACAAAAAATGGGTAATGATGTTTGTTAGTAATCCAAGAGCAGAGGAATATAAATCAAAGCAATTTATTTGCAGGAGCTCTGGAAGATTCCTCACAATATACACAGCAACTATCTTGTATTTGTTTTCCCGACGCTTAATTCTTCTGAATCCTTGGTTTGCAACTTATACCCATTTAGATTTTCTTACCTGCTCTAGAATTCACAGAGATCTTTTGAATATACACTTGACATGTAACCTCTATGTTATAAAATACCTGCAAATTTAGCTCTGAGATTTTAGTTTGTAGCTTAAATGCATGCCACGATGTTCAAAATTTTTTCTTCTTATAGGAACTAGAGACATTTTAAAGCAGTTTGTACTATCAGCTGTGTTAAAAATGCATGATTTTAACATAGCAATGAAAAAAGTTGGAAAACTCTTATATAAGATGGCTGCTTTTGTTCTTGAAATTACTGAGCCAGACTGCCATCTATTGGAAAATAAATACTTCTAAAATTATACTTTTTTTGAAAACTGAAACTACTACAGGTTATTGTGAAAACCTGATTTTGCTAGCAATCATACATAAAACAGTTTATTTTTTTTTAAAGAAATGCCTAAGTTAACTGAACTGTGTTACAATCAAGGATTTTCCTACATCTTTTCCCATCTCATATTCTGTAAGCACAGCTCATTTTCTGACTTGCTGAACAATCAAATACTAGTTATTTGGAGTTAAAGTAATGCACTTTGCAAACATAGTAAAATTGTACTATGTAATATGCCAGCACTGAACAAATACATAGATAGAAAGCTCTCCCAGCTCACCTGTGCAGCAGCTGTCTAGGCTTTCCATGTCTTTGCATGCACAGAGGAGCTAAAGAGTATATTCAAGTCATAATGAGCAAAATGAAAAATAAGGCAGAAGGGAAATGGGAGCAAAAATCTATGAATCCAACATCAACCCCACCCAGTGTATGCGTCTTTGAGAGAAATGCTCAATTCTAACTGAAATGATGCCTAGATATAGAAACGCTTTTTTGGAGCTCACTCCAAAATAGCATAATGACCCCCATTTCCAGATATAAAATTATGTTCAATCTGGTCTTTCATTTGTGGAGACAATGAACAGTGGGTTGCCGTGTGGTAGCTTTTACAACACTTACTTTAATGACTAGTGAAGACAGATTAAGAAAATATGGAATATTTTACATGATAGCACATCAGAAGTACATAAAAACAAAGACAGAGTTGCAAAATCAAACATTGAAAATTATAAAGGTTTTGGTGTAGCTTTAACTTTCTTCAGTTTATTCTTAATAAAGTGCTTTTCAAATAAATACTTATTCTCATCTAACTTTGTACTATTTGAAAAACAAGCATTCAAAGCTTTTATCCCCTGTTCTTATTCAGGAAGATAGCACAATCCACAATCTGTTCTTCCAGAACCCCAAATTTTATCCAGTTTCCGTTTCAGCTTTTGGAATGGAATTGTGCTGTGGGGGCATTTTTACTCATGTCAACACAGAGCTGATTTGTAATTTGGCATTAAGGTGACTAAACCAAAAATTTTTATCTAGGAAGCTCCTTTTCAGTTTTACCTGACATCAGAGCTGTGTAAATTCCATTTCTTATTTGACTTTAAGATACTGTAAACACGTTAACCTCTGGTTTTGTTAATGCCTTATGTCACAAGTCATACGCCTGGTCAACAGTAACATAATAAAACTTGTAGTAAAACATGTAGTCTTTTCAATGCAAAATTTGATAAAAAGCATGTCCTGAAGGTTGAAATCCACTAATTCAAACACATCAGAAAAGCATGCTGAGTAGTTGGAAAACTACTCATCCAACAACTTGACAAACGGATGACTGGATTCAATTCTGTCCTTGCCCTAAGAGAGTTCTAACACACAATGTCTTCAAAAGAAAATGCAGTATTCTATAGATGCTTTATCATTGATTAACAAACAATGCAAGACATCCGAGGCCAGAGACAGAACAGAATTACTAGCAAATATGCAGTCATAAGTCACGCTCTCAGGATTGCACTAGTATTTTTCCAGTGGCTGTGAAATGCACAAAGAATCCTGGATCAACTCAGACCTTTTATCTGGGAGACTATAAATGTGATGTTAAACCCATATTTATTCCATAGAGAGAACTGAACTCCACTTTCACACTTTCCAGATGAAGCCTTTCATGGTCCAGTTACTGCATTAAAAAATAAGCATCCCCAGTATCCTTGTGCAAAATAAAAACAGTGAGTTCTGCTCTTTCAAATAACAGAAGTCCAAGATACTAGATAGAGAGACTTACCTTTCTTCAGTTCTGAATCACTTTAAATTTTATGTAGCCAGAGCAGTTGTAGCCAGAGCAGTGCCACAAGTGATTTGGTCCTCTTCAAAAGAACCATTTGTTAAAAAAAAAAAAAAAAAGCTACCAAATATCCCTCGTTTCTTGATGCTTTCTCTTTCATATTCCCATGCTAGCTAACTTCAGGAGGTGGCTGCTGATGCTTCTTGCTCCAACTGACCAGGTCTTGACCCACAAGCTCCTATTACCAATAGAAGTTCCCCAGTCTTGCCCTCCTATTTCTCTGAAGAATAGAACAGCATGATGCAAAGGGAGGGATATGATGTCTCCTAGCAGCCGGTTCCTTTGGAGAATCTCTCAAGGTTCAAAAAACAACGTGACAGGTTTTGGAACCTGTTCAGATTACTGGATTACAGAAGTTTGCACCAATCATTATCTCTGGAACCAACATTTGTCCAGGAAATAACATCACCTGATACATTACCAATGGAGAACTGACTTCTGCACCAGCTCAGAGCTGACACTGCCTCAGTCAGCAATGCCTGTTAGAGGGGAAGAACTGCTGATTTGAACCTGAAGCAAGTGCTCGCTTGTAGAGGCTCGTGTAGTGCAGTTCTCACCCCTGTGCTGGAGCTGGTGAGAAAGACAACACTCTGTCCCACAGGTAGAGTCTGTGCTCCAGTGTCACCACATTCCTGTGCTGCCCCTGCTTCCAAAGGGTCTTGACATGTGCAGTAGCAATGGACATAGAAAAGAAGAGGAGTCCCCACTTACCCTGCTGAGATTATTTAAGGAAGCTTCCCAGCAAGAAGAAAAATGGAGTCAGAAAAAAAGTTTTAAAAATCTTTCTCTTCCTTAATACATAACCAGGATTCTATTTATGTCTCTCCATGTCTATATATGTTTCCATTTATCTCTTTCTCTCTATATATCCACATTCTTATATATAAATACTCATTTAGATTTCTTCAGTCATCACTCTTCCTTCCACCTTTCACAACCACCTTGCTTGTTGGTTCTGCCCCCAGAATAGTTGGCAACATTAACCTTTGCACCAGAGCTAAAAACTTCTCTTCATTTCAGTGCTTTTTTCCTGATGATGCCTGGATGGCTCCTTACAGAGCCTGTGGGTTTTCATATCACCTATGCAATACAAAGGAGTCTGCACACCAAGGGAAGGCAGCACTTTCCCAAACTATAAGACCGAATGTCAATCTGGGAATAACAAACTTTTTGGCTACTAGGCAGCCAGGCAGCAACTGAACTGACTTAGTAACCTTAAAATACTTTTTAAAATGAAATGGATCTTTTAGATCAAACTGCAAAATCTCACATCAAAGCAGAGTTCTTTCCATATATAAGCCTGTGTAGTTGGGTCTACTCTAGGGGAAAACATGCTCTGGAGTGTGTACAATCACTCTGATTCTATTTTTCTTTGAAAGAAAAGATTGTTTCACAAGTAGGAAAGAGACACGATATGCTTTAACCAGTCCCTGTTTCTGAAGATTTGTTTACACCTCTGGTTCAATAAACAAATAGATAAAATCTCAGCAAATGTATTTGCCTGATTTACCAGCTCCAGGTAAATTACAGATTTACTAGCTGAATACTTCCTATTCACATTCTAATTCATTTAGGTCACTAAAAATTTCATTCCAAGTAGAGAGAATTATATGGATTACATTTTCTGCAAAACAGCAGCTGAGCAGATTTAAATAGCAGTTAGCACCTAAATACAGAGAGACACTAAAAGGATGCATAAAAATGCTTAAACAGGTTCAGTACCTTGTTTAGACTGACTTCAGTTTGAGTTACGTATCTAATTGCCCAAAAGTAGAAGGGCTTTATAAAAGTAGCTCCTGCCCTTTGGGGCAGCTAACTATCTTTGTAAATTTCATTCCATCTACATATATTGTAATAAATCCTTCAGCACATAAAATTCCTTAACTTGCTATGCTCCTCTCCACACATGAGCATAATTGTTCTTAACTTATGAAAAAAAAAAAAAAAATGAAATTTAGCATTTAATATTTTCACTCTGTTCCGTGCATTATTTCCTGGGCAATTCCATTTACTTTACTTACTGAGGAAGAGAATTCAATTAAAAGAAAAAAAAAGAAAAAAAAAGTGCCTTGTTACCATGTAATGAAAAAATGAATCCTACAGGACTTTATTCACAGGAATCGTATTAATCAAGTTAAATTTTTAACTGCAGTTGGAAATTACTAAAGTATCAGAACCACAACAATTTTCAGTAGTAGACACTCAGTCTTTAATATCATTACCTAACAGGAAATAAAATGTGTAGGAATCATAACTGAAGATGGTTAGCTTCTTGAGGGGCACTTCTGATTAGATCCTACAAGCATTTAGTCTCAGGTATAGTACTATGTACACTGATTTCAGTGGATTTCTCAAAAAAAAAAAAAACCATCTCCTTGCACTCCCCATGCTCAAAAGACAAACTAGCCTGAGGTTTTGGTCATATTAGTGGAGCCATTAAAAGCTTTTCTTAGGTCTGTCAGGCAATATCTTTATAAAATTAGGGGAACATTAAATCTGTAATGAGCACTTTATATTCTTTTTTACTGTTACATTGTTAGACTTGTACTATACTTACTCTTGTACTATTTCTTGAATGTGCCATAAAAAAAAAAAAAACAAATATAACGTCTTTGTATCCCATCTTACTTACTACATTAAGCTTGGTTTGGCTTCCACTGGTCATAAGTTCTTCCTCTGATATTTTACTAAAATTGTCCAGATAATGATCAGATATTGTATGAGACAGATCTTCAAAAGAGTATTCCTTTTCTTGGCACAATTTGATTTCATCTAAGAGCTTTGATAATTCTCCCGTCACAGCTTCACCTTTAAAAACAGACATACCATTAGTCAATACTTATGATATCAGAGCTCGTTTATACTGAAAAAGGAAATGCAAGTTGTTTGTTTGTTTGTTTGTTTTTCATTTTTGCTTAATATTTATTACATTCCATGCCTGATCATCTAAACAGTGATCTTCATGCACAATTCTCCTTTCAAAACTATTTGTGTCTCTTTGTAGAATGGGAATCAGTGGAAGAAATCTACATACTTCCATATTCCCTATACTTTGTATTTTAGTTAGGATGAAAGACAACATGTACTTACCCTTTCTCTGTTTTCTAACTCCGAAAAGTAGCTAAAAACATCAACTACCCAAACATGTGAGGTTAATCCAAAAAAAGGAAAGTGGCTATAAACACAAAAAAATACTGTTCCATACTCTGCATTGTATTCATGTTTCCTGCTGTGATCAGTTAAGACATTACATAGGTTCCATAAGGTCTTAATTAGGTTGGAACTGAGTTTCTGAGAATGCACATCTGTCCCACCAAAGTTGTAATGTTTTACAAATAATCCTTGCTCACTTTCCCTGGACCCAGTTTATTGGAATGGTGGAAGGGTATACTGGGATAAAACCAAAAGTTTAAAATACACCTCCCTACAGCAGACTATAAGAAACCCATATTTAGTGCATTCTGTATTGTATTTCATGATTTCTCCTTCATTTATCAGATAGCTTCAGTTAAGCAGTTTACCAAAATAGTAGAACAATGTGTTTTTATGTCTACACTGAGGGCCACTGAGGGCCAGAAAGATAACTATTAGAATTACATTGAGTAATACAAGATTAGAATCACATTGAGTGTTAGCTCTTCAGCAAATAGCCCACTGGCAGCAGAAGACCTCCATGGAGTAAAAAGCTGCTTCTTGGGAACAACTTCATTAGGTCCTGATAATCTATTGCATATGTGTTACACAGTTATCTTTAGTAATAATAATAAACATGCAAATGAAAGCAAAGTTTTTTTCCAGAAACCTCTTCTCTTGAGTGTTTTCCAAGAGTCATACTGTTGGAAACTACAGTCCTTCCACTCAATAAAATACAAAGATAATTCTTTTTTTTTTTTTTTTTCCATCCTTGGGAACAAAATGCAGTAAAGAATAAACAGAATGAGCATACTAAGCTCAGCATATGTAAACTGCATATATGTACACTGATGTAACTAAAGAAGCCCCAGATAAGATTCTTTCTGCTTGGTCTAGAGCTCTTTATGTGCTATTTTGTCATAGCTTTTTTTTTTTTTTTTTTTTTTTTTCCATTGTTCAGTATGCTAGGTAAGCATTAATGACACAATTTATCCTAAAATATTTTGTAAATTACAATTATGGCCAGTTATGACTGCATTTTTAGAGCCAAGAACAGAAGTTGTTAATTAAAAACATCTAACTGAAGTTTAATATCTAAGTAACAGAAATTATGCATTCAAAACTCTTGTTGCTCTTAGTCAATGGTAAGTTTGCACAAAACCTGTAAATGAAACAAAGGTGCAATCAGGACTATTTATATTCAGCTTTCTATTTAGAAAAATGAAATTATTGCAGATTAATATTAAGTAAAATCAGAAATAAAAGACCTGAATGTTAAGAACAATTTCAAAAAACATGCTGGAGTGCCCCCAAGAAAACACAGGACTACTGTTTCCTACAGATTCATGTTCATGTCCCCTAGCTTGCTCTCAGTGCAAAAAGTTCATGTTCTTCTACATATGCCTTGCAATATTTCTTACTGGGCATGAAAGAGTTGAGTGTGGTGAGATGGGAACTGCAAGTGTGCTGACTGACCTGTCTGTAACTGCTGCCAGAAAGAATGCATAAAAGATGAATTTTGCCTAAGTTTCTTTCAGTGCAGGTACTAGCTAAGGTCTCTCCCCTCTATCCAAATATCTATTTTCATGAAAGTCAAAGGAAGGTAATTGATACATCTATCTTCCAACTAGGGTTTAAATTTAAATTATTTGAAATTAGATTGTTAGAAAATGACAGATGGATGGATGGGAAGTACAATAATGTACAATTTCTTTCCTTTAGAATCAGATTATACAACAGATGAGGAAAAGAAAACTAGCATATTTTGCAGTATTTATATCTTGCAGGTGGAAAAATAGAATGAGAGATCATGACTTCATTAAGAAGTAAAACATATATTAGAATTATTTACTACTTAATTTCAGGATGGACATTTCTATTGCATAGGGTAGCTGACTTCATGAATGATTCTACTAAACTCAAAGGAACTATCTATCTTTTCATACATTGTATAACTGTTAAGTATCCCAGTGGGAAATGTGACTGGAATTAGAGCATTTTTTTAATGTCACCATGAAGATCATAATCTGGCTTGCAGCAGTAAGCTTAGTTTTCTCATGACTTAAACTCTCATGGTAAAAGGGGTAAAATAAATAAATAAAAATTTAAAAATGCATTAACTTTGGATGATTTTAGAATCCAGTAACGAGGTTTGGTTCTACAATAGGATGGTTTTCATGGAACAGTAGAATTACATTGCAATCAGGAAATGCCCTTCTCAAGAGACTATGGTGCATAAAGAGTGAGTAAGAACATGTACAGTGACAGTGAGGTTACATGAAAGGCATGTTAGAAGGCTTATCTGCAGGACGAATGGGAGAGCAGTACCCAAATGATCCTTGAAAGAGTCATCCAAATGTAACACAATTGGAAAAGGTACTCATGGTGACAAATTCTAACTTGAATATCTGCAGAGTATTTTGGCGTATTTATTAACCTTTTATTCTACTTATGAAATGCATTATGCTGTATAAATTTAAAAGATTTAAGATTGAATAATGTAATAAATAGTAATCAATCTGTGACTTGTCCTTTTTGAGAACAGTTCTTCATTTCCCTGTTTGACACAGATGTGTATGCAGTCAAGGTAGGTAGTTAATAATGGAAAAAATCTTCTCAATATCAATCTCTTTATCTTTTTCAATTTGTATGTTTGTATAAATGTGTTAGCAATATAATTTTAATAGTAAAGAGAATTTAATACAACTTCTTTATTCACAGAGTACATGTATTTACTTTTAGCCTTTGGAGATGGAGGAACTTCTGGGGACAAAATGCAAGACTGATGTTCTGCGCATTCCAGTGGGCGTTCTTCTGAAACACTTGCATTTCCTGTTTCCATATATTCTGTAATTTAAAGACACAAATACACTTAAACTCATGAATTATACTGGTTTATTCCAACAAAAAGTATATTTCCTGTTTCTTTTTTCTTTTCTTTTTTTTTTTATTTATAAAACCCTTTCCAATTTTTTATATACCCTTGTAATTATTCATAAATATTGCTACAGGCAATCATTTATTGAAAATACTATAAAACACAATAATGGGCAGTTATCTCATCTAATCTGCTGAAACCGTTACAGAAATCTCATTGTAAGAGTAATGAATTGTGACTATCACTATTTCCTGTCTTCTTGAAATATCCATGTAACTTTTCCATTATATTATTACTGTCGAGTCTTTTGTTTTAAATTTGTTAAGACTTTTTAGTCATGATATTACAGATGTTCACAGTGAGTGGAAATATTGATACTAAAAAGACCAAATACTCTACTTGCAGTACAGAGACTGAGTACATGAGGAAAAAGAATGCACTGTCAAAAAAAAATTAGATTTCACTAGCAGTCTAGAAAACTGCATTCTAAAATTTTCCTCCCTTTTATGTTTAAAATACATTGTCCCACCTTCATGACTGTGTTTATAAAAACAGGTAAATGTGGAATGATGAATGAAATAAACTTCAGTTTCACTACTATTATTTTTGTGTAAACATATATTATTTTCATGTGGTTTTGTACAGTCTAGCTCAATGAAACACTAAGACTTTAATGAATGTTGTTCCAGGACAAATATTAAATAATAAATTAGAAATTAATTTATGCAACAGTGGATTTTTTTTTCCAGCAGAGTGAATGGTTCTCAGTTCAGGCAGTTATTTTACATCTTTACTTGCTTGATTTCCTGAGGTTTCCTAAGCGGGTAGTAAGTACAACAGCACAAATGGCAACACACACCACAGTGAACTACAATAACTACTTTCATCAATTTCACACTGAAGGACTGAAGAGTTTCTGGAAACTGAAAATCTCTCTAATTTAATTTCTGCAGTCTACAACACACTTGTTTAGTTTGCTTTTATTCCTGATTAAATAACAAATCCCAAAACCCAAATACAATCTGTAATAAAATAGGCATCTGAGAAAATGAAATTGGAAATGGCAGAGAACAGCATGCAGTTTCAGAATGCTATGCAGGTTGCCAGTTTCTAAGTCTGTAAGATTTGAAAATGCCCTACATTAGGTCTGATGGCTTGCAATGGTCCCTTGGATAATCTGTCATATATTTCTCCATACGAAAATAGGCAAGTTTATTTTTTTAATTTTTATTTTTTTGTGTGTAGTGCTGTAAGCAAAGAAGCAAAGATGAGTTATAAGCAAGAGACCATTAGAAAACCAGCAGCATGACAAAATGCTCTGGAATGTTTTCCAGCTCTGTCAGCTATATTACTGGTCATGTTATTGTATGAGGTGGAGGAGAAATAAAAGGGAAGCTAGACCCAAAGAAAATAAACAAACAAATAAATAAATAGACAAAAAAAATCATGCCTGAAAACATATGCTTGACAATTCTGCAATTGTCCAAAAGCACACCAAAAATAAAATTCTACCAGGTGTGAGTGTTCAAATTATTGGATAATGATAATTATATTATTAAGGAAAGGAAATGCAGGGGAGGGATTGTGAAGAATTTTAACCTTGTAGTCCGATATTCATATAAGACTCTGGTTTTAAAATTGTACTCTATTTTAACTCTATGGCAGCCCCATTTTCAGACCAATGCACTTACCTGCTGAAGACTAGTTCTGAGGTAGAAATCCCAAGTTTGAGGTAAGTTGCTTAAATACTTAAAAACTACACATTTCCAGAAAATCTCCACAAAAGACTCAGCACACAGAGTGCTACAGAGGTTTAGAACAGGACAACAAAAAGTACCATACAGATTTGGACTTCTGTGGGACTTCCACTCCTAACTTGCTTTTCCTGCTATTGAAAATTCTATGGGGTACATGTGATAATAATAAAGACATGGATTCAGTTGTAAGAGCTTGTAGTCTAGGTAAATGAAAACTTACCCATAATGTTATTAAAGAAACAGACAAATCAGGTGATCTATTTTAAGAGCCAAAGACAAACTACACAAAAGCAGTGGATGCTTTCATCAGCACCAAAATTCAGTTCACCTACAGCTAGTTAGAAATTCATCTTCCATGCCTGTCCAAACTCACTGTAAAAGATGATGCTGTTAAAACCATCATCTGCCCTGACTATGGAGTAGTTGAAAGACTGCTCTGGATTCCATCATTTTCCTCAAAAAGAAAAAAAAGAAAAAAAAAAAAGAAAAAAAAAAGAAAAAAAAGGATAATTCAGAACAAAGGCATGCTTAGCCAGTTAGACTACTTAATGACCAGAACATTTTCCCATTTTCCTCAGTTGTGGTATCACGGGGTTTAGAGAAAAGACTCATTCCTGTAATGGGGAAGGTAAAGTCTGCTGAAGACACAACCTGGCAATGCATAATACATCTTTTCACCAGCTTTCTGCATCATGTCATCCTGTTCCACATTCCACAAACAGCAGGAATGACTAGCAGGATCATGGTGGGTGACGCATGTGCTAATATATGCACGCTAGAGGTGGTTCTTCACCAAACTGGGAAGAATGGGGTATTTAACATCTGTTGACTCAAACAGAAGATTACAGTTAAATAAGGATTATTAATATGAATTTCAGAAACTTTGCCTGTTTAGTAGCATTATTTTCGACAGCTATTTTAAAATAACCTTATTCAATCTAAAGGGCCATGTGCACAAAAAGTAGTAGCGTAGAAGTGGTCCCATATCAGTGGAAATAAGAGAAGTAGGGAATATGTCCCCAGGAAGGTAATATGTGCCAGAAAGGTCAAAATACAGCAGCAACTCCAGCTTCCTCACTTGTGTTAATCCACTTCCTCACATGTGCTAATCCAAAGCCAAGCAGAAAGGAAAGCTTTAACACATATGCAGACACAGGCAGATGTCTCACCTCACGGAGCAGAGAGTGCCAGAAAGCTCAACCATGAAGGGAACAAGGGCCAGCTCAGCTGGAGTTGCTGCTGAATGTCCTGGGCCATGAAAGCCTTGGCTCAGGCTTGCTCTAACTTCAGCTCCTCTAGGTCATCATTCCTCATTGACATCAGGATTTTTGCTTCGTTTATAAACTGTGGCTTTTAGACAGAGATCTTTGTCCCTTTCCTTTAATTGAATATAAGCACTTTTCCCTTTTGAAAGCCTCTATCAGCCAAGCCACAGGTTGGATTCACCCAGAGTTCCTCCCTAGAGTGACTTCTGCTCAAGAGACCAAAAGGTCTTTTTAAACTCTAAAAAGTGAAATTTGATTAACATAAATATAAGAACACATGCCTTTTCAAACGGAAGAATCTCCAATAACTAGACCAGAAGAATGAGGCAGGCCTGCAGGCCCCACCATGACACTGCTTGTATCCTTTGCTCCTCCATTGCTCCATGTCCTCCTGAACAGCAGCTATCTTCACAGCCGCCTCTGTCCTTACCAGGGCTCCCCCCAGAGCCCTGAGCCATGTGCCTCCCAGCACCTGGCTGAGCTTCACCAGCTCCCCTGCATCCTGCCTCAGCCTGGGAGCTCTCTAGAAGCGCCTCAGAAACTGGCTCCCTTGCTCCCTTGGGCAGGAATGATCCCCAGCCCAGCAGAAGCATCATGACCCAATTCCGCCTGCCTCTACAGGAGCAGCAATTACAGGAAACCAACTGGTAACTGCTGCCTTCACATCTGCTAAGGTGACAGTCTTGAGCTAAGGCTGAGGCTGGGCTGACTTTAGCCTCCTGAATTTCCAAGGCACAAATCCGACTTACTCAATTTTAGCATAATGCCAGAGAAAACAGAAATCTGTAGATGTTTAGGTTGTAGGCACATCAGAAGACATTTGTACATGTGTTCGAGGATGATAAATAGAAACAAGCACTAAGTACTGCTATGATTCTGAGGTAGCAGAGGAAAGAGCTAAACATAATTTAAGTTAATTAATAAACATAGTTAATACTATACAGCATTTGCACAATAGCCTTACAAAAGGAGTTGAGAAATCCCCACAGGAAAAAAAAAAAAGGGGGGGGGGCAGGGTGTAATTAGTACCCCAATTCTTTTCCTCCCATAAAGTTCTAATAATCTTAGATTGGAAATCTCTTCCATCCTTCCAGTGAGGTTGAAGACGTACTGGAGGGAATGGAAAATCTACTTGTCTACAGAGAGGGAGAGAAGAGAGCGAGAATAAACAAAAGGCCTGCACTAATGACATAGCAGCTATTTAAGCTGGGGGGGGGGGGGGAAGGAGTCCTGGTTCTGCTTCTATTCCAGCAGCTGCTTATGTATTTTCCACTTATGAATAATTAGGTAACGTACAAACTACATTAGTTTCTCAAGCAGCAGCAGCAGAAGAGAAAGGAAATAGCTCTCCATTACATCTCCCTCCATATTGTCTATAGAGCAGAGCTTACTGTGCCTTCCTGGTACTCCTGTCTTTTCTCATCTTTTTTTCTAATATCTCCCTTTTTTCATAATAACAATAATTCTATTTAAAAAAAAAAAAAAAAAGTAAAAGATCTAATAAAGAACATAGTGGTCTGTGGAGAAATGGTTGAAAGACGGTATAGAATGCACCTGCGTCACGTTCACATGTGCTAAAACTAAAACACAGCTGGTCTGTTTAATTTTAGGAATACTAGCCTTGGCAACATCCCTTTTATCTTCAGTGTCTAATTATAAAGCCCTAAGTGCCAATACTGTTAACTGCTTCAGCACTGAATGCTGTCATTTCATTGCATCCAAGAAATGCATGTGCACCATGGAATAGCCACACTTGGCACAGTATTCTAATTCTCTGCTTTTTGAGTATATAACAACAAAACAGCTAATTCTTCCTTATCATGTAAAGAATCTATAATAATACTATACTATACGATATGACACTATACGATATGATACGATACTATACTATAAAGTATTTTTAAATAAGCTCAATGTAGTTCAGAAAAAGATGGGACATATGAAAGACAAAGAATTAAAACTTGAACTGTTATTCTAATAATTCCATCTGTATTTAACAGGCAGTAAAAAAAAAAAAGTTCAGGTGGAGTATAGTTTAATCAGCCTTATTCAGGTTGCTCTTGAAAGTGATTTAATTATTTATTTGCCAATAATGCACCAAACTGTTAAAAAGGTGGAAGACTTTTCAAGCACCTTTTTTTAGCAACTTCAATTACTGTTTTCTCAGTATGGTGGAAAAGATTGTAAAATAAAGATCACAAAAATATTAAGATCACTTCTTAAACCTCACTGGCAAATTTTTTATTTATTTTTAAACTATAATCTGTAAAAAGTAGTTTTTAAAAATATCCTTATATAAAGGCAGAACACTAATAGAAACTTCTATCCACAGTTCCTCAGTTCTGGAAGTATTATTCACAGAAAACTACCAGTCCTGTGGGTTTTAGTATCAGCTGGACAGATTTAGTATTGCTGCCTCCATGAACTGCTTCCAAAGATGTAAATTAATTTCTTCTTTCAAGGAACTTCTTTCCCTTCAAAGAAGTTTCTCATCAATATCCTCATAACCACCTCATTATTCTTCCTCAAATCCTTTCTTATGACTGGTTTTTGACTCTACTTATAGCATTGAACACTGTCTATCAGGCCCACCAGTAATACCAGTCGCTTTATTTTCTAGCCTATTTCTGTCAATCTGTTTATATGCATCTTTCAGCCTTTGTTTTAAATTTTGAAAGCTGTTGTCTTGTGGCAGGAATAAATGTTATGCTCTATGTTAATACTATAAACTGTACAGAGATACTTTGGGACCTAACTAGGATTACTAGGTTTCATAACAATACAAGGGGGAAATGGTAGAAATCAGTAAGAATGCCAGGGGATAAAATCTTACTTTAGCCTGACAACAAGGTGAAAGAGTCAACTCCATACCATTGTGTCTGCATAAAGAAGAAAAGAAGAAACTTACAAAATCCAGACAGTATCTGACATTTCATTTCTTTTTCCTGTAGGTCTACATGAAGGAGACATGGAAGCTTCCCTAGACAATCATCTGTACATGGGAGGCTAAACAGGAATGTATTTGGAAGTCGCTAACTCTCTCTCAGCTTTTGACCTTTCTTTGCATGGTATTCATTACCCACTGAAGTTGAACTTAATTACAGTACATTCAGGTTTCCCAAAATCCCAGTGCTGCACTGATTTTTCAGCTACAGTGGAATAAATGCCCACACTTCAATGAAGAATATATTAATAGGCTTTTTAGAGGCAGGATAGGTCTGCTCTATCATCAGCAGTGCTAGCACTGAATCCTGCCATTCCTCTTTCTATCTTTCAACTTCTCACAGTTCAAACTTGATCTTTGATGGTTAAAGCTTTAGCAAACCCTTTGCTGATGAAAAAGAATCTCACTGGGCTCCACAAGAGAGTTCTGAAGGGGCTCCTCCTGTTTTCTTAAGGTTCAAAATGACATCTTTGTAAACATTTTTCTTCATTGCACATCACTTATGACTACAAGGCAGACAGAGAAAAATAAACAGCTCTTTGTTACAAGGCATCCTAATATGAGCTGAAACTACTTAGCAGACTTCTTTATATATTCAAGGCACACATATGAAAGACGTTGCATGTCAAAGCACCAAGTAGCCTTGAAACTGATTTTTTTTTTTTTTTTTTTTGTGGAGAAAAACTAAGGACAGTTACTGACCTATAAAAATGAGAAACCCTTGAGATGGGTTTGGGTGCTGCTATTACTGTTCATAAAGCAAGGGTACTTTGAAGAAACTGTTGACCGGTGAGGTTGATACTGTAAGGATATCACATTGAAGAGAAAATGGAACAGTGCAGAGATACTAAAATGACAGCTGTTTTATTTGGCAATGGAATATTATAATGAAGCTTAGATTTATGTCTGCAGGTTGATTGATTTTGATGTCTAAGAAAATGGAAGCTCTGGCTGATCCTTTCCCTTTCTCTGAAGAAGTTTAGGTATGATAATAACCTTCTTTCCCTCTACATAGTTGCAGCTCAGTGAGATATAAAGTTTCACCATATGGTCTGTATCAAACTAGGAGCTCTCTTCTGCTGGCCAGAGGGAAGTTCTGCTTGCCTCAGATGGACCTTTTTTCTCACTTTTTGATGACCATCTCTGACAGTTACCTGGGACAGAGCTAACTCTGGGACCTGAGTCGTATGGGAGACAAGCTCATTAAAGCAAACAAATGTTTATTTATATAATTACAACATTGTTTTATATTATTTTTATGTACTATTAAATATGTGTAATAAATTATACATTTTATATATTACTGGTTAATTAAAAGGATCAGATCAACTTGCAATCTGCTGTAAGCTGGGAATAAGGAAGAGAACTGTATAAGTGGAAGTAGGGGAGAAGGAACACAGAATGGGACAAAGGGAAAAAGAAAATAGGAAGGATGGAGAGGAGTTAGACTATCCCTTTCAGTAACAGCTGGTTGTTAATTCAGTTCATCTATAACATGAACCTGCACCTTAAGAGAAATCTCCCCATCCAGCCTGCAAAATTTTTATTATAATTAGAGGAACTTTGTATCTTTTGGTACACCACCTCATTGGAAAAAGTTATCAAAGCTCAATAGCCAGTCTGTGAAGAAAAGAAAACCTGAAGGACACTGTGTGGCCACATGACCTCATTTTCTCTAGAAAATGTACTTATCAGGTATCAGGGAGACTGAAGCATGAGCTAGTACACTTGTAGCACCCATAGTGAACTGACTAAAATGACTCGTTTAAACACAGGAAAAATACATGTGTAGATGAAGCTGATACTTGCAGTGATCTCCTTAGTCAAACATAGCTAATGAAAGACTAATCTGAAAATGCAGGGGAAAAAATTCATACAAGGAAAGAATGAAGAATGATGTGTAATACTGAATTATGTACTTGCTCATATTTGACCACTTTACTGTCATGTTTTGGAGGTTTTTTTTATTAAAAAAAAGGAAATAGTGAAGTTCCTTCAGTTTTACAGCATGAAGCTAAGATGAATGAGAACAAATGTGCAAAAAATGTACATCGTTTCTGCTATAATGACAAGAGTTATTGCCTGCTTTTTTTTTTTTTTTTTTTTTTTTTTTAATTTAAAGACAATGAGAAAAATGCAATTAAATGTTTTGAAAGTTTGTCATCATCATTCAGTCACATTCATTATTTATGAATGAATCGGGTACCTCAGTTCTAGTTTGCCATCACAATTGAATGGAACTGCAGTGAAACATTACAATATGTTGTCTTGCAATGAAGAATGTACAAAGAGTAACTAAGCGACACACCATACTAATGTCTATTGTCAGAAAAAGGGAAGAGTTTACTCTGAAATCCAGGTATTCATAAACTTAATTTTGTGTATCTAGCAAACAAAAATTTTATCTTCTTAAGTCAAAAGAGCTCTTTTGTTTATTAAAATATTTTAAAATTAGAAATTACTATATATATTATATATATAATATATATTACTATATATATTATATATATATTATATATATAATATATATATATATTTGTCTCTAAAAAATGTAACTGAATATGACTTACCTTGAAGTAGAGCAGCAATTTGGAGTGACTGTTGAGATGGATGTTCTTTAAGAATATCTAAAACTGTTCTACCCAAATTGTCCTTTATGTTGGTATCAATTCCTGAAAAAGAGAATGATCTGTGGTGGAAATTTTAATCTCAAGTACTTCTGATTATAAATGTGGCATATCAGACTCAATTATATGACAAATTGAATGCAAGCAGTTATACAACTGTAGCAGATTAACAGCTGTGTTACAGTTGAAGTATAACATCCATTTCTGTTTAAAGCTTGAGTAGCCTAAAATTCACATGCTGACATGGATTGTTTTTATGTTTCTGTCACTCACGACAATATAAAGTAACCTTCTTTAACCAAATTTAGGGGTACTTTAACAGACTGTTTCTAAGAAACAACCATTCTGAAAAGAATGTTTTATAAAATCAAGAAATACTCTGAATTTTTTTCCTACATGTCTTGATTCTAACTCTCCCCAGTCTTCTCTAATTCATTGGGTATTTTTCTAGTGTCTACTACTAGTATGTGTGTTGGGAGCAACACTGAAAAAGTTATTAACCTTCAACGTTTTGTACTCCCTGAAAAGACTGAAATACCCATAAGTAGTGTAAGGGCTGTATGAAAAGCCAGAACATTTACTCACAGACTGCTCAAACTGTTGACAAAGTAATTGGCTCAGACTGTGAACATACTCACAAATATGTAAGTTTGAGGCTTATCCTAGATAGGTCTCAGAGAATACGATGCACATGCTGCTGCATGAATCTTCACCTTTGTCTTGTGGGGACTTTGGTAATGTTTAACTTATGGTATGAGAATGAAGTTGTTTTTTAATTAAGATGTACTTTCAGGAAAAAGTAGAGGGATGAAAGAACCGGAATAAGATTCTTCTCAGGAAACTGAATAGAGGAAATCAGAAGAAGCAGGATTTATGAAGATGTTCTGGAAGCAAGATGGGACCTCTCTACTCACCAGAAAAAGCTGCAGCTTTTGCTATTTCCTTACTGAAGGAGAGTTTCCTAATTCATTTTGTGAGAAAGAGATATTTGTTTTCTCAATGAAAATAAAGCCAAAAGATTGTTGGGCTAGTTAGCTATGGTATCTTACTTTCAGAGTCTGAAGACACCAACTTACACTTTTCCTTTGCAGTGCTACTCATAACATCTGAGCCATTTTTGAAGCACAACTAGGATTATTAGATGAAAAGGGACCAGGTGAGGAACACTGCAGAAGTGCAGAGCATTTAGAGTTGAAGGAATTCACAGTGAAGTTCCTACTCCAATGTCTTGTACAATCATACAGTGGTAGAGGCTATAACATGTACTAGTCTTTGAGAAGTATTATTTATCTGTGGTCTAAGGGCTTCCCATATTTCTGTGATATTCTCCATTCCTTACTATTTATGTGAATTAATATAAAGAGGCCCTACCTTTCTGAGGGCATGTGCAGATCCCTTTCTGCCTCCTCCCTAGTCATTCATACGGAAAAACATTTTGGAAGAACCTTTTTTTTCTGAAAGTAGATCTCAGATCACATATACACAAACTGAGATTTGGTTGAGGAGCTGTGACATTCCTTCTTTTGTATGGTATAATCCCATAAGCACTGATAATAAAGATCAGTAAAAACCTCACTATAATGGAATTTCATGTATCTCAGAAGAGTTGTTTGTGGATATGCTCATCTTCATTGGTCTTCTTACTTATCTGAGAAGACAGTTATTCAGATAACAATTTACCTCAAATAATACCTGGACAACCTTGGTCAGATTGCTAGTGGCAGTGAAACAGAATAATTAGACCTTGTACATGGGAGCTCTGAAATTTTTTAAATGGAGATTAAATCCCCAGAATCTTGCTTAATAAAAAGCCAGAACTGCGCAGTGGCATATCACCTCTTTTTAATGCATGGCAAAATGACTAAAAATAAGTGTCTGCAAAACAGGAAACAAAGAGTTAGAGTATATGGAATCTCCATAATGTAATAACACTGTCATCTCTGAGTGATGACATATGATCAAACTTCCTTCACAGTGATTACAGAACAGTTCGGGGAGGAAAGCCAATAGACAGCTTAGGTCAGTTCAGGCATAGTGACAAGAGACTACACTGCTTTATAATCTTAAAGTTATGGAGACCACCACAGGCTCCAATAAATGGAATAAAAGAAGAAATGGGACAATAATGCCTTTTATTTCCTTGCTGAACCTGAATACTCTTGGCTGTCTTTCAGAGTGAATAAAAAAAAAAAAAAAAAATCATGTAGCCATTTCATTCTCAGAACACATTTATTCTCAGAAAACAGTGGCATACACTGACTCATACATGGAATTTCTGAGTCTTAGTGAAAACATTACTTTTGTTCTTGTTGTGTATCTTCATTTCTTATTCTAAAATAACTTTATTTTAATGATAATTACATGTGATTATATTTGCAAGGGCTGAGAAACATAACAGTAATTTGAATCAACAAAATGTGAGAAGGCAAACACCGGATTAGGATTACTTAGAGTAGTTGTTCAGTGCCTCCTGTAAGTTAAATTTACCTGTTTCAAGCAAAATGCGTACTACTTCCACCTTTCCAAACAGGGCTGCTTCATGTAGTGCACTCCCTTTTTCTGTCTAGAAAAACAAAAATATTGTGATATTTAAAATACAAATCTAAAATACCAAGGAATCTCTTTGAAAATAATACATTTAGCAAATAAGTATTTATTTTTTTCCCTCTATATTATTAAATAATATTGAACGGGTAAGAAAAAATAATACCCTAACATTTTTTTTCTTCAAAATAAGAACATAAATGCTGTCAGATCTACTATAAAAATTAACAAATATATAAGAAAATATAAGGCATGTGAAATAAAACTCCCAATTAACAAAACTGCATTTGTGCAAAATTTCTAACTCCTGTTATGGGCAGTGAGAAGGTAATTAGTAGTCAGTGGAACATAGCTATTCAGCTTACATATAGACATCTACACTTAGGTATTTTAGTCTGAAAGTGGATCACACCCTAAGGGTTCGATTCAGTTACACAGTGAGAGCTGCCCGAGGATACCCCACCTGGCCTCCAGCTGTTATTCCAGTTGATGCTGCCTTTGATCTGCATCTTCTCTGCCCCATGCAGATGTCTTGGATACCCTAAGGCACTTCTATCATTAGAAGTTTATATTTAGATCATTTAAACCCTGCCTTAGACATCTGTGAGCCTGATTTTGCAGAATTCCTTGACACAAAATTCTATGTGAATGGGAATTTTGCTTAAATGTAAAGCTCTGAAAATAAACTAACTCTCTTAACAAGCTACTTATATTATTTTGTATTGCTGACTGTTACTTCAGAATCTGAACATTGTTTGGAAATGCCTTTCCAAACAATAGCATCAGCAATAGATAAAGCACTATTAGATCTCACTGAATCTCTGGCTCATCTGCTTTTTTTGGATAATAAATTAGTTTTTGAGTGGTTTTGATTTGGGGGCAACTGTTAAAGAATTTGCTGATTGTATTATTCACTTTTGCTACATTTCTGTCCAAATGCAGCTGTCATTTTTGTTATGATGGAAAGACTTCTGGGGGAAAAAAAAAAAAAAAAAAAAAAAAAAATTATTTTAACTCTGAAATAAAATAGTACTTTATTATTTTTAGCTAAATTAAAATGCACCACTGTTACAGAGATGCAAGTAGATACTTAGAAATAATCAGTGATCTTGAGGTGGGATGTGGGCACATGGTAAGCATACATATACGTTCTATCAGTTGAGCCTGAAAATTTGTTATGTCCTTAATAGGAACACTCTTTATCTTTCTTCATATTTAGTACGTGGATGTATAAAGTAGAGCATGCCAAATGGCAATTACATTCAGCATATCAGGTATACTATTGGTATAACAGATAGGAGAAGAAAGTCAATAAGATAATATGCATATGAAATACATAACTCAAGACAATTTCTAATCTCTCCATTTTTGGAAGCAATCCAGATGTACATTCACGGACATTTCGAACAAGAAAACTAAATATTGGGATTTATATAGAGATAATTTCAGACTCCTTCATTCAGAAAGCATCTACAGGAGTTTTGCACTAACTGTGACCACCTCAAACACTGGGTGATTCTTCAATAAAATAGGGCAACCACAAAGGTACACACAGAGCTTAAGGTGCAGCTCAGAAATTACTGGGTATGGAAACAGTTCTAATAAAGGGCATTGATAGCTAGAGGTCTGATTATTGAAAAAGGCTTGACCTCAGAAATCTCACAAAATGCTTTGACACAACCTATTTTCAGCCTATTGCCTTCAGTGTTTGTGCAGATATAGCATTTCCTTTGGACTGGTCACTTACTGAAATGAAAAAACCTTAAGACTATTGGGTGGACCTGGTACTGTTAACATACAGTTCATTGTCATCAAGGATGTGAAGTAGAGTGTTGGCCCCTGCAGTATTTGACTTAGGAAAGATAGAAAGTGAAATTCAAAAGCCATAATGGGGAGAGGCTTGGCATGGTAACCTGTCAGAGAAGAAGGCCAATGGGATCCTAGCCTGCATCAAGAGGAGTGTGGACAGCAGGTCAAGAGAAGTGATCCTCTCCCTCTACTCAGCTCTGGTGAGGCCACACCTGGAATATTTTGTGCAGTTCTGGGCTCCCCAGTACAAGAGGAAAGTAGAAATTCCAGAGAGGGTCCAGCATAGAGCCACAATGATGATTAAGAGATTGGAGCATCTGTCCTATGAGGAAAGGCTAAGAGAGCTGGGCCTGTTTAGCCTAGAGAAGAGGAGATTGAGAGGGGATCTTTTCAACCTCTATAAATACCTGAGGGGACAATGTAAAGTGGAAGGAGCCAAACTCTTCTCAGTGGTGGCCAGTGATGGGACAAAGGGTAATGGGTATAAATTGAACCACAGGAGGTTTCATCGCTATATGAGGAAGAACTTATTTACAGTTTGGGTGACAGAGCACTGGAACAGGCTGCCCAGAGAGGTTGTGGAGTTTCCTTTTTTGGAGATATTCAAAACCCCACCTGGTTGTGATCCTGTGTAACATGCTCTAGGGGACCTTGCTTGAGCAGGGGATTGGACCAGACAAACTCCAGAGGTCCCTTCCAACCTCAGCTATTCTGTGATTCTGTAAGGGATAATAATGACAGCGATGAATATTTGCATCTATAGAGTACTTGGCTCTGGTGAGGCCGCACCTCGAGTACTATGTTCAGTTTTGGGCCCCTCACTACAAGAAGGACATTGAGGTACTCAAGTGTGTCCAGAGAAGGTTGACAAAGCTGGTGAGGGGCCTGGAGAACAAGTCTTATGAGGAGCGGCTGAGGGAGCTGGGATTGTTCAGCCTGCAGAAGAGGAGGCTCAGGGGTGACCTTATCACTCTCTATAAGTACCTTAAAGGAGGCTGTAGGGAAGTGGGGATCGGTCTATTCTCCCACATGCCCGGTGATAGGACGAGGGGGAATGGGCTAAAGTTGCACCAGGGGAGGTTTAGGTTGGATATTAGAAGAAAACTTCTTTACTAAAATGGTCATTAGGCTTTGGAATGGGCTGCCCAGGGAAGTGGTTGAGTCACCATCCCTGGAGGTCTTTAAAAGACATTTAGATTTAGAGCTTAGTGATATGGTTTAGTGGTTTAGTGGAGGACTTGTTAGTGTTAGGTTAGTGTTAGGACTAGGTGATCTTGACCTCTTCCAACCTAGATGATTCTGTGATTCTGTGAGATGCCAGCAATGAAATCCACAGAGTTTCAAATGTTATCAGAAGCCTCAGCACTAATTTTTAGTCCTACAGATGAAGTGTAGGAAGAGAAACCAGATGTGTCTTGGCTGAAATTGTAGAGAGATTTCTGTATTAACATTAATAAGGAACCTTTTTCAGTGGGAAAATCCAACATACTTTAATGACTACATCTATCTAGAATCCATTTGTGTGGGATGATCAGGATTAATGCTCTGGAATCAACTCCTTAGAGAACAAGGAAGAGAACTGATCCTTAGATTCCTTAGTTAAGAGGTGGGAAAGGTCGTGATATGACAATTATCAGAACTGGAAGTAGTCCTTTCTATTGATCAAAGTTACCCAAATCAGAGAGACTGAAGGGAAGGCAAGTAACAGTTGACCAAATCATATATCTCATAAGAAATGAAATGAATATTAACATGAGAAGAGGAAATTTGCTGGTGATGTCTAAGACAAATAAATCTGGGGACAACCTGAGAGCATCCAAAGCCAAATGATATATATATATTTTCTTCTTGCATTTTCTTGTTCCTTTATGTATTCTATGGTGGTATTTCCTGTCATATCTGTACATGATCCTGAAACTCTTTGCAGGTATACTGCACTGCCCTGAGTTCCAGGGCAGTCTTTGCTTTACAGCTCCAAGCTATCAGTCAATGTTAATGAATGCCATATCCGAGAAATGAGGCATATGTTACAAACAATCTGTCAGGAAGTGGAATTTGAAAGACACACCATATAAACAGTGGACTGATTTGTCCACTATGTAGGTGATTTTCTAAACAAGAAGAGAAATATTACCAGCAAATTGAAAGAAAATCAGTATGGGAATTTGGAGATTGAAAACAGACTTGTGAAAAGCAGATGTATAATCCTGCATGAGATGTCACAAGGATGAATGCTGACGTAAATCCTAAAAGCTCTAGGCAGGATTTCATGGTAATAGTGAATACCTAATGAGTGAATCAGATCCCTCTTGACCCAAAAAAACTGTCCAGAAGGCAGAGCCGTCCTTGTTAGCAACGTGTTCAGTTACCAAACTCCATTTTAATATAAGGTGCTGATGCTCATGATGAACAGAGCCAAGAGTTACTGGGAGGACTGGCAGAGTAGATTCATATCCCTTTGTAAATGTACATGTGGACTACTATTTGAAGACAGAAATCATGTTTTTTGTTGTTGTTTTGGGTGCAATAGAGTACATTACTTAAACTGGAAGTATTAAAAATGTAGTTGCAAATAATCTCTGTATTCTATATTATGTTAGTATATGTATATGTATAGTTTTTAAGTGTAGATCTTTTTCAATTATAAGGGTGTACATATGTGCTAATTTACTCTTGATGTCTATACTACATCAAGTAAACTTGAAATTTATAGACAATATTCTCTGCTTCACTCTCTAAAGCTTTCATTGCCTTGGATCATATAGCAAAGTGAACACTACCATAATATCTAGAAATTCTTCCACAGTAACATTTAATGAAAAAAAGACAATATTTTTTCATGAACACAGTGAGTTACAGTCTGTTTTAGTTTGCACCAATGTATTATATATCAATTCCCTGACTTAAGTTTTCTGTGTACTAAATATAAAGAACTATAGCACAAACTGTTCTAAGCATGTAATAAAATGTCCCTGCCCCAACTAGCTTACAGCTAAATACAGGCAGAATGTTAGAGCTGGGCACACAAAACAAGCAAGGACATTGCGAGTAAGAACACCAAGATACACAGATCAATTTGGTGAACAATTTGCAGGCTCATATAAAAGCATTAAGGTTTTTATTAGAATTGCTTGTTGTTTTTGTTTTAATTATGTAAATATGTGAGAGCTTGTAATTAGGCTACTTGTCTAGTCATATTAATTGGCAATTTACTATATGTTTGATATGGGTTTCAGAGATGATCTGAATCACAGGGTGGTAGCTTTGCAAATTGATTCATGGAATATCCACCATACATAGTGACATCAAAAAGGGACATAACTCTTTGCAGAACTTCAGTGACAAGCAATGGAAATTGCCATCATTACTGAGTCAGACAGGGAAAGCAAATAGGGGTAGATAAAAGTGGGATAGGCAGATGGGGCCAAAGTTGCAAAGTTATTTACAACTATAAAATTACTGTTTAGATGAAACATACTGTACTGTCCAGTATCTTATTTTATACTGGGTCCAAAATCTATCACTCACCAAAACCTGTGTATTTTTCATATGTTTCAATTAAAATGAAAACTTCAAAACATAAAGAGATTAAGCAAATTTGCCCACTTCTAAATAATTTCAGATTGAAGGATATTGGATAGACCTGGGAAATGAATAAAATGTGTGATTAATTCAATCAAAAATTAAATGCTATCTATTATTAGTCCAAATATTTGCTATGATCAGAAGTGCTCTGGGAGTACAGAAGAGAAAGAGAACATGGCTAAAGTAAGCTTCCCATTTAAACAAACAAATATTTACATTTACAGAGAGTGATATCAGATAGGCTACTTCTATAATTGTCTCTTTACATTCTGGTAACTCTTTATTGCTGATAAACTGAATTTATTTAATGTGTATGAATGTGTACAATTTTATTTACCACATGGGATTATATTTTGTATATTGTTCTTTCCCAATCAGTGATGCAGAGGAATTTAATGAATATTAAACCACTGAGTTCATTTTAACTAACAGGCTGATATTGTATGCTCTGCTCATTTTAATGAGCTGACAGTTATCATCCACAAAGATGTTTTTAGAGGTTATAGAAGTTAATATGTGCAGAGCCAACTTTCCAATATGCTAAGATGCAGAATTAAAGAAACATATTGATGGAGAAAATGGATACTGCTGAGGAAATAAATAAATTATATTTCCTTATGGCACTGCAAAAGTTAAAAAAAAAAAAAGTCTAAAAATAACAAAGAAAAATAGGAATATAAATAACTTAAAAATTCGATTGTCAAAAAACTAACAAACCAATCTTAGGATTTTATTGTGCATGGCAAATAGATCATCATTACTGAAAGAACCTTTCATTTCCACTTAAGAGATGTCATTGTATAAAATTTGCAGCCACTATATTAAAAAAAAAAAATCGTGAAAAAAAAATGGTATAACTATAGATAGAAATAGCTTAGGAGAATTCACAGTAGTGCTAAAAATATCTAGATTACATAAGAGGAAGAACACATTTCATAAAAGCATTGTGTAATATTCAACCCTCATGTAACCATCAGTTTGTAAGTTGCCATGACAGAGACTGTTTTTCTTCAATTATTCTATTTCTTAAGCATCAATTCAAGCATCATTTCAGTCTCTATCTGTCTTTCTCCCCATTAATTTGCTACAGATAGAAAAGAAATTGCACATTCAGAAATATATATTTGAGAGTTCAGTTATGTGTTGCTTTAGCATTAAACTTTTCTAAATTACTGAAGTTGTAGTGATAGGAAATTACAGCTGAAACAAAAACGCTGCATGAGTTAGCTTTTGCAAGTGAATCACTTCTTAGTAAAGAAAATTAAAAGCAAATTTCATGCTGCCCTAGATGCAAACAAACTGGTAGGCAAATACACAAGAAGGCAATACACAAGAAGGCAAAGCACAGAAGAAAATCTGTTTCAGTTCAAAATAGTTTGAAGCAACTAACAATGCCAACTTTAAAGGTACTAGAGCTAATAAAAGTTGTAAAATAATTTTCAAATAATGATATTTGATCATAATATATATTAAGATTTTGTTTGCCTTTTTTTCATTTATCTTTTCTCTCCCACTTTACATTCTTTTTGTCAAAAGCTACAAAAAATAAAAAATAATAATAAAAAAAGCCTTGATTGAAAATCCATGAATAACAAAAGTGCATGGAGACAGGTGTAATCTTTCCTAGTGTACAAAGGTGTTTGATTAAATATGATGGAAGCTTAATGGCAACAGATCTTAGCCAAAGTTTAGGCAAATTCACAAGATTGATTAGTCCCTATTGATAAAGAATGCCTGGATGTGGCTCTAAGATAGATGTGTTTAGTTTTTTCAGTTTGAACATAGATACAAAATAGAAACCACTTTAATTCGAAGTGCATTATTTATACTAAAACAGCAAGAAATCTACTTTTAATCTGAAGATAAAACACATTTTAACCTCAGATAAAGTACACCACCAATCAAATAAAGAGAAATCTTGATTTCACACATAACAGAATCAGGTCTTCTGTAGTTAAAAGTCTTAGACACTTTCCACTGCAACAAAGTGGATGTAAAATTTACTGTTACTGTACCTTCTCTCTATTCCCATCTATACCACTTTTATTTAAAGTTACCCCTTCTACACCATTTTATTGTATTGTGCATGAAATTACATGCATGAAACAGCTAATATATTGGAGGCAGTAGCTGCAGGAGTGTATTGCTATAGAATTTTCTTTTAGATTTATACAACAAATATTTAGAAAAGGAAAAAGAAATCAAAATTATTATCACTTATTTGCTTCATTTTTAGAATGGGATAGCCCTGGGTAAATGAGGTGTAATATATATATTTATAGGAATGATCAATATGATTTCCATATCTACACAGATCTTACTTGAGAACACATAATATGGGTTGTAAAAGATAAATGTATATTATATATATTATATTATTATATTGTAGCATTTCTAACAAAGTAAATGCAAGAATATATCAAAGGAAAAAAAAAGAGTTGCATTTCAATCATATTCTAAGGATAAAGGAAAGTAAGTAAAGATAGGAAAAAAGGAGGAAAGGAAGGAGGGAAGAAATTGTGCACTAACTTGGCAGCTGACATCCATTCCAGCCTCCAGAAGCACCTGTACAACAGCTTTGTGGCCATTACGTGCAGCAAGATGCAAAGGTGTGTGTTTTCTTGTATTACAGTTCATCAGGTTTGGATATGCCTTGATGATCATTTTTACAACACGCAGACGTCCATAAAGTGCTGCCAAATCCAGAGGTGTTTCTAGTTTGTTGTTCCTTATTGTAGGGTCTGTTAGCTCTTCCAACAAAACAGCAACTACTTCTGAATGACCATATTGAGCTGCACAATGCAATGCTGTTTCATTTTCATTGTTCTGTTAAAACAAAACAAAAGCTTCAGAAATTCATGTTTAGTCACACAATGGAATGGCTCTGCTTGCATAAATTGCCTCCATGAGATAACTACCTAGGTAGGGTTTGCAATATAATGTATGGTAATACATGCTAAATACTTCAGAATGACTCCACTAAAATTTTACTAATAATACATTAATACTTCAGCTTTGTGAGTCTCAAACAGATCAAGTCACTGTGTGTCCACATTGTTCCCAATAAATTTTTAACAACATGACCCCAAAAAACATGTTGCTCATGATGATATGCCAAAACCTGTAACCCTTCTGGATTCAACTGTTCCTGAAATCCCAGTCAAGTCCTTCACTTAGAAATATCCTGACATTTAAGTCTCTCTTCTCAGTATAGTTAATTTTAAATCATAGAATTTGGTTATTAGAGTAGTAAAAATACAGAGAAAAACTGTGTAATGAAAGTATGTCAGGCGCAAGGCTACTTTCATATATCACTATAAAAGTTTACTAAAGACAATAATCAAAGCTTGGAAAAAGTTAAAATAGCAACTGTCAATATTCAAAAGACTTTGCATATGACATTTTAAGGCATATGAGTATTTGTATGCTGTGGATGATGTGTGGTTTTCTTTCATAAAACAACTCCACTCCAAAGTCTTTCCCCCAGAATCTTAAATAATCTTAATAATAAATAAATAATGGGAATAAGCAGTATTCCTTAGCTGCTTTCTTCCAGTTCCTCCTGTATACTTGCAATCCCAGACAAGTCAGTTCAGGCAGAGAGGAAATAAATAATTTATAAAGCTCTCTGAATTCTGTATGCCACCTATATTATTAATATATCATATGTAGTCACTATGAAGATTTAAAAGAGGCTAGACACTATAAATTTAAAAACTATGTACATCAACTGCCTCTTCTGATATATCATGTATAAAATTTTGTGACAGTTGGATAGGTTTTAAAAGTAGAAACTCAATAAGCCAATGTGCCATATAAAGAATTACAAATTTAATGTAAAATCAAAAAAGATACTAACGAAGCAAAGAAATTCAGTTTTGAAGAAAGAAGAGGTAAGTCTGAACCAACAGGTTATATTTCTAAAGGAAACAACTGAAGAAAGTTCTGGGAACAGTAAAAAAATGTAGGTAAAAATGTCTTTTGAAAGACAGAAAGAGTTAGAGAGTCAGAGAAATGAGGGTTTGGGTTTTACTCAAAAGCTAGACAGGATGATTGCATAGTAATACCTAGAAATATTTTTTTTACTTTATTATTTTTTTTGTTATTGTTACTGTTGTTGTTTTTATTATTATTATTATTTCCTGGTAACATTGCTCCTAATTTTATAATCAATAATTGAAAACTCTGCTTTGTGATTTTAACATTACTCTTACTTTAATCTCATTTTGTGATTTAATATGACTCAGATGAACCTGGGAGACAGCAGACACAGATCAATACATTCAGAAATATTTATGCTGCAAATAAACTCTTCAGGTAACTGTAACACCATACATGTTTGAGGATCCCAAAGGTAATGTGTTTCCTGACAGGCTGCAAGACATAAGTTGGAAAGTAGGAAGAAACAGGTAGAAAGTGAGAGGTTTCCATTGGTAGGTATGACTTGATGAGTAATAATTATTTGAATCATTGTGAATTATTCAGGCCACACCATGGTCTTTCCTCTATTACACAAACTGTAAATTCAGGTAAAAATACGTACTATCAAAATACCACATGGCTGCAATGATTTACCAACTACCTGTGACATGCTTTTTGAGTTCTACTGAAGCCTAACATGTCCTTTATAGGATATAGACATGTCCGAAGACTGGACCAAACATTTTTTTTTTGTACAGTGGTATACCCACAATTTGTAACCAGTTTATTGGAATGTATTTATACAGTTTATTAGAACCTATTTATAAAAGCATAGATTTTCAATATTTCATGGACAGAACTATATAGATGAACAGGCTATTGCAGTATAATGTTGTGTACAATTACCACAATTAAGTATGAAAATCAGATGATTATGGTAATTTCTGCCTGCAGTTACAGTATTTACATATCCAATGGAAATAGTTCCACAAAGAAATTAGATGTATATCTACCTCCACATTCTGAGAGGTAAATAGTGAAATACACATTTAGTATATAATTGGCAAACAAAAGTATCTCTCTCTTCAATATCTGCTTATGTGTGATTTTTTTTCAAGCTTTTCTGGATAATATATAAATTATATGGAATCTTTTGCCAATATTATAGTATAAAAATATTCTCATTAAAATTTCAGAGACATAAGATTTAACTTGGCTGTGGTCATTTTCTCAAAAAATGGTGACTGGCCAATTTCAGCATCAGATATAGACATAGAAACCAATTGGTCCAAATTACTGCTGCTGCTCAGTAAACTGAAATTTGCTTCCTCTAAATAAAGAATATCCAAATGAATTTTCATGCGAGGGCATATTTACAGAAAAGTATATTTTAAAACATCATGGAGCATAAGACCATCTGTAAATTTGAACAAAATGTAATTATTTTCAAATGAACATTGTTGAACATTTTTGTATGGTTTGTTCTTCACATTTGCCAAAGTAAATCTACATTTCAGTTAATGAAATGTCAAACTGATTCAAAATCAAAATGAATTAGGTAACAAAGAAATAAAATAGAAGAATCCAACCTGGACAAACATCATATTTGAATTACCTACATGTATGCAGCCATTGCATTGCCTTTATTTTTATCAGAACTGAAAGGTACTACCTAATTAAAATTTAACAATATGACATTCTTCTCTCCTTAAGATATAAATTAATGAACTCAATTCAGGAATAAAAGACAGAATAATTTTTAACTTTCAAAAAGAGAATTACAACTTGTTTAACCATCCTCTAAAATTTTGATTTAATCCTCTTTGACAATTTAGTTGTGTTTACATGAAATAAATCACCTTGGAAACAAACATTTTTCCTGAGGAGAGAGGACAGAGTTTTTAAGTAGGTTTTGACAGAGCCTGCCATCTTCAAATTCAGGAAAGGAGGAAGTGCCTAGTAGATAGATACAGTAGGTTCAGCATTACCAGGGAGACCCCTAAGATGGAGGGGGCTATAACAGTGTATTAAGAGCGATGTGTCAGTAAGTGTTATGAGCTTCCTCCTTAAGGCATTTTTTTTTTATAGAAGACACAGAGTAAGAATTAAAATCAACAAAATAAAGCAAAACAAAAAATAAAAAAGCCTGACATATGATGATAAGAAACGTTGCTAGTTTAAAAGCTGCTGTTATGTGATTTCTTTGGTCACAAAAATGATGTTACTTCTGACTTGTCTAAACTTCTCAGACAATGCTAACTCAGGTGTAACCTTTAAGGTACTGCTTGTCCTTGTATCTCTGAAATTGCTTATTATTTAATATATATATATATATTTGGAAGACCTGAAAAATTATTCTTGAAGAATTTCATGATAATTTCATACTATTGACTATATTTTCAAGCCCAAATGTAAACAGTTGTTCCTCAAGTAGAGAAAGTTTGTGAGTTAACACTCATTGGAGTGAGCAAATAACCTGATAGGAAAATGATTTTGCATGCAAGTTAACATTATGTGATTAGATCTTCAAATCTGGTATCCAAGGACTAAATATTGCATGTAGTACTGAAGAAATACACTAGAATTCTGTTTGAAATTTCAGATATTCATTTCTTGTTAGAAACTACAGAACAGCTGTTAAGATGAAAAGCAGAGACCTGAGGATCAGAGCAAACTAAGAGATATAAAATGTAAGACCAAGGAGAAAAATAGGCCGTTATTATGCAAAATAGAACAAAACAAAAGTCCTTAATGTTCATAATTAATACTATTTTAACCAAATAGTTATTCCTATAGCCCAAATGACCTCTTTCAGAACTAAAGAAGGTACCTTATAATTCATCCCTTACATGGGTCTCTTCATGGGCATGGTCTTGGCATTTTCTAGCCTTTCTCTGAATCTGTTCTCTTCCATATACAGCCAGAATTTAGACTTTTGTTGCTCCAAAATTGAATACTGCCTTCAAAACATTAAGTTTGGTCAGTATTGCAGGCTGTATTACATAATTGAACTAAGAATGCATGCCACAACAAAATCTAGATCGTATTTTAACGTCTATTAATTAGAGGACAGATTAGCAAATCCATTGTACAGAAAATTATTATAGATTGCCAGTCTGATAGTGAAAAGGTACAGTAGATATCCAGGAAATGAATATCTCCTATGAATATTATATAGTTCCTCATAATGCCAGTAATAAACATTAGGCATATGCAAGATTTTGACTGCACAGTTCTGTAGTTCTTTATTTTTGCCAAGTACATTTTAAAGCTCTTGAAGTCCATGCAAGTATTGTACTAGCAATGACTATCAGATAGTGATTTTACAGACATTTCCAGAGAATGTTCAACATCTTTATTATCTGAACATTTTGATGATGAACTTTAAAAGGCAGACTTCCTAAATCACCAAGCCATTTCTTTGTCACATAATCCCCAAGTAGCTGTAGTTACCAAGCAAGACTTTATTTTTTAAGGAAAACTTTTTTGCTACTGCCTCAATTATGAAAGAAGAATTTAAGTTACATAGGATGGAGCACTGTGAAAGTTTGAAAAAAATCTGTATATATAAGGAAATTTATTCAATAGTTTAATAGAGATAAAATGATGCAAAAATAAGGCTTTAATGATTAAGTAATAGCACAGAGAAAAAAATATAGAAATAATATATTCAAGATAGAAAAAGAAATGATTTCAGCATGGTCTGTCTTCATCTATTATAGCAGGTAGGCTGTTTGCCTATGTTTCACCCCTATATGTTAATTCATAAAAAAAAAAAAAAAAAAAAAAAAAAAAGTTTGCCTGATTAATTCAACAAATAGCATGTCATTGTAACTAATTACAATGGGAATTAAAGTGCTTTCTTAGATGCCTAGGTCAAGGGTTGAGCAATTTTACAACAGCAACTCTAAACAGAGCCGAGAATGACAAAAGCTCTTGGAAACAACATTGTGACTTCATTGTCCATTCCCTTTGAGGAGTGAAACAGTTTTTACATGGCACACAGATTTATACAGTTTATGTGGAAAAATAACTAATGGCATCCTTCTTACCATATGTCAGTACTGGACCTGTCTAATTTGAAAATCAGATGGTTTACAATTGTTTACAACAGAAATGTAATATAATGACAAGTATTGTACTTAAACTAGATATCAGTTTTAAGAGGAGAAATATAAAACCAAGTTGGACTTGGACATTTCCCTCTCCCTGTAGTACTACTATATTTCTTTACATTTCTCTTTAAATCTACAAAAAAAAAAAAAAAGAGAAAAAAAAGAAAAAATAGTACAGAGATACAGAAATTCTTTACTGCTACTCAGATCCATTTCCACTTTTTCTTTCTCAGTGCAGTTTAAGCCTCTGTATTCTAATTCCTAATAAACATGTTCGAATGAACATCTTTATTAAAAGATAAAAAAAAAAAAAAAAGAGAAAGCTGAGGTAATCAAGAACTTCTTTGCCTCAGTCTTTACTGGCAGTCTGGCTTCCCATGTCTCTCATTTCCCTGAACCTGTAGTTTGGGTCTGGGGCAGCAAAGTTCCTCCCACTGTAAGCGAAGAGCAGGTTCGAGACCACCTGATGAAACTGAACAGGTACAAATCTATGGGGCCTGACGCCATACATCCCAGGGTCCTGAAGTAACTGGCTAATGGAGTTGCCAAGCCACGCTCCATCATACTTGAAAAGTCCTGGCAGTCAGGTCAAGTCCCAGGTGACTGGAAAAGGGGAAACACCACTCCCATATTTATATAGGGTAGAAAAGAGGAGCCAGGGAACTACAGACTGCTGAGCCTCACCTCTGTGCCTAGAAAGATCACGGAACAGATCCTCCTTGAAGCAATGTCAAGGTACATGCAAGAAAAAGAGGTGATCCAAGACAGCCAGAATGGCTTCACCAAGGGCAAATCACGCCTGACAAATCTGGTGGCCTTCCATGATGGTGTGACTGCATCAGTTGAAGAGGGAAAACCAACCAAAGTCATCTACTTGGACTTCTGCAAGGCCTTTGACATGATGTCCAAATTTGACCGATATGGATTTGAAAGGTGGACCATTCAATGGATAAGGAATTGGCTTGCAGGTCACACCCAGCAAGTGATAGTCAATGACTCTTTGTCCAGGTGGAGGCCGGTGACAAGTGGTATCCCTCAGGAGTCTTGGGACCATTGTAGTTTAGTATCTTTATCAACACAGACAATGGGATCAAGTGTATCAAGAAATGTCAAACAGCATTAAGGAAGTGTGTGTTCTTTATGACTGTTACAATTTGACACACTGAAAAAATCCACAGTGCATTAAATATGTAAATGTAAGTAAAATATGTTCAGAGAGAAAAAGAGGAATATTCACACAACAGAGAACACCACCTAGAAATTTCACAAGCATTCATATTTTTTCCTGTAAATGTTTTACTATTCACATTTTCCCAATACATATTTTAAATATATTTTGAACTTTATATTTCTTCCTGATGTGATTCATCTTTTTGCATGAGATTATATGGTCATTCTTTCCTATATTTATATTGAACACTGCATATTGAGCTATATGTGACTGTTATTATTAACTTTTGTGTATAATAGGATTTCTTATCAGTTAGATTAATTTTGTGATTAGAATTGCCAAAATAAATGTTTGTACTACCAAGATGTCTTTACATAAATAAACATGTAAGTAGTTGGAGTCTTAACAGCACACATTTTTATTACATTTGGTATTCATTTACTGACAAATATTCTTACTACCTACTTAATCTTCATAATTTACCTATTATCAGGTCTTCATCGATGAAGCTTGAGCCATTTTTTTTCATTTCAACACATTTTGTAATTTAAAACATACATCATTTGGTTTACATGTGTCAACTAAGATTGTTGTATTAAACAGTTATGGAATTATTCTTACATATTTGTTATGCTATAACTATCTTCTATATA
The DNA here is from genome assembly GCF_011077185.1 of Oxyura jamaicensis. Lineage (NCBI taxonomy): Eukaryota > Metazoa > Chordata > Aves > Anseriformes > Anatidae > Oxyura > Oxyura jamaicensis. The sequence continues at coordinate 44,574,397 of NC_048893.1, read as the reverse complement.
TAGAATTACCAGTCTACATTCCACCACCCCCATGAAATAATTATCATTTAACCGTAAGGCTCTTTTTTTTTTTTTTTTTTTTTTTTAATCTTAACATTATGTGAGAGGAACAGTAGGGGGCATTCAGAGCTTTAGATGCTGGATATGATCCTATGATATTAGTTAACTGCATTTTAAATGTGTAGAGAGAAGTTCAATTAATTTACAGTATACCATATTAAATCCATTAATAAATGTAATATACATTTATGCATCATAAGCTTCTAATTTACTTCTTTGTTGAGTTATTCAATCTTACTTACTCTCATTTAAGTGGTTAGAAGTATTTATTTCACATGGAATTTTAATAAAAATGAAAAGCAAAGACACACTATATATTAACTGCAAGGGGTTTTTTTTGTTTGTTTTTTTGTTTTTAAGGATCAAATTTATTTTCTTAAGCTGAAAGCACATAAATTCTTAATCTGATCCTTACCAAAAGAATAACAAAAATAATAATAATAATAAAGTCTGACTTGAATACATTATTTGCTGTAGTGAAAAGTATCAGGAAAAAATGGCTGTCCTTGCCAGGGGAAGGGAAGGGAAGGGAAGGGAAGGGTGTTTTTATAAACTCTGCTTCAGCTCCACAGATCTAAGAACTGCTATAGCTACTGTGAGAAGCTACATGCCTTATTGACCCTATTAGCAAATAAACAAAAACTTTAGAAACATGCAGACTCAGAAATGCAAAAGGTATTCATATGAGGATGACACTCTGGTGTAACTTGTAACTTGAAAATGTGTGGGTGGAGTTGGCTTCCCATGAATATGGCATTCCCCTCATTCTATGATGTGGATAATATTCTCCTGTGTAGAGTGCTATCTAGCAGGGTAACGTCTAGGTGCTAGCAAAGTGGTCCACAACTAAAGCTAGCCATTGTCTGGAGCAGAACACCAGGGGATTTACAAAGTCAGAACTGTGTATGGGTGAGTTTAACTTCAAAGTTTAATATAACTGAGACTTCTTTAAGGGTCCAATTCTCTTAAAAATTGCTCACACATTTTCCACTATGAAATTTTTGAGTAAAATGGAAAATCAGCAGGGGATCTGAACACCAGGCCTTTCTTCAGTCTATGGAGTATAGAACCAGATATATCTCTCTGCTTATTTGCTCCAGCAATCAAACCAGAGAAACAGGACCCCACACATAATCAAGCTCAAAAATATTGTAAAATTTTGGATATGTGGGGGATTGGGAAGAAATAGGTTTAAATTTACATTTCTCTTTCTGATCTTAATGAAATATGTTTTTCAGCATCCCACTCTCTGAAGTTCCTGCATAGCTTCCAGGTTTCTGTCAGTAGAGCATAAGGAATTTCTTCAAGCAAATGGATAATACGCAACCAGAAAGTTGTTTATTTCTAGTTTGCCACAGAAACAAAATAGAAGAAAACCTTCACATTGACAAATGATAATCCTGTAATTCAACAGGCTCCATCCTGCATGCAACACCTGATGAGAATTAGGAGCTCACAGAAACTACTAATCTGCAAATCAAACCACAGAATGACAAGTTTTGGTTCTTGTACTTTTTCTTGGATGAGCCAGGATTTTCCAGAAGTCTTATAGTATTATAGGATTTCCCGGTAGTCTGTCATATCAGTGGATTTTATTAGTTTGCTTTCCTTTATTTCCTCCACTGATATTTCATATTCAAATCATAATTATTGTATGGATTCCAATGGCTAAGTGTATATCCTCACATATCAAGTAGATTATTCAAGGGATGGCATCGCCCATTGATTTGGTTTGATGTTTAGGTCCACAATATATTTTTTTTCTTCCAGTTTGCTTTCCTGACACACTGCTTCAGACAGTGTGTGTGCCATTCATTTGTCAGATTGTACTTTGCTATTTGAGATGCTCTAGGATATCCTACCCGGAGTCCAGCAGCCACTCCACAGGGACATGGAAATTGTGAGCTTCCTCTGCCATACCTTCCAACCTCTGCAGATATCTCAGCTGCTGCAAGGTATTAGAAGGTACTGGATTTCTGTGTTAGGACAAATTAATCCTGCCTTTACTTTTAGTTACCAGAATAACCCTGTTGACTCCTCTGATTACACTGACTAGACCTTTCTGGAATATAACAGTACACAAACAGACATGTAAACACTAAGAGGCAGATCTGAATCTGGAGCTGACTGCCACCTTTGTATTCTGATAACCTTTTGATTACTCTGTGAAATTCAATAATTTATGGTTACTACTCATATTTAAAAGTCCACCTCCAGTCCTCAAGTAGTTCAGCTGATTATAGATGGCATCAGATTTCATATTTCTGAATACTAATCCTACAAATAGACCTTATAATTGTACACAGAATGAAAACAGAAGGTGTGCCATATGCTTGACAACAGAATGAAATGTATTTATCCTGCCCTTACCCACATTAATACTCTCATCATTTTTCCTAGTATTTATATGTCTTTTCTGCTGTACATGCCAGGCAAATTAATCCATTTCTTTCAGGATATGTGTGCATATGTACACACATATGAACACATGCAATTCATGTGGTTTGTCATCTCTGCATATCAGTACATTTACAGTGCACTCAAAAAATACCAACAATATTAATCTTATCACAAAGGGTTTTTTTTTGTGAATTTGGTATCAAAAAAAAAAAAAAAAAAAAAAGACTTAATGCAAATTTGCATTAATATTTCCAATGCATTAGGTATAGTATGTCTTCATATGATTTTTCAGAAACAAGCAGAAAGTTTTTTCATACTCTTTACATCTAGTGTTTTTAGGTCAGTGTCCAACTAGAATCTGGTATTCATATTTTGGAAGATCTTCTTAGTCTTGGAGAAGGAATTACTGGAACGATGGAAAACTAATTATTATTTTTTTCAATTTGGCTAAAAATTTCCCAGACCTAAAGAGTATGTGCTGCTCTATTCACAAATATTTTTAATCACTTCACCTGTTCATTCACTCTGGAGTGTGATGGCCCATGATGGATGAGAATCTTCACAATGTCTACATCTCCTCTCCAGGCAGCCAAGTGAATAGGAAAATAACCTTTATTATCTGCCACATTAGTTGATGCTTCATACTGAAGTAATTTGAGAACTATATCCCTGGAAAACAGGAAGTAAAACTAAAAATTGATGGGAAGCTTATTTTGTTAAGTTTTATGTGAACATACATATTACCAAAATTTTTGTCCTGAATAACAGAAAAAAAAAAAAAAAAAAAAAGTTATTGAAGTAAAACAGCTATAAAAAATAAAGATCAATCATTTCTAAATAATAAATAGACAGGAAAATATAGCCAAAATGTGCAGCCTATGTTATTATTATAAATGAAACACTTGACTACAAATGAAGATTTTAGTAATACATGAAAGTAAATCCCAAGACAGTTGTTCTCCCAACCTTGATGGAACCTTATTTAATTGCCTATTGTGGATAAAATGTGGCAAAGAAGAGTGAATATATCCAGGTCAAAAGGAAATCCCAATTGTCTCCAAAAGAAGTCATAGAGATATTGGAGTCATCTCATCTAAGCCTTGAGGGAGACTTTAAACTGAATTTTGCTTACCCCTGGCGAGGTCAAATAGCATGAAAACAGCTAAGAAAGAGTAGCTCCACTACAGAAAGACTTTTGCTACATGGAAAGTTCCAGAAAAGTGACTCCTCAGAGAGTCTTCTTAGTGCAAATAAGTTTTGAAAGCCTTCTCATGTCACAATAGTTGGTCTTGCAGTACGTAGTCTAGTAGGTAGTCTAACGAAGGTTAGAACTACAAACTAGTTTGAAAGGGACACAAATCAAAAGAAACTGAAATTGAAATACTTGGGGGAAAAACACACACAAAACAAACAAACAAAACAATGCTCCACAATTTATACATGACAATGATGTACAGAAACAATTGGGAGAAAAAGCAGTTCAGAATTTTCTTCAGTCATATAATTCTGATCTACAATCTCTAATTGTTTTAAAGAAACGCATAAACATATACACATTTTTACCAGAAAAAGCTTCCTGGATCTGGAAGAGAATTTCAACTCAAATACAGTAAAAATATGATAAGCTGTGCCCCAGTTGAGTTGATTAAATAGTGGACATTTACTTGGAATGTGAAAACTTAGACTTCAGTCCCCTGTTGTCAGGTTATAAAATATTACACATTCTTCAACCTTCAAGAATGCCCTGACCTATCACACTTTTCTAGGGTGGGTCTTTTTCAGTGCTCCATAGGAACCTTCTGATTTAAGTTTGAGAGAGCAAAATACTGAAAGTCCTTAGCCCAGTACAATTACTGGGCTAAGTAAAATTACTTAGGGGAGACTGAGATTCAAATCCCTGCCCCAGATATGATTTAATTACCTATATAAAGCAGAATAGCTTCAATAGGAAAGAGAACCATCCCAGAATAACGAATGAGGAGGGAATTCATTGCGTACAATGATCAAACAGGCACTTGAAGCCTGGTGTCCAAGTGTCCCAACCACAAATAGCTGCTTAGGTCACTGCGTCTTATGCTCTCACTTTTCATGAAAAACTCTGAAATAGATGAAGTTAATCTTAGTGTAAAAAGTGAAAAATTAAAACCCCATAAGTTTTCATAGGACAAAAACCTATCTTATGCAGGAAGGCTCCACTCAAAATATTGTACCCACTATTGATTTTGAATATGAAGTTTCTAATCTGAAACAGAGAGTAGAGCTATTTGTGATGACTAATGAAATTAGAGATAAAGGTGTCTGTCCTATTCTGTTGCTAACAATGCTACCGTTGTAGGAGGGTCAGTATGATGAGCTGGACAGGAGGTCCTGAACCATCATGATTTGTCATGAAATACATCGTAATGTATTTCAATTTACCTTAACATACCAAACTATAAATATGGTGTCAGGAACTGCTCCTTACCCTGCTGTGAGGGTAAGGGGTTATAGCATCCAGTGACCATTATGATCTTTCCAAAAACTGCAGTTTTATCTACTGCTGTACACAAGTCCACATCTTGAAGTTCAGCAGAAGTTTGGCCAACATTATGACTGAAAATACAATTTGGCTTTTGAATGCCTCAGAATTGAATTGTTTATATTGGTAGGATTCACTTGAAATATGCAATAAATTCAGCTTTATACCAAAATATTTTTACTTTGCTGGGTAACTATTGGTTTATACTCAGTATTAAATAATGTAAAAACAGTTCTAGTTTGTTTAAAAACTGAGAAATTTTTGCAAGCTAGGGCTTGGGCTTTTGACAATCAAAAATATGCAATTGCAGGGGAAATAATCCATAAACAAGAGAAAATTAATTTTCCCATTTTTAAAAATTACAGAGTTTAATATTTCATATTAAACTTAGAACTAATTCCAGGGAGTTAAAATATGCTAATGGGTGATTCTAAATCTTCCTACAGAATTGAAATTTTGGAAAATATATATCTCGTTTAACACTATTTTAACATTATTTATTTATTCAGAAATAGTATATAATTTTTCACCAAAACATTAATCTGGTCTGCAGAAAATATGCAGGTCTCTAGAATATAATTAAATACATATCCTAAAGATGTTTTTGTTGTTGTTTTTCTTGTGGGTTTTTTTGTAAGCAAGAATGCAAAAATTGTGAAATAAATGAACTAAATGAACTTATAGATTCATGTTATCTTACAGACAGTTCAAAATCACTTTACAGTTACTGAAAATCACTCTCAATTTCAGTTGTGTTTTGACCGGTTCCTTATCTCCCACAGTGGAATAATCTAAAGCCTTATGTCAAAATTTCCTTAAGTGAAAATTCAGACAGTGATAACAACCTCAGTTTACAAACAGGACAGCTGGACTGCATTAAACAGGGCAGCTCTTACCTTGGTGATAGTGAGGTCCATCCCACCAGAACTTTATAGACCTTGAAAATCTTTCTTTCTTGGTTTGTCTTAATAACATGCAGTTAGCATAATACAATGGAGGTAACATGGAATAAGGGCCAACTTGTAATAAAATGAGCTACACACAACAAATATCCAGGTGTAAAACCAGAATACGTAGCAAGCTTCCACAGTTGTTTTGTTTTGTTTTGTTTTGTTTTTATAACTGATACTTAAATTACTTAAAGAGTTCACTTGCGTCGGTATGCCTGTGCAGTAGCCCCCAGTGGGGATATTGCAGGTTTTCCCCAAGCTTGTAGAGGAATGCATGTGGTAATGGTAAAAACTACAGAGTCCCATACAAGGTGATGGACAGTTTTTTTCTGTCTTCAAGTGCAAAACTACCAAGTGTTGTTTCATGCTAGTTTTACTTTGATAATGAATAATGTATATTTTTTTTTTACAGTATTGTTTCCTTAAACATCCATTGTACTATATATACTATATATGTGTACATCCACACACACAAGTATACTACATTTTCTGTTGCATTTTCCCACTAGCTGAAAAACACTAGAGCCACCACTAGCAGAAATGACAAGAAACAAATCAAAAACAAGTAAGAATTTGCAAGACCTGGTATAGAATCAATAACTTCTGAAATGCATTTCTCATTTGTAATTACTACATGGTGATTTCAATGATGGTGTCAAAAATTCTTATATTACTTAAATAATCTTATCACCAAGAGGACATATTTTTCAATGAAAATTTCAGTGCTATGCTACACATATCAAAGTACAGAGTTAAATATAATTCTACATAAGAACTGAACATGAGGTACTTACTTGTGTCCATTTAAAGCTGCATGATGTAAAGCAGTATAACCTGAACTGTCTGTGCAGTTTATATTTGGTCCGCGCCAGATGCTGCAAATAAAGCACAATTTAAAGATTTCGGTTTTGTTGTTGTGGTGGTGGTGGTTTTTTTTTTTTTTTTTTTTTTTTTTGCAAGTAAAGAAATATCAGAATTTCTATATATAACTCATCTAAAGACTACAGCAACAAGTGTGATTAGACATCTAAACATCTAAAGCAACAAGTGTGATTAGACTTTATAACAGACAAATTATTTTAGAAAGACCTTAAAATAGCAAATATGTTGATATCAATATAATTTATTTATAAAATTTATTTTACATATTCATCGTTATAGCAGTCATGAACTTAATGTAGGGCAGTTCTCAAAGACTAATAACTATTTTGTCATTTCAATTAGATCTGTTCTCCCAGTATTACTGTGGTTATTACTCTGAGGTTATAATCTGATTTTGCACTATTTTTTTCATGAGTATGTATTAATTGGCTTTGGGTCAGTTAGTCTAGATTCATACAAAGATAAGACTAGTGAGAACCAATCATATTCTTTCAAGACACCCTAAATTAATACTTTGCTTGGTCTGATATTTTATTTCCCATTGACCATATTGACCATTATGTTTTGACATAAATTATACATATTAAATAAATTAATGAACAGTGTTTTATTTTTGTTATCTTTCTATATTTTATAACACTTTTTTAAAATTAGCTTTATTGTATGTCCCATTTCCCAATCTATTATGCTCACAGAACAATACAGGAGTTATTTTGTTTCATAGAAGAAAAATGTGACTGCTAATATACAACAACAACAACAACAACAACAACAACAACAACAACAACAACAACAACAACAACAACAAAAAAAAAAAACTAGAAATTGGATACCAGAGGCAGATCGAGTACCTGCAGTTCTTTTTCTAACTGACTAAATTTGAAGTTGACCGTATCATTTGTGGAAGCAATTTTATACCGATTTTTTATTTAGTAACAGAGTTTTCAATCATTAGTATTACAATTTCCAGGACAGAAGATTATAAATCTTGAACTACAGTCTGTTTTCCTCAGCTTGTAATATACTGTTAACTAGTCATTGGCAAGTAATATAGTCCTATTACTTCATATTTTAGAATTAAATGCTGCAGTTTAAAGAAAATAATCTGAAGCTAATAAGGAAAAAGATTTTTTTTCATGCTGTCATTTTTCATGATCTACATCAATAAAATGACAAGCTATGACATTCTTCTTTTAAATTCTGTACTACTGAATCTGTGTTTTATTACTGATGGAATACTTGTTTCACAGAATGATCCCTACTTCATTATTAATTATCATGATTAAATAGCTCATAAATTTCAACAGTTGATTTCCCATAAATACTACATGCACACAGAATTATTTGTGTGACAAACTGTGTTCTGTAATTCTACTAAGTGAATGTAATTCTACATAATTCTGGATACCTCACCTCTCCCTGCAATTTCACTTCTTGGAAAAACAGGACTAAAACATTTCTTTGAGCACAAAGAAGAAGAAAAAAGTTTGTTGTTGTTGTTGTTGCTGTTTGTTTTTTTCAACCTTCTCAGAAGTATATAGATGTTCTTTTCTAGTGATGGCAACTTCCAGCCATAAAAGCTACTGTAATTTTTTCCAATTATTATTTTTTTTTATTTCTTGAAATAGAAAAAATTGAGTCCTTGAATTGATAAGTCTCCCATAATAGACAGATGTTATTTATATGGCAAAGACAGGCAGACCTCATCTACTGAAAGGAAAGAAATCCCTATCTATTGATATTTTATAAACTCTTTTATAATATTGCATAACACGTTATTAGTTATTCTTTTATGCATTGGATCCTACTTTCTTCCTTTGACTTTTAACAGTTCAGAGAAGAAAGAATCAGAAAATACGAAGTGGTATAGAAAGTCATACTTTAAATGTTAAAATAAATGTATATACAATCAGAATACTAATTTACTTGGTTTTGCTTGCTTGCTTGCTTTGGTTGGGAGTTTTAAATATTTTTTTCCTGATTGTTTTTTTCAAAATGCAGTTCATATATTATTCATGATGCATTTGGCCCTTAAAACAAAACAAAGAAACAAAAAAATAAAACAGTTCTTTTCTCCCCTGATTTTCTCCTTTAATTCAGGCATGCTTTAATGTGTTGTTTTTCTTCCTCACTATGGTCTTAGGAAACATTTTTCAATACTGAAACTATATAAAAAAATATTTTATTTTTTTTTTAAGTGGAACTATATAAATGCATCTATATGAAGCTTCACAGGACACCCAGGTTGGGATACAAAGGACAAAGGAGAGTGAGTAAATGCTGATGATGCAGAGAGATGAGACAGGGTGGAGAGACTAATCACTGTCACCTCCCAGAAACACGTGTTCAAAATCAGAACTTGGTTATCAAACTAAAGGAATCAGGAGACATGAGCAGGACTCAGCTGCAGGCATCTCTTCCTTTGTGCAGGAATCCCCTCCTAGGAGATCTTGCATTGCTGTAGTATTGCAAAATTATTTCCTACAAAATGAATGCAAGTTCAGTAAATACAGTAGATATTTATGCTTCAATTACTGACAATCAAATTCAAATTGGACAGTTCATAAAAAGAAATTCTTACCCCCCAAACTACTAGATGTGGTGAACGGTTCATTTAAATATCTTCTCTTGTAATCGGAATATAGCAGGACAAAACTATACTGGTATATCAGCTCTGTAGAAACCATCTGACTTTAAAGAAAAGTAGGCTGGAGAAAGAGAGGAAGCCTAAAGACCCCTTCTTTGGCATCATACATACAATACATGATGAATTATCAAACATATCAATTTATCTGTGCATTAAGACACTTAAATAGTTGCTGTGAAACCAACACTAAGGAGAAACTGGAACAAAATAAATTACAATTCTACCTCCAGAAAACATGTTCAGTGACAGGAGATTAACAGCTCTTTAGATTTCCATTAATATAGAATGTTCCGAAAAATATGTTTCTACTATTTCTCTGATGCAGCCAACAAGCAATCTTCTTCATTTTATGTACTTTAGTAAGTTAGGGATTTTTTTCCTACCTACTTCAAAAATTATAAAATCTAAAATTCTTAATGAATTTTAAGAAATTAATCAAAACATGATTTTGTGTAGGAGCAAACAAACAATCACTTTTCAGTGACTGATGAGTTAGATCTCTGAATTAAAACATAATCATCAATGATTGTTCTTCCATTATAACTTGCCAGAGTGAGGCTCAAAGAAACTATGTTATGTTACTTCAACTGCACTGCCAAAAGCAAAAAGACCTTCTAATTACAGTTTGCTCTCTCACCGTGGACAAAGAATATTGACCTTTTGAACTGATGTCAAATATAAATTGGAAATACTATTTACTTAGTAAGAAAATTGTTTTTTCTTTTTTACAAGCTGAAGATAATTACATACAAAAAATTGCATTTCAAAAGTGATATGAAAATGACAGACTACCTAAGAAAAAGACGGTTGATTGATTTGTTTTTTGCAATGCTCTTTGCCATGCTTTTTGCTATATGGAAAAAAATAGTTGTGAAGTGATTGTTGTTACACACATATTAACACAAAAGAAAGGAAAAGTTAATTCACTTAAACTTCAGAACATAGTCACATTCCCTCTCAACAGTACTAGAACATATGATTGTCTTTATATGATTGTTCTACCATGACGAAAGGAAAATATTGTGGTAAAATTAAGTCTTTAAAAGCTGAAGAGAGCTGCCTGATGACATCAGTGTCTGTCGACCTATTGGTTTCACTTAAAGTTTATCTGACAACCAAGTGATAACACTCTCCCATTTCTTTCTTCTCTGAAATGATGTGGCAAGGAAGAGGATGACACTGCCTGGATGGAATCAGTTCCTCCAGAGAAAAATGACAGAGTGCAGTGTTCAAGCCTGCATATTTTGGAGTCTAATTCATGAGGGCTGAGAGAGACCTAGCATAGACCTAGACCTTGCCCCTTCCATTCCTCTCCCCACCCTTCCCAGTTTTTCAATAGCTTTTGAAGCTGTTCCCAGAGACCTTCTGCTTCTTCACGACTACAGAAGTAGAGAATCTCATCTTTCCAGGTCAGTTCTAGTAATGGAAAATACTAAGCTTCACTCTGTTCCCATTGATGTCAGTGGTAAACACCAAGCAGCTCATGTAAGTCAAGATTCCTTATATTTCATATGTTCCATAGAATAAATATAGAATTATATATACACATATATAGGTATTTGCGTTAATCTGAGTCAAAATTTTCCAAAATTTCCATGTCTATTGTTGCATAATCTGACATAAATACATTGTCAAAAGATATACATTGCCAAAAGAGCATATAGCCAGGTTCCTGTACTAATTATTGCTCTGCCTACATTCAGATATATTTTCAGTCATGTAAACTGAGCTTACTCAAGATATATGGACAATTTAAAAAGCAATTCTGAAAATGCAAATTTTGTACACAATATTACATATATCATCAGTTATTCAGACATAATAGCATTTTTTACTTGCTATGAATCACAGCAAAATAGTTCCCATTCTCTACTGTATGCACAAATAAATCAAACTGACAGCCATGTTGCTATAACCTCTTTAAAGTAATAATGTTATTTATCAAACATAGAAGTGGTTCTTTTTAGTAAATGTAATATTATTTTCTTCCCACAGATTCTTCTTTGATGGGATCCAGTGTAATATAAGGTATATTACCCTGTTTTAAAAATATATGTCCTTTTCTTGTATGATTCTAACTATTATTTACACTGTTTTGCTGTCTTTGAAGTACATTTTCAAATTACTTCAAGGAAAGCAAACTTAAATATTTGGCTTTAGTGACACTGAGCAAAATTGCTTTTAGAAATTCACACTTCAAAGCATAATAAATACGATAAGGTAGTCAGAAGCAGAGGCAAAAACAACCTCCCAAATGCATTCTAGGATTCCTTATGGGCAAGCACAATTATTGGTGTAAATTGACAAGAATAGATTATATCTTTAACATCTTAGATCTTTTCAGTATTGAAAACTGCTGTTGCATGTATGAAGTGAGAGTTAAAAAGATCAAAATGAAAATAATCAAAATGAGAAAATTAAAAAATATATAGTTTGAAAATAACTTTTATATATGTTCATATAACTCATATTTTGGGTTTAAAAAAAAAAAAAAAAAAAAAAAAAGGCATATTTGTGATAAGAAACCCAAAATAAACCTGAAAGCCCGGGAAAGTAGTAATCTCTGTATTCCTTCAGTACAAAGAATTTTTCTTTTAGGCATGTTGTACTACATGAGGAGGCAGTACAATTGACTAGCTACAATTTCTGTGAAAGTGTTAAACTGAATTTGCTTGAACATAATTAAAATACACATCGAGAAGTAATGTTTCTTGCAGTTTTAACTGCTCATAGAGCAAGGATAACTGTGAACATCCCATGAAAGTCAGGATGAAAGGGAGTTATATTCCTAATAATGTAATAATCTAATAAAGGATCTTCAGGAATAGTGTGATTTCTTCCGGGTAGGGATTAAGAGTTACCACACTTCAGACCAGGTCAGAATTTACTTATTTCTTGGCATATTAGAAGGAGACCTCCAACAACTGTATTTCATAAACCCTCTGAATATCTCTCTCTTAATATTTAAGAAGGGAAAGGGCAGAGAGACTATCCACTCAACTTTTTTTTTTTTTTTTTTTTTTTAAAGTTTATATAATTATGATTGTTTCACTGTGAAATGCATCTCAAATATTTCATTTTTGAAAGTGTGCATGTGCTTATCTTGTTTCAATTGCTGATGTCTAGTTGTGTCAGTGCAAATAATACAGCAAAAATTTGTGGTTAAATAATTTATGGGATCAAGTATGTTATTCAAGTTGAGGCTCTGAAACAAATTAATACATTTGTTTTCTTTAACTTTGATCTATTTACAGTTTGGGCCATAAATAGTTTAAGCCTGGAAAAACAGGGAACTTCACTGAACCATGTTATTTCCATACTGATTCTGTTCAATTGATGTGATTTCTATTTAGTACCATAGAACCATTTGAGTTGGGAAAGACCATCAAGTCCCACAGTCAACCTGACCTAATGAGTCCCACCACTAAACCATGTCCCTTAGTGCCACATCCATGTCTCTTAAACATTTCCACCAATGGGGACTCCATCACCACTCCCCTGAGCAGCTTGTTCCAATGTTTGAACACCCTTTATATGAAGAAATTCTTCCTACCCAATCTAAAGCTCCCCTGGTGCCACTTAAGACCATTTCCTTGAGTCCTATCACTTGTCACCTGAGAAAAGAGACCAACACACTCCCTGTCTGCAACCACCTTTCAGGTAGTTGTAGTCAGTGATGAGGTCTCCCCTCAGCATCCGTTTCTCCAGACAAAACAACCCAAATTCCCTCAGTTACTTCTCACATCTTTTACAGTCCCTCCAACAGCTTCATTGTTCTTTTTAGCACATCTGCCTATTTCTAACCATGATGAGTTCTACTATATTTTGTAACACATTTACATATTAGTATGATATTAAATATCATAGATGTTGGATATCCTACTTCTATTGACTATCATAAGTAATTAAATGGGTTAGGAGTCATACCTGGAGTGCCTCCTGTACAAGTAGGTCTCAATCCAACACAGTGTGATAATGAGAAGGACCTATGTCCAATAAATGACTTCCTCCTTCAATAGCTTACCCAAAAATCTATCCATTTAGAAACTGTGAGCCCATATACCTAGGCACTGCTACCTTGAAGTATTCTAGATAGATGGATATCATGTCTGAATTTTACAGCAAGTATATATTGACTGTGATCAAGACAGAAAGGATGGCAAAGAAACTCTAGGTTGTCCTTCCTCTTTATAAGCATATGGGCAAGTTAATCCAACCAACTTTATTTCAGTGAAAGGCCAGGGTTCCTACAAGATGTTTACCTGTACAAGATATACAGATATGGCCTACATTCCATAAATTTCATAGAAACATTAAATTACAATTGGAATGCCATGCAGAGAGTAATTTAAGGCAAATCCAGCCTCCATCTGTTTTTGGCAACGATTTCCAGAAGTAAAGGAAATTCCACCATGCAGCAAATGGGTAAGATACAAAGATTCTGTTCAAGTATCTCCACTCCTTTTCTACCAAGGAGTTATACTCTTCAACTTGTAAAATTGTACAATTAGAGATAACCTAAGAAGGGAGCATATAGAAAGCCATTTGATTCCTCATTATGGTGATATACAGACATTCACAAAAAATAATGCTGGGAAGCTTCAGTAGTGACTGTTTGTGATTCTGTGCCTCTCTGAATGGCAGAGAAGGGTTTCTTCCTCCCATCTGTTGTAGAAGCCTCCAGTATATATACACAACTCCTTTTCGATGTTAACAGGGAGCTGACAAGCAAAGATAAATTAGAGTCATTCTAGCCTATCTAAGGCATGAGCACCAGTAACAACCTAATACTGTTCATCTTTACGGAGCATTCCTGCTCTATGCACTGTGCTTTAGTTCAGAATTTGGTTTTGAAAGTCTTTCAGAAGAATTATATGTACAGTAGTGGTTCCACAAAGATGAATATCAAGCAGTACAAAAAGAGGGGGGGGGAAATATGAATTTAGCACTACTGCCATACTTATCTTTCATGGATTATGCTTCTTTCCTCCATGGAGAGCTATAACAACAGTTGGTTTGATTATGAACTTTTTCAAAATTTGCAAAAAGCAGGATCGGCAGTTAAAGTAATAACATATGCATGAAAGTAAAAAGGGTAATTAAAACAAATCATATAGAACAAAAGCATCATATCCAGCAATCTAAGGCTCAAGAAATAATATCTTATTTGTAAATTATTGTTTTTCAAGTTTTGTCACATACCACTGCTAAATGAACACTGACAAACTTAACAGGCTACATATACCCAGACTAAAATTTGGAGTAGGGTGGCAGTATTTAGAAATACACAATCTGAATTTCAAATAGAAAACCTAGTAAACTTGCCCATTACCATTCTTGCTATTGCCAACTATATTTCTGATTGGTGCAAGGCTAGTACAGTCAGGAATCCCATCGGCCATCCACACTTTCTCCCATGGAATGAGCTGAGAGAACGCTGTTTATAAATGACAAAAGTTGTGTGTGGCTGAGGAGAGGCAGAATCCCAGACACATACAAAGCGACGCAAAAGTCCTCAACATCCAAAATACCCATGGCCATGAGTCTTGGACAGTCAATGTGACACTGCCGTGCCGTATCACTTGCATAATCTTAGGGCAATAGAAGAATTAAAAGTGAGGGAAGTAGAGATGGTCTTATAAAAGCATATTTTGACAGAGTTAGGACTTAATGAGCAACTCTAAAGGATCTTCTTAGGTAAAAAATTATAGAACCTGCACATGAGGGCATACAGATTGGACAAACAGCCCAGCACAGTACTGTGATAGATGACAGTAATTATAAAGTGTCATACATGTGAGTGTTAGTGATAAAAAGCTCATCTGCACATCCGTAAAAGAACATAGAGACAGCATCAGGTGAGGGAGGCCAAATAACACCCCACTTCACCTACTGCCAAGCTCATCACAGGAGAGACATCAGACGATGACTTTGCTGACTGAGCCAGCAAAGCACAGAGGCACAAGCGCAGGTGGGAACCCAAACTGTGGAATTAGAGTAAGTGATAGCCTGTTGGGGCCCCTCCCAGGGCTGTCCTGAAAGAGTCTACCCTGTTGTCCAGGGGTGATAGCAATCAAGATAAGGCCAAGGCCACGCTGGAGCACCTTTCAGACTAAGGGCAGTTACTGCCTAGGGGTAGGGATACATTATGGGATTGCACAATATGTCCTATGGGATTGTTTGGAGAGGAACCAAAGGCATGGAAATGGATGGACTTAGGTGATTTTGGGAGGAACAAGTGTAGGAAAATAGAGTGATAAGGGGACAAAAAGGGACAATTACACGTAGATGGTTGTCTGTTCATTACAATTGTCTGGCCATGTCCTGCACCCAACCTTATTAAATTTCATTCCTCTTTTCCTGGATGAGGGACTCTATTCTGTGCCTGTGTGTGTATGAAAGTCCAGCTGCCATGGTTAAAGGACCCACGTGTCTGGGAGTCAGCAACTTGAATGGGACCATAGGTCTGAAGGCCCATGTGTCCACAGAGCTTGCAACTGTAGGGAGTTCAGGTGTGCAGGTGTGATTGCTAGCTAGCAAAGGTCAAACTACTTAGCTGAAAAGTAGGTGCATAGCAGACTTCAGCCACTGGGAGATGCATTCTGGGAGTCTGCAGATTAGGCAGCCCATGTGTGTGTACATACATGCATATTGCACACATTCTCTTTGGTAAAGAGTTTAGATGGAAAAAAAAAAAAATGTTGAGGAGTACTCAGTCTTTCCACTTAAGTACTTCATGCAGTAAAAATAAAATAAAATAAACCCAAACAAAATTCACACAGCCTAACTTCACTAAACTGGAATTCAGTTCACTTGAATTGGTAATCAGTTTAATTTAAAGGTATGTTATTTTCATAGAGTTAATAGTTGTATCAGTGTAACCGTTATTTTTTGCATATTACCTGATTTTTTATAAAGGAGAAACACTTTGACTTTTTGATGAAGTCATGCAAAGGAACAGGCAATAAGTTAGTCATACTTTATTAAAGGAATCTGTCATATATGGGGTTGCTTTGCATTTGACCTTTTTCTAACCAGCAAGGCTTCATCATTCTTTATGGAATATTCATCTCCAAGTACACTGCCTCAATATACTGCATAATACTGTGGCTATATTCAGAGAGCAATATGTTCCTGACTAATGTTAGTTAGCTTTGCCTTATCCTAACAGTCAAGACCAATTTGCCTTGAGTTGTTAAAAGGGAGAAAGCCTTCATCAGTTATGACAGCAGGGTTCCTCTGTATTCCAGTTGTCTACAGGGACAAACTGGGGCTTTGCTTAGTTCATAGCGAACCTTGGTAACTCCAGCTTGGCAATGATGAGTCAGACAGATCCTTGGATCCATTCCAGAGTTCTGTCCTTGAGAATCCACTCATCCAGATAGGAAAAAATGTTAACTCTCATTCTGCATCATCCTGCACAAGAACTCTGTGGGAACAGCTATTACCTAAATTATGAAAATACCTACTCCAAAGCTAGATCAGCAGGCAATACCTTTAATAAGTGGAATCATTGATGTTTAAGCAATCTGAGCCATGTTTTTAAATTGTTGTTGATGATATATGCAGGTATGCTCTTATGTGATCTGAGCAATCTGCAGGGATGCCATACAGCTAATGCTGAAGATCAGTGGATCAGATTAGCTGCTCCTGTGGAGGGAAACTCCACACGCTATGTTTCATGGATTTGGGCTCCCTACATATACGAGTTAGAAGAGTTCTACATTTGTTATGAATCAGACCTATAGGCTTTGTGTAAGATCTCTACATTTATCAAGATTAACAAGGGCTCCACTGTGTCAGGTAACGCTAACCTATACAACAGAGAGAGAAGAGTAATAAGACATACTTGACTGTATATTTTTCAGTATATATTTACACATATATTGAACTCCAATTAGAAGTAAAAAATCTTCCCAGACAACTGTTCCTTAGTGAAATTATATAAACAATTATTTTCTTTCTGTAACCACAGCAATGGAAATGGATCTTCTGAAAGGTTTTGAATGCCCCTGCATATCTCATGATTGTAAGATATACTTACATGAATATATCTATGAACACTGAAATATAGTACATACTATCAGTATTTTATTTGGAAGAACTGAATGTGTTCTGAGACAGACCACTCCAAATTCTTTCTTTTGTGAAAAGGAATTGAGAGCTAAAATACCCACATCAGCACAATATTTCTCAAAGCAGAAACAAACTGAAACAAAGTCACATATCTTTTTCTCTCAAGAATACAGATATGATGACGTATTTTGTCAGAAGATATATTCCTTTAACTGTTCTTTTTTCCTGATTCAAATGTCTGTGAGCTTTCAGGAAGAAGAGCTATAGAGAGCTTTTCCAGAATAGATTTTTGGAAGCCCAACATAGTATTCATCATAGATTCATGGTGTTTGCAACTTTAAACCTATTCTTATAATGGACAGGCAAAGTCAATATTTGCTATAAAAGTAGATTTTTAAAAATCTAAATGATTAATTATGCATCCTGGAACAGTTACTGACACTTGGTTATATGTAATAGAAATTCCTGAATTTTTGACACTTGAAGGAGCATCAGGAAGTCTAACAATATATTTCAACATTTTTTGAGTTATGGATGCTGACCTCATTCCAGAATTAAGCGTTGTTCATCCTAGAAGCCAGCCTGGGATTAGATTATTTGTTCTGGCTCTAGGACACACAGAACAGAACTCTCTATCTAGTATGCTTTTAGTATGTTGTCTTTCCAATCTGTTTTTCCTCAAATGCAGAGTAATTCCACCAAACAGGAAAAAAAAAAAAAAAAAAAGAAAGAAAAAGAAAAAGAAAAAAAAAAAAAGATTCCTTTTTCCCCTAGATTCTAGAAGGCCATTCTATACCTCATTTTCAGTTTATGCTGAGATTTGCAAAAGAGATTCACAAATCACCCTCTATATAGTAGATTCTTAATCTCTGCATCAGTGAAATCCATCAGCAGCTATTGTGACATATAAGGATATAACATGCCTAACTGTCGCACGTTTTTGTGTTTATATCCACATGGTATTAGCTCAATTCTCCAGGCAGTTTGCCATTTTCTCAGTCCAAAGCTTTCATATCTTCATGCCATAACAGCAGCAACAATATCCAACTCTTTCTGACAACCTAACAAAAATTTAAGCTAAACTCAGAACAGTAAAAGAGTGCAGCTTCAGCAACTAAATTCCAAAATACAAACACTGTGATATTAAGGCTCTCAAATTCTATCAAGAGCCTATAACATACAGACAACATATAGACAACACTTGTGCTTTCTGGTAGTGTACTTCCTCAATTACTCAAGACTCTTTAGCCCTAAACAGACAATGAGCAAGATGGAGACTACCAGATGCCTACAACAGTTTTTGCAATATATAACGTAATTGAAAGGAACCTCAGTAAAAAGGAATTCAAAATAGTCATAAAAACCCTTCTTATCCATAACATAAAATATTAAACAATTCAAGTCTGTTCGCTAGAGTAGCATCATTTCAAAACAGAGGTGCACTTAATGTCTTCACTAGAATGTTAACACAGTTTATCTGTATGTTACCTAGCCTCATTAAAGCGCTAACACTCTCTCTTTCCATCAGCGTAATACCAATTTTGTTATCAAGAACAAAAACTAGGAAAGACATCTGTAAGATAAATATGAAGAAAAAATAAGTTAGAAATGATAGATTGCACAGATGAGAAATGATATTATGCAGAGCAAAAAATAGCACCTGTTTAGATTACATCAATCTAATATTTATTTTCTTTATTTCTTTTAACTGGATTAACATATTAAATAAGAAGGTTGATTAGTGTGAAATTAGCTATTGCAATATGTACAACTGAGCAAAGCCAATCCTCTGATCTTGTTTCATAAGAGGCTTAAACATTGTATTCCAGAATGGTGGTTGCATAACCTAAAATGGAGTCTTTGTGACATCCGATCTTTAACATATAGAGCTATTATAATGTGACATTGTCAAATGTCATTGCCATAATATACAAATACAGATAAGAAAGATACTGAGATATGTTTTCTGGGACAAAAATAAAATAAAATACTAAACCAGAAAAATTTATTCATTTGGAACAATTTGGGCATAAATCCTCTATCCTATGCTCAATCTAATCAGAATGGTTGGAGGAAAAAAAAAAAAAAAAAATGGAGCTTTCCAATACGAAAAACATAGAATGAATCCCTTAATTTCTCCTCTTGGTAATGTCATGTCTGAAATAAGCAGTATCAAAACAGAAGTGTGTTACTGAGCACTCATTTCATTTGCTCTGCTTTGCCAACAGAGGTCAGAATTACCTCAGGAGCATCCAAAGCATTACTATGATCGTGATTGGAATTACTTTATCAGCATAAAATTACTACTTTCATAAAGACAAATAACATACTTTAACTAAAACAGCTAAAGTTTCACAGCTTTACATACTTTAAAGAACTTCTAAAGCTTTTGGGTATCTAACAAGAAATCACCACTTTAAAATGTCATGAACATTGTTACTGAATTAATCAAAGGTCAATATCCATCATGTCACCAATAAAATATTTTATAGGATGTACTTGGATTAGTCAGAAAAAAAAAATCAGCCTACATAATGCCTTTTATTGAACAAAATCATTTATGATACATAGCTTAGAAGGCAAAATATAATTATAGAAAAAATATTCAGTAAAGATAAGTCTATTTATACTAGAATTCCCTATTCAAATCCATTCAATATTATATCTATTATTTCTATGAAAGTATAAAAAATATAAAAACATTGTTTCTATTGTTTCTGTAAAAAGCCTTATAGAATGCAGAAATTAAACCCAAGTCTAAGAGGTTTAAATGACACAGAAGCTTCTACTATAAAGGAAGACCTCACTGATGTAGAGCATCAAATAACTTAAAAGAGAAAAAAAAAAAATCTAAATGTATCTAAAGTGAACACTATGCTTTTGAGTTCTACAAAAACAATGAAATACTAACAAATAATCTAAATATTCTTTGTACCTCAAATAGTTCTACTGAAGCATGCTTTCTAGAAAACAAAACAGTTAGCTACACTAAGTATTCTAAGTGCTATGTTTAGTTGCAACTTCAGATCATAAACTTACCAGCAATCCTAACATGCAAATGTTAAATTTGGGGGAAACTACTTAGAGAATGTTAACCAAATAATCTTGTTGTCTTTCTTCTCCTTAAAATAGAACTGATAGGATACTCCAAAAAAATCTCTTTTGACAGATACCTTTATGTAAAAAGCATTACAGAAATAGATTAACGCTCTTTCTAAACTGACTCATTTGTGAGAGATATTTGGAGAACCCAAATTTGCATGCACATATTTCTCCCAGTACAACAGATTTGGAGAAACATTGGAGAAGAGAACCCAGTTCCATCGTGAAAGACAGTGATGCAAAATGATTCATCTGAACTCTCTCTATACAATACTATTAGCAACATGGTACATGCAGGACTCACGAAAAAAATACTATCAATTGTTCAGTTGTGTTTAATACTAATAGTGTTCCTAGCTCTTTATAATAATACAACAAAAAATGAACAATCCATGACTAAAGAGGTACTTAAGTAACCATTACATATAAGAATAGATTGATATACAATATAAAAAGGGGAAGTGATACACACAAAAAAATATGAATGCATTTCAGAGATGGCAGATTTTGTCTTTTTTTCCTTTATTACATGTATAAATCATAGTTATTTTGTTGTCTTCTGTTAAAGTTCATTAAACATAAATCATTTGCTCAGAGAAAGGGTTCCTTGATTTTGAAATCACTAGAAAGGTTTACATTTTTAGAGAATGATGGAAGGCCCATGACAGATGTATGGGCCAGATTCTCTGGAAGCCACTTAGTAGTAACTGTTGAGAGAATCCAGACCCAAAATCCCCTGGAGGAAAATAAATAAATAAATAAATAAATAAATAAAGTCCCTGTTGAGTTTACTTTAAATTTTTATCATCTTTAATCTGGGGAACAAAAAGATCTTGTCTACACCTCATTTTAAGAGCTCTTTCAACAAGTAGATTTGACTATGAGTTCAATCTTGACAGCATAATTATTTTTTTAAAACAAGAAATAATTGTTTCACCAGAGGACACGCAATCTGATCTGGGGAGGTTTTTTCTATATTTGGAGTCATATCGGAAAATTTTATTAATTTATTTATTCTAGCAGAAAGCAATTTATAACGTGGTGGAGGCTCCACCCCAAAAAGGCTATTAAATTGAATCTGGAATTTGTTTAGATCAGCTTTCCTGAGTAGCTGGATACCCAGTACCTAAGAAGAACTATAGAAAAAGAGATTCAATCCTTAAACTGCCCTGCTCATGTAAGGTCTGACCAGTTCTTGGCTGGTCTTTTTTGGCCCCACTATCCAGGCAGAGAACCTCATATAGGTGTGTCTGACAGAATTCAAGCTACAAACAAATCTATTATAGTGTGGGGTGCTGTAGCAAGTAAAAAGTAAATGTTTAATCACCTAGCTGGTTCATCTCTTTTGTATTTTTCAAGAAGCCAACTGAAAAGAATGCAAAGTGATTTGAAGGTATTTGGCACCTCAAAAGCTCAAGAGCTCATCCCAGATTTATATGAAATACCTGCATTGATAAAAAGTTGGTTCCATAGTGATAAAACGTTAATGTTTATAACTGAGACACTGAATTAACTGGGGATACTTTACTAGCAAAAAGAATTACAAGCCATGATCAGAATAATTCCACAGTTTTTGATCATGCGAGATCCTGGCTCTGTATGGACAGACAATCTGTAAAAAGTTTTAAGTTAAAGAGTAGTCAAACAAAGTTGAAACATTGCTTTCTCCTTGAAAACAAAAACATAACAGGATGCAGTACTGAGCAGTTTATGATTGTAGAAATTTTAAATCTGCACCAAACAAAAACAGAAACAAAACTTCTTAGCTTTCTGAAAACCAGAAAATATTAGCAGTTCAATAGCCAGTGAAGCAACAGATTCTCATTAAAGTGAAATATGAATTTTAACCTAGTAGGCCATATAGTCCTGCCACCTAGGAGACAAAAAATTAGTAACAAATGTGGGACAGGATATCATCTGAGAATATCTTTGGAGACTTATTTTAAATGTCAAGATGAAATTTACAACTTCAGTTTTGTTATCACCCTGTTTATAAAAACCTTTGCCTAAAGTTAAACAGATACTAAACTGTCTCTTTAATTTTGCAAACAGAAACTACTTCTCTGATAGGTTTTTCATGTACTTCCCAGTCACTCTGAGCCATCTGAAATTTAACAAATTTTCTGGACGATTGTGTTGAGGTAGTGGAGTTTTGTTTACTTGTCCTCCATGTAAAATAAGCAGAACTGGTGTAGTACTGATTGAGTATTTTGATTTATAAAATGGCAGTGGGCAATTTGAGATCTAGAATGCTTATATACTGTTGAGTTTGAAGTACAATCTGCATCATCAAAACCATCTGCAACTGCTTAGCTTCCAGAAGTTACACCATGGGTTATATGCAGGTTAGGACTCTCCATTCTGCCGGACTGTGAAGGCTATATCAGTTCCCTTGCCACTTCCAATATGAACCTTCTAGGAACTCAGTAAATTAAACCTATTTGGGATCATTCACTGGCATTGAGATTATATTGGCATAGAATGCTCCACACCTATATTGTTCAAACCTTCCAAACAGGATAGCTGCATCCAAACTGTCTATCAGGCCCATACTAATTCTTAGCTGTGTCTGGTAACTCATTCTTTGGGAGAATGCCACATGGCACATGCCAGTACCCAGAAATGTTCCCTGGCATGTTTAAGTTGTTGCCTCACATTCCTGTCATAAATTTGTCAGAAACCAGTCTCCCAACAACAGCACTTCTCAGCTTAGAGGATAGAAGAGCAATATTGTCTGGGTTTGGGTCCAGATAGGCTGGATGAACATCGCTCTGCTGTTCATGTTTTTGCTTTATGTGCTTGAGCCTCCCACAGATGGCACAGAAATGGACAAATGGTAAACCTACTCCAACTTCTTTTTCAGCCCTTTGCCATACTCTGGGATAAAGGGTAAGAGTGAGGAAAGTTTTTTGGATATGGGAACATCCCAAAGTAATTTCTTTTGTCCTTCTTCACATGCACAATCACATTGATCAAAACTCAAGCAGTACATCCACATTTGCAGTTTATCTGCTAAGCAGTCTAGCAGACTCTTTCTCTGGTCTCAAGCTAAGAAAGGAATCCACAATGGACTCAGCATGGTCTTATTCCAAGAAAAGATTAATAGCTATAGCATCATGTGTCTCCTCAGCCTCTTAGTAGAAAGAATATTTAAAATATTTTTTTAAAATGCAGTTTTTTTTAAAAAAAATGGTTCTGAAATGACAAGCTGGGCATAGACCTGAAAAATTCCCATATGAAAAACACACAAATGTAGTTTCTATAGAGGAACAGGAGCTCTTGGAAAAAACTCACAACCAAATAGTATGGAAGGAACCTAGAAGTGACTGGGTGGGAGAAGAGAATTCCTCCCACCAGGAGGTAAAGAGCTAAAATTAAGGCCAGCCAAAAGCCTTTATTAAATTGACAGATTTCTCACTTCTTCACAAATCAAAGCCTTCTTAGGTGAGAAGGACCTAGTTATGTGTTGGAAATTTGGCCTACTTATCAGGAAGAGTATTTCATATAATTAATTAGGTGGTCTCTCCAGAAAGAAGAACACGTCTGCGTCTTGTGAGAACAAGTCTAGGATGAAAGTGAGAGTTGGACACCTTCACCTATGATGAAGGACGTCCTGGAACTAGGTATTTCCATAGTACCAGACTGTCATACTTCCTTTTAGAATCCCTAAAAAAAAAATAATAAAAAAATAATAAAAAAAAAAGGAAATGAAAGGAGAGTATACACCAGATTCCAGGGTATGACTACACTTGAAACAGGACGGGGATAACTTCTATTATCTCTGAGACAAAAAGATAACATTCTGGAAGGATCAGATCATAACATTAAATTTTAGTAAGTTGTCTTAAACCCCCCACTTATATTTTACAAGCCTAAAATAGGTCAAATAGTTGGATAGTGTATACAGAGCTTTTAGGAATTCATATGGCAAATCTTACATTGAATGCACCAGTCTGAAAGATTAACAGCTTCCCAATACAGAAGAAATAATTTCCTGTCTTTGTTTACATATCTCATTGTGGCTGTGCCACATGCAATCTCTGGTATCTTTTGATTTGGTAAAGAAATATTTGGCATTTACTTTGAATGGCATATTTGCACTGAGATGAGTCTACCATGAAGGCCAGTGATTCTTTGCACCAAGGCATACTGATATCTCCAGAGGAGGAAAAAGGCATGTGCAAGAACTTGGAATAAAAGAGCATCCTTTCATAGCCACTGAATGGGATGTTCCATCATTATGGAAAATTTAAAACTTGCAGGCAAAATTACAGTCTAAATAATCTTAAAGTGCTTTTCTGTTCCATAAGCAACCAAGAATCAAGTTTATAGTGTTAGTGGATTCCATGAGGAAAGGTCATTAAAGTAAATGACACGAGGTAGTCCCACACAACCTGACAGATGTTGGAAGAGCTGTTGGAAGTGATATTTCTGCATAGAAACTCTTGTCCAACAGAGTAGCGGAGATGAAAATGAAGACTTAATACCTGTTCAAGAAAGCTACTTTTCTATACCCAAATGTGGTGAGGATAAAAAGGCATTCTAGTCTACCAAAGAATGGAAACTGTCCCGAGGACACTTGGAGCCATGGAAAATCCAAACTGCCTATATTGGAAGTGATAGTGAACAGTTGTAAATAGAAGATAATTCCCAGACAGATAAATAAGACAATGGAAAGAAGAATTTTACAAACTAAGAGATACAAAAAACTCCTGATGATATAAACATAAAATAGCATCATATTTTATCATTTGAATTCTTCTCTAAGTTCAAAGTAGATCTCTGCTTCCCTTCGAGCTCAAAAGTAACTGGTTTCCTAATTTAAAAAAAATAAAAAAATAAAATAAATATAAAAAAAAAAAAGGAATTGATTTATTGGCCACTTTTATCCAAAGCTATAAGAAAATTGGAATCGTATGCATATGTATATGCAACAAAAGTAGAGGCACCCTATTCTAAACATAACTTCAATTAATTAAAATTGAATTATATGATTATTTCTCCCTGTTTCTAGGAAAAAAAGGAAAAAGGAAAAAAAAGAGAAAAAAAAGGAAAAAAGAAAAAGGAAAACGAAAAAAGAAAAAAGAAAAGAGAAAAGTATAGCACTCTCATAGTGTATTAGACATATAGCAGTATTTTGTACTTCAAATGTTGTTGGCAGTTTGTCTGCATAGAACAACATGGAAATCATATTCTGCAGTGTGCTTCTTCAAGTAGCCAGGTCTATAGCACAGAACAGTATTTTCCTGAGGAGGTGACACTGAATCCTGACCACATGCACTAAAAAGCAATGCTATGGGTGATATAGGTGATTTAGACTTTGTGATTAATGAGGCAAGTCATCATTCATGGTACATTTAACCTAGGGGATTGGATATTTAATCTTATAATTCCCTGAAAAACTTCAATGTTAAATTTTCCGGCATCAATAACCAGAAAATGGAAGTACCACTTTTTTGGGCACAGCTGTGACAGCACCATCAGCCTTGGCACTAAAACTGCCTATTTTAAGTCCAGCATTCTTAACACATTTCTCCAATATCCTCTACATGCTGGAACAACTCGGAGTTTCTGATAAAAGATGAAATCACTGTCCTGACCACAATGCACATTGGAAATACATTCCTAAAGACTCTTGATTTCTTCTTCCCTGGTTGTGAAGATTTCACATAAGTGTCACTACTTGATTCCAAAGAAAGTGATCTAGTAGACAGAAAGGGCTGAAGCTTTTACAGTTCTCCCTTCTCTTCTGATGACATGAAGCCCTAATAAGTACATAATGGTCATAAATTAAAATACCAATAAAAAGGTATCTGCAATGTATTGTGTATTCAAAATCTACTAGAAAATAAACATCAAACATTGTTTTGCTTGACAAAACAAGAAAAAGAAATAATTAAATCAGAAATTTAAAGTATGTGAATTGAGCTCCTGTGAGTTCAATCTTATAATTACTGGCATGAAAAGGACCTGAAAATTTGTTAACTGGCTGCACCATCTTCTTTATGCATGTACATAGTGGCTGTTGTGAATTACAGACACAGCTGTTTGAAGAGTTCTGGTTTCAGCTGCACAAACTTAAGTGTGCAAAAGTCAAGCATGGAGCAACATTTAGGAACAATAAAATTTTCAAGTGCTTGAGGAATGAGAAAACAATATATATCAAGCCCTTCTAGATTGGCTTGGGTGTTGTTTGTGCAATGAGAAAAGAAGAAGGAAAAGGATTATAATGAGAAGAATATTGATACAGAAGAAGGGAAGGGAAAGAAGAGAAAAAAAAATTGTAGTGGTCCTATTCAATTGCACAGAGTATCTGTCAACCACAAGATTACAGATAATAACTAGTTAGTTATAATACCAAAGTCATATTCTTTTGTTAATCTTTGTTTACACTTTATAGTGATGTGGTTAACTGTGAAATAAAATAAATATATAATCCTAAACTTAGACTCCAACTCACGGACCTCAATTAAAACATAAATGAACAATAATCCATACGCATACAATCCACAGTTAGAAACTACTACTATCTCCTCACACACTGCATAACATAACCTTATTTTAAATTTAAAATATTTTAGAGATAGTTATTGCTATATGCAAAGACACACATCTACAAACACAGGATAAGATAATTTTCTAAATGTTACGTGCTGTGGAAGATTTTGTAAGTAGGAGATATATGTATACAGTATGATTATTCACCTCTTCCTAAGGCCAATATCCTTTTTTGGAAATCATTTCTATACCTAGACACTGTGAAATATCAAGTATAATTCATATTTTTAATACTTCTGAGGGAAAAAGTTTCATATTCTCCAAAAGAAAAATTGTGGATTTTATCTGCATAAAAGCACCCACTTAAATTCTCACTACACTGAACTCAACATAAGCTTTAACTGAAAAAAAAAAAACGATAAAAAAGACAACAAAGTTACTATAGAAATTGTCATCAATATTTCAGCATTTTAAGGACAGCAATACAAAATTACTTTTTACTACAACATCTGGTACTATTCTATTATATATAAATTATACATAAAATATTTTGAAGTTGAATGAGCGAAATTGCTTTGTCAATAATTCAGGCAATACAAGAACAACAATTCCCCATGTAACAGTCCTTCTAACAATATTTATTTCTATTTTTATAGGTTCTGTTGTGTTTTTTTTGTTGTTGTTGTTGTTTTCTTTTTGTACTCGATGAAAATATAAAATGAGGGTAAGCTATAGCCGTTCAGTACTTATATAAAATAATGACGTTTTCCTGATAATTCTTTCTATGTGAAGGAGATAAGTCTCTTTAAATAAAGCTACATTTTCAGGATAAGAGAAATTAAAATAAAAAGGTTTTACAAATCCTAGTCCAAATCATCAGCACAGTTACTTACAATTACTGAGATAAAAATATTATTTGTTTGACTTCCAAAACTAAGAGAATGAAGCATCTTTCCTAAGAGTAGAGACTGAGAGAGCTGGGATCATTTAGACTGGAAAAAGCTTAGGGAGGATCTTGCCAAGAAATACTGGGGGGGGTTGGGGGGGGGGGGGGGAGGGGACTGTAAAAAAGACATGCTCTCAGTGGTACCCCATGGCAAGACAAGAGGCAATGAGCACAGACTGAAACACATAAAATTTCACCTGATAGAATAAATATACTCAGTCATTTGAAACCAGAGAGTTGGTGTGTTGTTTTTATTTTCCCACTTTATAAAATGTGTAAGGAATCTTACCAAAGGAAAATTAGAACATCTCAGTTTTGCCTATAGTAACAGTCAGAAGATTTTCTGAAATGCACTATACCTTCACGACTAACCCATTTCTTGCATTTACGAGTGGTAGATTACACCATATCAAAAAGGATAAAATAAATGTTGTCCTTAACCCCATATGATCTAAAATTGTTCAAGACCCAAAAATTAACTAATTCCACGTTCTCTTACTGCTGGTCTTCCATGCAGGAAAGTCAAAAGGATGAGCATTTCTTGGAACCATCTCAGAAGGGAAGAGAGTATAACAGCCAAAGAATCTGGAATACTTCATCATTAAGGAGGTCTACTACATACCAAGTGAGTAGAAAAAATTGAATGAAGGTGAACTTTCTTTTTCTGTGAAGAAAAAGATTTCTTCTGAGAAGAGCAATTAGAGAAGCAGTAGGCATCTCTCAGAAGGAAAGAAGCTTAAGAGAAGAACAAGACTGTGCTGTCTTATACATATGACCTATGTCTCATAGCATGTGAGAGGAAGCTGGGAAAAGCTATTGGAACTGTGTTCATTTAGAGTTCTAAGCACAAAGACACTTGTCTTTGGGATTAAAGGGTTAAAGCAACAGATACTCTCATTGCTGTCAGCCTGGTCTGTCAGAGTTCAAATTTACCAATTATCCTGAAGCCAGCTGTCCATACAATTCCGTTCTAAATTTAATAGCCTTGGGAAAATGTTTTCTTTCTAAATTAAAATGATTTGCCAAAGACAGGGTAAACCACTGCCAAGTAAGATACTCACTTAGCCACACAGACATACACACACTTTCACTCTCACTGAACATACCCTTCCTGATTTTATTGTCTCACACTGGTTCCTGAAAAACATTTACAATTTTAAGGAGGATAGTTGATTATTTTTTCCTTTTTACCTTTATTCTCTTCCTCCCACTTTATTTCTCCCCATGATCAATCATTTTTGATACAAGCTTCCACTTTCCAGAACTTTGAGTTCTATGAACTTGTATGCCTACAGAAATCTGAAATTTGTTCAGATTTAAATTCTTGCATTCCTAGTTTACCTTGAATTCTGCAATTGACAATCAACTAATACATTTTTAATGTTATGCTCAAATTAATGGATAGTAAGTCTTACATTTTCTTCTTGATGACTGACTAATATTGAAGTTCAATTGAAAACTGCCATTAAAAGCATGTTGTTAAAGCAAAAGATCAAGATAAATAGAGAATAATTTGATAATAAGACTTGGTATAATATTGTATTAATAAAAAACTAGAATACAAACATTAACAGTAATTACTATCCTTATAGGAACTACTCAGAACTTATTAGGACTCGTTCCTAAATAACATAGATATATAAAGTTTATTTATAAATCAGAAATTAATGATAATTTCAAAACGTCTTCTCACTTTTTTCAATTTTAAGCCTGACAAAGAATGAGAGCTTTGTTTTATTTTGATGACAGCTATCACAAAATCACTTTAGAAATCAAACTATGTGTGTGGAAGACTTTGGGAGATGGATGATGCTAGACCTGTTTAAATTAAGCCTTAATGGATTTGATTAATCTGGTATCAGTCAACTGCATGATGTTTCACTGACATTGCTCCTTGTCATTTCTAATTCACCATCTATTATGCTTTCCATGAATATTCAGTCATGCACTTCACTAAACATGTTCATGAACACCATCATAGGAAATAATCTAATGCAACTGAAATAGAATAATGTAACAAAAAACTCATACATGATGGGCCTATTCCAACTGTTTAAATGTAGTACTCTTCTCAAAATGTCAGTGCAACTATCTGAAGATGGGTTTAAAATCCTGTTGGCTTCAGTTGCCTTGGTGATCTACTGAAAGTGAAACTGATACCTCTTGAGGTTCACAGAACCATTTCAGTTCTCAGATTCAGCCTCAAACACCTCCAGCTGAAGGTGGGTTTGTAACTTCACTGCAAACCACATCTTCAGCGGTGAAGGACAGAGAGGACAATCGCCGCAGATCCAGTAAAAATTTAAGGATCTATTTTCAAAATATAGGCACTTAGATGTCAAGCTTATATTATAAGTAAACATTTTAGGTGCTGCCTATAGTAGCAGTGAAACTCACTTTACCTTTAGGTTTGATATAGCTTTTGAAAACAAAATGGCAAACCTATAGATGCAAGATGTCAGTTTATCAAGTTACACTAGCACAGATTTTATCAGCAGTCAAGAGAAAACTTGCAGCAATCTGAGGATCTGTTTTTACCTCAGAACATTTAAGAAATTATTGAACTCACAACTCATTCACAGTGATAATATGCTAGCCTTAACACACCACTTGAGTCAAAAATGTTAATTGTTTGAGATGTCAAGAATAGATCTTGATATTTTCATATAGACCAAATTTCAGCTCCATAGCTAAATAACAGCTTTTGCCCCATCTCCCTGCAGGTACTGCCAGATATGAATTCCTCTGGGTGTTTCATCAAAAAATGAGCCAGGCACCAGAATGTCTCCCAGGCACCAACACCATTTTCATTAGAGACATCAAAAAGGAGGAAACAAATACCAAGATGCAACAACTGCTACAAAGGAGCTGGAAAAAGAAGAAGAAAAAATAAGACATAGTAAATGAGATAAAGTTGAAAGGAACTGAATACCAAAATGCAGACATCTGAGGAACTCTACACAGACTGTAAAAAAACAAGAACCAGTCACCCATACAAAATAATGTGAAAAGAAATCCCAGCTGTGGCACTCCCTTCTTTGGAAAGAAATTAGATGAAGTGTTACTTCTTTCTATGACTTTTGTTTGCTTTGTCATTGTATTGTAAACTATTTGGGATTAGGAATATTACTGTATGTTGCCAGAAAATTTAGGTGCACTGAGCTTTCTTGAGATCTCTCTTCTTTTGGTATTGTGAACAAAACTATCTGTATAGAAGGGCTATTTCAAGTATCTGACATCAACTTCTGCATACTCAGTATTCTTTCTATATTCTGTTATTATCATTTTATTTATATCCTTATAAATATTCTTTAATTAGCAAAGTATTTTATTGGTTTTGACCCATTTCTGTACATTATCAAGGTTTTAGTTGATAGTCCAATCCTGTCCTATAAGGTATTTTGTAGTCTTTTCAAGTTTTTGAGCATCTGCCAATTTAAGTAATTTAACTTTGGTTTCTTCCTCCAAAATGAATATACTGAGCAGAATCAAACTTTGGCACGTCCTCAAGTGACAACTCATCTCCAGACACTGCTCAAAACAAACAAATAGGTTGAAGGAACATGACACCCTTCATACCAGACTTTCTTGAGGTTAGCTTGGAATTAAGCCACATTTAAATGTACCTTCCTTTTTGTTTTTCTGTTAGAGTAACCTTCTAGTAACTATGTTTAGAATCTTTATTATTATTGTTATATCTTTTTTATTTTTATTCTATTTTTATCACTAATTTGTAGTCTGTTATCTAGTAAACTTTAATCCATTAAATCATTCATATTCAAGCAAATGTTTTTTTCTCCATCATTATGGTTTTAATAATCAGTGTCATTTGGTTTACTTAAATGTAATTATATATTCTAAAATAAAAATGTTGCATATTCTGTATTCCTTTCATTATCCAATTTTATAATTGTATTTTAAATGGAAGTGAGTTTTTAATAAATTGTGATTCATGAATAATTAATGCTTTCTGTCCAGGTTCAAGATGATTAACATTTTTTTATTATTATTATTCAGAGTAAACTTACGGGAATATATGATATTAAATTTATGGGAAACAATCTTTAGCATTACATTTTTCTTTTCAAAAACTATCGACCATATTGTCAGGTGATTTCAGTTCCTCACAACTTTCTGTAACACAAAGCCCCAAACATGTAATAGATTTGCAAGCTAATGTCTTCAATAAAATAAAACACCCAGCCAGTATAACAAAAAAGTACTTAAGTATCAAATATTCTTAAATTTGAGTATTTTATTGAAGAAATTTTATAAGATGTTCCCTCATTATATATCTGTTAAATACTTTGAGAATGTATTGTTCTCAGTCAAGACTCATTTATAAAGGTTATATACTTATTACACAAAATATTGGCATGACTTCTCCACTTGGAACACCTCACATGTACAATGCTAATAGTATAATACTGAGTACCTGTAACATGCATATATGGTGGATTCCAGAAAAATATGCTTGATGCCACAAAAGATTCTCACATTTCCTTTCCAGAGCAACTACTCAGATCAATAAATTTAACTACATTTACTGATAGATTTAATTGTTTCTTTTATATATAGGTGTGTATATATACATGTACATGCATACACACCTATGCATAAATATAGAATAGGATTAGACTACATGTGTATATTCCCTTTCCTACCCTTTGAACACATTTCATGGCATCTTCCTAGTCCTGTTAGCCATGAAAATCACATTTAACATTTTTTTTGCTGCTCCTAACTGTTCTTTGTAAATCCCATGGGACTGAATATTTTTCTGTACATTTAATATTCTTTTTTTTTTTTCTTTTCTTAAAAAAGCAGGTTTTTAATCTGCAGATTTCCATGCACACTTATGGATGATTTTTTGAAAACTTTCATAAATTATACTATTTTATGATTTCTCAAACTATTTCCACAGTACTTGATTATAGTATTCCCTTCATTTTACTAAAATCATCAGATTGTTTTTCATAACTACGAAAGTTCATGCACTAGTGTATTCGATTAATCTGTTCATCCTACCACACAGAATTAAATAAATCATGGTCTTCTGTACTAACTATGCTAAAATGTTACTGCCAATTAAAAAACAAAAGATCCATGGATGTTCTTTCTCTGGCTTTCTTCTTTATGGATGGTAAATTTAGAAGATGTCCTAGCAACACTGCCTATTATTAAAGATTACCTCCAATCCCCAGTGTAAAATCACATTTTATTTTGCTTATGACTACAACTGTTTTATTTGGGTTGGGATTTCATATGTCAAATATCTACCCCAGACTGACGACTTCTAAGAAAGGAGATCTTGGGTCTTAGGAGAAAATATGGGACTTTTGAGGACAGGGAATGTGAGTGAGCAAATGAATGGAAATTTGCATTAAATTAAAATAAAATTAAATGGGAAGATAGAAAAGGAGGACTCAACTGGTACAAGCAAGACCAGAAATTTGGTTAGGAGGAGTTGAAGAAATTGAAATAATTGAGTGAAAAGACTGGATGTGTCAGCCTCCAGGATAAGGCCAAGACTTGTGAAAGGACACAAAGACTGTAACAAGAAGAGTGAGATGTTTGGAGTAAAGGCTAAGACGACAGCTGGACAGATTACAAGCACTGAACTTCCACTGAGTGAGCAGAAACATTTGTAAGACACTCTCCCAGAACACATTTTCCTAAAATGAGTCCCATAACTGAGAAAATGTCAGCAACCCTTCTGGCAATATAATAATGTATATGACCACTGTCTGCTCCGACCAAGCATTCAGCTAAGGTACACAGAATTCTCTGCAGCATATCTTAAAATGCCATCTGTGCTGTTGACCTATATCAGGTCCATTTTGTTAGTGGCTTGCAGACTTGATTTGGCCTGAAAGTTGACTTTGGCCACATGTGCTCATGTTCTTTCATAAGCTGTTACTATGCAGCCAGCCAGCTGTGATGCAAAAATTGTGCAGGCCTAATGTACGTGAGCACATCACAGCATTTTAATTTCTAATCTATCAGTTTGTTTGTTTTCAAAAAAGAAAAAAAAGAAATTACATAGATACAATTCCTTCAAAAAAACATAAGTCACACGCTGAAAAGTTAGTAGTACAAATAGGACTTTATAATACTTATTCAGCTCCTTCTTAATGCATAATATTTGATACCATGATCTACTAATTGTACAGTGGGGTTTTTTGGTTTTTTGTTTGTTTGTTTGTTTGTTTGTTTTTGTTTTTTGGGGGGGAGGGAAATGGTGGGATGTTGACAGTAGGAAAGTCTCCTAAATCTCATTTAGCAAAAATGATCATTAAGCATGTGACTTTCAGGGTACACAACTTCATATCTTGACATTTGACTGTAAAAGCGCTGACTATTTGCAGTTGCTCTGGCAGTCAGGGCTGTGCTTTGCACTTTTAAGTGGTATGTAAAACAAATATTCTGCAAAATCAGAAATAATGTTTTAGATGCTCTGAACTACATATCTAAAATTATCCAGTAACATAGAACTTAATGTCTCAAGGCTTCACATATCCATTTGTAAAATGGAGTAATAACACCCTGTCATCAAACAGAGTTGTTTTGAAAATAAATGCAGTATCTTTGCAAAACTCTACTGAGAAGCATGTGAGGAAAATAATTCTCTTTATAGAAATACCTGCATAATGTGCACTAAAGACATAAGACCACACTAACAGTGAGGAAATGAAATAGTAATTATCAACTTAGTAAGTGAACACCATCCATCTTGTGCCCTGAAAGAGGAGAAAATTTTATCTGAAAAAGACCATGCAATATCAGTGGTACATACAACATACACTCGGCGTACAGTCCACATGCCACGTTTCATGGGCAGACTCTGGAGACATACATGAGGACAGAGGCATAGTATCTGCCTTCATAAAGGTAGTTTGGATCTGTCCGTGCTCCTTAGCCACCTGCAGTTATAATGCTTCCAAAGCCAGCTAAGGTCTGGAAGAACTGTAGCCACATTGTCATGCCATTGAAACTGAGCTGTTAAGTCCTGCTAGACCCAAGCTTGTGCTGGGTAGATTTAAGCTGAGTGTCATTCCTCCATGTATGTGAATCTAAGCAGAGCCATTTATAGATTATTAGCTGGCTGTAATTGTTGTCACGACCACAGATAAAGCAGGTGAGTTCATGCTTCACCATGCTTCCCAGTGCCTTTGGGTTTAAGAGACCTCAAATGTGCTCTATTACCTTGTATAGATCTATGCCAAAACTTAAGATCTTTCTGAAACAAGACAGGCATAGAAAGTGGAGTTCAGAAATACATGACCTCGTCCTTTGCAAACCAGCTCCTTTATCTATTACATGAATTATCTTTTTTGTCAAGACAATTTGCAAACTGATTATAAAGATCAGCCTTTCTATATCTTCATTTTAAATCTCTTCTATTTAAATGGAATATACATATCCATACTTCTGTTTTAGATAATATAATCACCCCCCACGTTTGTTATAAACCACTAAGTTAGTCAATCACTTCCTTTCTGCACTTTTTTTTTTGCTTTTCTGTACAAACCCTTACTTTAACTGTCTAATTCTTCATGCTTATTCCAAAGCATCTCTGTTGTAAATCTGAAGCACTTGAGTGTGCTTCGGTGTAAATACTTGCTTACAATACATTAAAAAGAAAGACATTTCTGAACACAATACCCATCCAACACAATCTAGTAATATCACCAAAGTCAATCAAATGCTTGTGAATCCATTTTTTTTTTCCTCTTTACTGCCAGTAATCCCTAGTTACATCCTATTTTTCTTTTTGCTTATAGCTGTCATCTACTTTACCTCTGAAAATATATCAGACATTCTGATCTTAAGCTCTTTTCTTAGATGTCTGAAGTACTTCATGTTCCTATCAGATATTTCTCTACAGGCTTTTATTCCCTTATGAACTTAAGTATAATCAATTAAATATTCCAGCAACTCTTTGTGATGTTTGCTATTCTTAGTATAATAGTCTCAGTTCCTAGTAAAGAGCATACAACACAAGCATATTTCCATAGTCTAAGGAAACGTGCCTTTTCCTCTATTTCATTCTCTTTCTTTTCAGTGTTAGATGGGATTAGGGGTGACTTTGGCCTGTTTTAGTCTGATCATACTTGTCATTAGCTCATCCTCAGGGAGGAATATTTCCTTTTATTTTTATTTTTCTAAACAAATACATTAACTTTTCAGGCTACTACTATTTGTAACTACATCATTACATCTAACTATTTCCAGCTCAACAAAAAAAGTTTCCTGATTTGTTTTCTTGTATTATATTGTTTCAGGTGATTCTCTTTGTGATGTTAACTGCTAGAGAGAAAGAAAAATAGAGAGGCAGAGAGAGATGGATGGGGAGAAAGAGGGAGAGAGATGCATTGTGAAGGGAGAGCTGGAGAGTGAGGCATGGGTGGGGTTTTGGATGGATGGAAAGAGAGAGAAATGAATGGAGGGAGACACGTACCAGGAAGGAGGGTATAAAGGAGATAGTGTGAGAGACTGGGAGAGAAACAGAATGTGTGGGGGAAAGGGAAAGAAAGAATGTAAAAACACTTGAGAGTCCTCTCTGCTCTAAATCATCATATTTCAATAATTCTATACTTTAGTAAACATATTTTCACCCCCAAACAGTTCAGCTAGAAGACGTATATGAACAGGAATTATTTCAGCTGATGAAAGTTAATATACAAGTATAATATACAAGTTAATATACAAGTATAAAACTGTACCATGGACAAGAATGGACTGATGATATCCATCTGAAAAGAGAACAGTTTTAAATTTTGTTCAGTTCTTAAACAAATAAAACCTATGACTGATACAGGTATAATTGTGAAGCTCTTGCTGTCTATAAAAACACAGACATACTACTTTGAGAAGTTCTGTTCTGTATTCTGTACTTCTTTGAAGTCCAAACAACAGAGTAAAGAAAACTAGTCCATTTCAAACACTGCTAACATTTCTGAAACTACCACAAAACCTCTAACACATTTCTTAGTCATTCAAAAAAGTTTTCACTAAAAAATAATGCAGTTTAGAACTATTGTTGGAAGAGGATTCAATGCAGTACAAACAGAACACTCCCTTACTTTGCATTGTAGCATTTGAGGAATGCATGCCACTAAGGAAAAGCTTGCTCTTTTCACTTAAGTTTAAATCTACAAAATGGACATATTGCTACCTGTAACCGCGCTCACTTCCAGATTTTATTTCCTTGATAGGCAGGACGCTACTCAAAATAACTTAAGAAAATTCTTCAACATGCTTTCTCCTGCTTGTATTATTTTCTGGAGGATGGGAATACCAAGTCCTGTCTCATTAGCATTTAAGTAAAATCCATAAATAGAAAAGTATGTGAAGATAAAGTGAGCAATGCTATTATTTACTGATCTGATTGAGAAATTGATGGGCTAGCTCAGTATGGATTAACAGTGAAACACACAAAAGAAACCTGATAGCATTTCAAATGGAACAGAGAATCTAAGAATTTGATACGTGTAATATTTAGCACAAATGGGAGCAGCAACACTCAGTTACACAGTATCATTAATATGCTCAGTGTCTAGTTACTGAATACAATTCTGCATTTTGTTATCTTGAAGCAAAAACCTGTTACTTTTAAGAGAAATTGGATTTAGTGTGTGGGCCAAAAAAATAATAATAATAAAAAAACACCCAACAACAACAAAAAAGCAGAAAGTAAAGATAACTGAAATGTGATTTAATGTTTATGTGTGCAAGTCTTCAACATTAAATGAAAGAAACAAATATTTTAATCATTCATATCACTGTCAAGTTCTGTATGCTTAGATGCACAAGAATGAGCCTTAATAGTGTTGCAAAGGGAAAGAGATCTGTCATCAAAACTATAGCGCATCTGTCTGCAGTGATCTGAATGTTAGGGTGTGTGACTAAAATTGCATTTGATTAGAGGAATGCACTGAGCACTGCTAACAGAGACAGGACAGCCCCCTTTGCTACTCTGATAAATCTGCACTCATTTAAATGGTTCCTGACAACTCCCTATGTGAGTGTCAATCCAGCTGCTTTGAAAGGTATCATCTGATTTTTAGTTACAGTAAAAATAAAGCAGTCCTTTGCAGAGCTTCTTATGCTTTACAGAAGCTTCATCTGATGCCCAGCAAGCGTGGCAGTGCAATTAGCTGGTTCTCTGGAAGGAATCTCAATGAATATATAGATTGCTTTCTATAGAACTGGGAAAGGAAATACCCAAAGACCCAAATATAAATCAATTCTTTTCAGGAATGTAATGAATTGCCAGTTTTACCAAAAAGTTCATTCCACTCATGAAGATCTCAGCTGTATTCCAGACTTTTATAAGAATCCCAGAAGACAGCAGCACTGCATGCTGCATGGTGGTTGCTCATACTACTGAAAATGGCACAGCATCTCACAGGTCAAGGGAAACTTGGAGAGAGATGTCTACCCTGAGCTGACCTTCTGGATAATTGTTCTTAATTCCTCTTTCGAGCATATTGGGAACTTACCCAGAAATGATGACATCTTGTGGCATTTAAGAAAGTCATATTTTCAAAGGAGATTTGGGTAATGAGGTACTATGAATTGAAGACTAGCCAAGATATTACACTTTTGTGCAAAGAGGTCTAGACACTCTGGCTCCAACCTTTAAAGAGTAATCCTGAGGCCTGCTGTGTCATTCTCTCTTGAGTTTTTGTTGTTGTTGTTTTACCAATAATACATTTAAACTGAAACACCACAAAAGGATTCAGTTCCTTTCCTCTGACTTTTTTTCTGAGCTGGTGGTTTTTGGTTTTGGCATTTGCCCAAGTAGCTAGGCAGATTCATTCACATATGCTATAAGTCTGTTGGGCAAAGACAAGACAACAGCCAACCACTTGTGTCTTTTCTTGTCACTTTAAATACATTTATTTGCCCTTTCTTAGTGTTCATCAGTCTTTGAGGAAAATGCTGAAAGTGGATCTCTACCTCTCACTCCAACAAGTTACTGTTCCCCACATCTCAAAACAATCCTTTCTCCCTGTTCCTCTTATTTTCACCCAGTTTTTATCTGTCCTTTCAGGCTTCCCAATGAATTTTGTTGTTTTTCCATGCCTTTCTCAAATGTAGTTCCTTCTCCATTCTCCAAAAGTATTAACTCAAATTTTCAATTTTTCTTACAGGTCTCCCTGGCCTTGGGGTGGGTATCTGCAGCAAGGTCTTCTTTTTTACGATTGGCATAAGAAACTTCAGGATTCTTCACTTCCTAATTTTGTCCCCTCCCCTTTTTCAAGCCGTGTGTCATAGTAAGAAAAAGGAGGGGGAGACAAAGAGAGTGGGGAAAGAAGGAACGAGGAGAAAAAATACTATGAAAACAATGCTTTGTTACTGAGGGAAGGGAAAGAAAGCTCTGCTTGTCTCTAACAGGTAGTTAGCTGATTTATTCCCTGGAGGTTACCTACTGAGGTAGGCAGCCTCTCAGAGAAGATGTTCCCTCGTCTGTTTAGCAAACAAACATTTCTTAGCAACCTTGCTTGTTTTTTTCAAAATTTATTTCCTGATTCTCTGCCCTATTACAGCCAGGTGGGCTTTAAAGCAAGAAGAGGAAAAGCAAATGTTGCAATGGTTCATTTGGTGGCAAAAAAACAAACAAACAAACAAAAATCATATTTATGCATTGGAAACATGTCTTAAGATTTATGTTGCTGTTCATTCTTTTCTGACATTTATATCTGTACAACTCTTACACAGTTCTGGAGCATTTAAATGATTCTTGTGGTAAGGATACGTTGTCTTGTCATAACTGCTACTGGGTCTAGGTCTCTGAGTTTTCTTATACCCTCAGGTTTGATCAAAAGAGTGGCAAGACCATATGATTAAAGTCAACTCCAAGTATGTCTTGGAAACTACCAACAAATACTACACAACCCTCACAGGGAGAAAAGAGTTTGAGTATCTATTACAACTAATACATTCACACTGTATTTTAAAACTGGTTCAATTTTGTTTAGGCACAAGACAAGTATCTAGTATTGTGAGAAACAGTATTAAAAACTACACTAACAACCAAAAAAAAATAAAAAAGCAACCACCTGAAATTTATTCCTAAACATCCTAAACACAAACTTAAGAAGTCACACTGGTGTAGTTTGAGTCAGTGAGCAATACAAGCCAAAGAGTCTTCTGAGGGTATCAGACACATTCAGCAAGGGAAGATACAAGATAAAAAGAAAGTGTTCTCATTTCAGCATAGTTGAGTCTTTTTTTTTCACAAGTTAACGTCTTAGAAGTATTTTGGAAATCTAACAATTTTGTGTGTGTTTTTGCTTTTGTTTTCCTGACAGCCCTTTAGTTATATAAATTCCCAGTTCTCTTCTTTCAGCAAAAATTCAATTGTTTTAAACTACTATCTTATACTACATTAGACTTAATAGGAAAAATCTATAAAAACATACAAAAATGCATTTCTGTTGTTTTAAATGTCAGCATAAATCATATTGTTCATATATTAACAGCTTGAAATATCAAATGGTCATTTAGCAGGATTTTTTAAATTATTATTTATTTATTTCAATGAAAGGTAAAGTTATGGTATATGCAGCGTTAACTGGCTTTCTTAAGATGATTGCCCCATTTTAGCAATAGTAGTATATTAAAAAGAAAAAAAAATCAAAGAATGAAAGACTGCAGTGCAATGAATTTCAATTTTGATATGAAGATTTTGGCACCCCCAAAATAAACTAACATTCTTTAGCAGGTGTAAAATACACATACAGGTCACTTGACTAAACATCCAGAACTTTAAACCTTTGAAACATTTGCCACTTGTACTTAATCTTTGAAGTGAAGGCAGGTGCCCCTGAAGTACATACTTGTACCTCTTCAAGTTAAATTTCTCTTTCTGGCAGTCCTTCTTTTTTTGTTTGTTTTAAATGATAGACATATGATCTAGATTATAATGCTTGGTGAGTAAAGGAAAATCTTAGCCTGTGAGGTTCCAGATCTCACTGCGTTCCTCATGACCCCATCCCTCTGCCTCAGCAGACCACCTTTAAATCCTTCTGATGTCCAAACCTGGACCTGCTCCCCTAGATCAGTTTGTTAGTATTTAGAAGAGGTCAAATAATAGCATCACACTGAGGCTCTCATTGTTTTCCAGATTTTCTGCAAAATCTGCATCTGGATCTAATTCCTCTTTCTTGATTGCATTTCTGATAGTCTTCATAAGACTAGTGTCACAATAACATCACAATCGAGTACTAAGGTTTCAGACTGCTCTAGGCAGTTCCAAATCTACCACTAACATTCTTCAGATAATACTGGATGGGTATGTCCTCAAATACTGGGATTATCTCAGGATCCTTGGACCTGTAAATGTATAAACTTCTCACTTTACCTTTCTTTCACTTATTCCTGCCCGAATGGAAGAATAAATAAATAAATAAATAAATGAGGCTAAAGTTGAAGTTTTTCTCATTTTGGTTAAGCAGTGCCAAAATGGCAACATGGCAAGTACTGGTGACCAGGACTAACTTCATCTATTGTAAAGCTGATACTCTTAAAGTAATTCATTAACTCTGATTAGCCAGCATAAATGGAGAAATGATACAAATCCCACTTATGCCTCAAACTATCTGTCTAGGGCATGATATATAGGAGGAAATATTTCATCACTGGTGAATGACCTTGCTGTTTCCTCAATAATCGTTTCCTTCTCAAGAAGAGAGGACAAACCACCCTTTTCCTATATGCCAATTTTCATTACCATCTTCACAAATTACCTTCAATAATTAAAGTTTGATTTTCCTCACCTCACCTTTGCTGTTTCAGGCAATGTGGAATAGTGGAAATCTTGTTCAAATGCATATCATTATTTGGAAAAAAAAAAAAAAAAGTAAAATAAAATAAAAAATCTTCAGGGCCCTGAATCCCACGTTACTCTTCATAAGGAAATGAAATACACATCAGCAGTTATACTCTTTGTGAATTAATGGAGGCATGTCCAAATCTTGTGTTCACCACCACAAAGATAGTATACATCTACATTGTCAACAGATGCATAAGTAAGACAGCAATGTGTATCTAATATATATATATATATTGAGGTTGTAAAGGCA
Source organism: Oxyura jamaicensis (assembly GCF_011077185.1). Classification (NCBI taxonomy): domain Eukaryota; kingdom Metazoa; phylum Chordata; class Aves; order Anseriformes; family Anatidae; genus Oxyura; species Oxyura jamaicensis. Next base: position 44,532,225 of record NC_048893.1, on the reverse strand, counting down.
AGGATGAAAGTGCTGGTGCTAAATCATCCCACTTATGCACATGTATTAGCCTTAAAAATTACCTTATTCCAGATTATTTTTCCCTGTGCAGTGAAAACTGGTTTTGGGATGATCTGAGGCTGTATAATAGATGATATAAGAACTGTTTTATTTTTGTAAATGAAAGGTTTTAAAAGGTGTCCTGGAATTTACTAAATCAATAAAACAAGCAAAGAAAAGAAACAGCAGTTTAATTCTGCACAGAAATGGATTCTATCCGTGTCTGTACTCCAGGAACAAACCACTGAACATCTGAACATATCTTTATACATTGGAACACATAAAATGCTACATAATTTATAGGGAATGTTCTTCACATAATACTCCATTAAGATGTGAAACCCTTGCTGTGGGATAGTATGAATGCTAAAAATTTGCATTTTTTTCAAAGACCAATTGAACAAATGCATGGAAGAAAAATCCACTGGAGCTATTAAATACAAAGACAATACATCTGTCTTGGAAAGCTGCTGTAAATTGCTGGAAGCTCTAGGAATACATTCAAGGATATATTACTTACTATATGCTTGCTTTGCTGTTTCATCTTACGAAGACCAGCTTTTAGCCTTTAACTTCCAAATCCTGCTGGAAGAGAATACTGGGCTAGAGGGACATTTATTCTGACCCAGAAGAGGCGTTCCTATTTTTTCAGATGAACTATAGAAATACAGTGAGAAATGAACTCCTTACAGTCTCCTGCTGGAAACACCAGCTCAGTGGACACTTCTCACCATAATCTAACTGTGCTTCAGTTAGCATTTGTGAACCAATATTAACACCCTTCCTCAGTTACAGAAGTACTGTGAAAACATACTCATTAACATTGTGAAGCAGTCAAATACTATAGTCGCAAACAGTACCAAAAAGCCCAAGAGAAAAATGAATCATTCTTTTTCTAGAGAAAAGTTTGAATAGTGTGCAGTAAATAAGACTCATGGCTAAACATTGAATAGTAAGGATAAAAAATATTGAATTAACTACTCATTCAATGAGCATGGTCTATCTTGGGCTGCAACTGAGGTAAGGCCTTGTGGAAGAAGAGTACATGGTTGTGTAATTAAATGTATGTAATATCTCCATTCAGAGGGACAAATAAAAACTGCATAGACAACCTTATTTTTACAATTAGCAACATCAGAATGATTGATTTTCTACATGCTTTTAGGCATGTAGAATTTTCTTGACTAAAAAAGCAGACTAAAACTCCTGAAATTCCACCATGTGGTGTCACCTTGACAAAGCTTTAACAGATGATTTAATGTCTCTATATCCAACAACTTCTTCCACTTAAACTAAGGGAGTGACTGATGGCAGTTTGTTAACTTCAACCTGTTTTAACGTTAAAAGAGAATGAGACAGTTTGCAAATACATTTCACTATTATTTGTTATAGCAGGGAAATATGGAAATATCAGGCTTGGAATGAAAACTGTATTTCATTGGATATATATTGTCTCTTTATCCTTTTGAATATAACTCCTCTTTGCTCTGTTCCTTGTACCTTGACTCCTAAATTTGCCACTTCCACTTCTCACCAGTGCTAATCTCCACAGTCAACCAGACTCAATTCTTATACACATTTCTTTTATGAAACATTTCTAGCATTTGAACTTTTTTGTTGTTGTTGTTGTTGTTTTTTAATACAACCTGCTTGCCCAAACACTCCAAATCAAGTCTCTCTTTCTCTACCTATCTACTAGGCACACCTCCACCCCCCAGAACACATGCTTATTCCATGCCTTTGCCGGCTCCATTTTCTGCTTATGTCATGGCTATTGGGCTTTCCAAATCAAGACTTACATGTCTACATGAAAGACTTACAAGTCTACATGAAAGTAAAAACAGAAGGAATAGATTTCACCACTGTGACAGCCAAACAACAGATATATAACATACACATATACTATAAAACACATGCTTTATTTCTGTATTCAACATATTTGGTCCTGCAAAAATGTACTTGTGCACATTATGTGAGAAGAGCCCTAACAAATCATTAGACCACTTGGTTATGCAAGATACTGCTCTGCAATAAATGTGCACAAAACAGGAAGAAGAGTGATTGCAAATTACTTATGAGCATAATCTGACAAATTAGCTATACAGATGACAAGGAGGATATGGAAGTGGATAAATAATTACTTGAGAAAATTGAAAACTAAAAATAAGTGTAAATTATGGTTTTTTTTAGGAAACCTTACCAACGACTTAATTGAGATTCTGGGGTCAAACTGCTAATACTAATATGCTGGGGTTTTTAATCTGCAAAAATAACCTAGATACACAGATTTACTACTTGTATCTAGTGGCATCTAAAAATGACCTGGATAAGTCAGTAAGTAAACATGGAAGACCTTAAACTCATGGTTAAGTCTCAGAACTGTCAGTAACAAACACACTGGAAAGTTACTTCACAAAGGTTTGAAATTCAGGCAACATGTAGATGTAAAATAGCTATTTGAGCAAATATTCCCAATTCTTATTTATAAGATTTATTTTTATTACTGTTTTATCTTCTCTAAAAGGCATGTATTTACAGGATACATATACTGGGACACTGTAAATACCGTATACCTTAAAACTGTTTCAGCACTTCTCTGAGATACAAAGGGTTAGGAAAGAAACGATCCCACACCAATCACACCATTCTTATAAGAAAAAAAAAAAAAAAAAAAAAAAAGTTATTAATGAGCAAACTCAAAGACTAAATACAATACAGATGGTTTTTGTAGTGACTAATGTGATGGGAGAAAAAAATAAAATAAAAAAAATATCCGGCTCAAGCATAAAAGAGTAAGTAGAACAGGAAGAGCTTAGACAAAGCAAAATTGGGCCCACACTAGGAAAGAGATTCGAAATGATCCCCTAGTGAACTCAAAATCCTTCCACCAAATCACTGAATGCAGCCAGAAAGGAAATTCATTCTTCCTAATACACCACCTTTCTAACTCCAGGATCCTTTCTCTCAGAAGTGTAGGAAGAATACAGAAGACAATTCTTAAAAGAATTAAAGATGCAGTGGGATGGCATTGTAAATTTCACTGCCATCGAGTATTCAGGTTCCAAAAACAAAGAAAAGGGCTTACAGCAACAGTGTGCAAGGGTAATTTAAGGTCATGATACTTTGGATCTGGTATGTTACACAGGCTGTGATATGATATGATTATGATATGATATGATTATGATATGATATGACAGAAAAATAAAGGCTTGCAAGGACCATCCACTCTCTCAAAGTAAGGCCAACTAGGTAAGGTTGCCCCAGAACTTCTTGAGCTTGGATTTCTCCAGGGACAGAGATTCCACAAAACTCAATGAACAACCTTCCCCAGGATTTGACCACTCACTTATTTAAAAAGTTAGTCCTACTGTCTAACTAGAATTTCATATGTGGCAGCTGCTGTCTGTTGCTTCTTGTCCTGCCACTACACATATCCAAGAATTCCAGCCCATCTTCTCACCCTTCCACTTGGTAGGTGAAAGCAGCACTTAGATCACCCATTAGCCTTCTCATCCTCACACAGGACAACTGGAATTCTCTCAGCCTCTCATTGTGCATCATGTGCAGCAGCCCACAGTAATCTTGCCAGTCCTCTGCTGTTTATCTTTCTCATCCAGAGAATCCACATACTCCATCACCTATGGGACTATACCTGAATATGGGGGACAATAACTTCCTTCATCTCACCACCTACACCCTTCCTAGCACAGCATATATGTGTTTGGTTGGCCTTGGCTGTGAGGGCTCGCTGATGACTCATGTTCAACTTCTTGTTCACTATCACCTACAGATCCTTCCTGTGATGTTGCTTTCTGTACACTTGGTCCCCGGCCTATAGGGGAGCAAGAGGTTATTCACTTCTAGCTGCAGGACTTCACACTGGCTTTAGCTGAACTTCATGAGGCTTCAATCAGCCCATTTCTCTAATCTGCCCAAGTCCCTCAGGAGCAGCTCATCTCATGATGTCCCCCATGATGGTATTATCTACATACCTGCTGTACCTGCATTGCAATCAATTTTTGGCCCTTAAATCCTGAGGAAAATCTGTAGTAGACCCCAGCAGTGAGAGTTTGCACTGTTGATCACAACCCTACAAGCTATGAAGTCCAGCCAACTTTCCAACCATCTTATTATCCTCTTATTCAGTCCACAGCTTACCATTTGGTCTGAAAGAGACTGCTCCAAAGTCAAGTTAAACAACATTCATGGTGTTTCCCTTATCTACAGAGGCAGTGAGCTCTTTGTAGAGAGCAATTAAGGTTGATCAGGCACAATCTAAGTTTGGTAAATCCATGCTGGCTGTTTCCAATCACCTTGTCCTTCATGTGCCTGGAAATGGTTTCCATGATGTTTGTTATGCTCTATATTTTTTTGTAGAAGAGGGATTAGGCTAATGTGCCCAGAGTCTCTTTCTTGCCTTTTTTGGAGAAGGCCATGACATTTTCCTTTCCCAGTTTTCAGAAACTTCATATGTTTGACCTTTCAGTAGCCTCACAGCAACATTGGTCAACCCCCTCAGACATAACACATCTTGGACAACACATTCCCTTGAATTTAAGTGTAATTCTGGCCTTCCTCTTCCATGTTTCTTTGACACACAAATTTTGCTGCTAAGCTCAAGAACTTGGAAAGTCAAACTTTACCACCAAAAAACAATGCAGAAAACGGAGTGAGTGCTTTGCCTTTTCTTTGTCCTTTGTCATTAGGTCTCCTGCCCTACTGAGAAGTTCCACTTTTCTTTTGCTGCCAATGTATTTGATTTTGCCCTTCCCATCCCTCACTAGTTTCAACTCTTGCTAAGCTTTTTCTAGTTCCATCCCTATACACTTGGTGCATCTCTAGCAAACCTTTTTAAGTATCTTTCATGTATGTCTAACTTAACCATCTAGCACTTGATTCTGCCCTTGGATCATGTAATCTTCTGATTTTCTCTATGTTACCTAATGTCTACTCTCTGTACAAATTTATCCAAATCAGCTATAAAATATGGAAAGAAATTCTGTGTTGTTGTTGTTGTTGTTTTAACTTAGCAATTTAAGTGGTCATCTATACATACATTCCACATATACGTCTATTAGAATTGCCCTTTTTCTGTTCTTCACTGAAATGTTTTACCCATAAAAATCAAGGATGTGGTCCAGTTTGAAATAAAATCACTCTACACCTACTTCGGAGTGAACTAATCACTCTGCTCCCTAACTATACTGACTTGATCTCTGTTAGCTATAACTGGATTTTGGACACCTACCACAGACTTCAGCACCTATAGAAACATATCTACCACTGGGTGTTTTAAACAGGAACTACATTGCACTCAAGATCTCATTTCTTCTTTCCTTAGAAAATGGATGTGCACTAGATCGGAAACTGTAAAATTATTTTAATAAAAGCACAACCTTATGGAATTAAATCTCTCAGAACCTCTTATGTTAGATAGATATACATTATTAGAAATTCATAGATGTTAAATTAGGTACAGAAGAGTTTTTATATCACTTCTCAAATGCAAAATGAACATGTTGAAAATGCTGTCATCAGGAAAAAAGTAATTAAAAAGTAATAAAAGTCTTCACATAAAGGCTATGAAGTTCAAACAAAATGTATTCCCTACTTCCCAAAAGGATCTATGTACATGAAAATGTCATATCAGTAGGCAGGAATTAACACCACTCATTATGTCTTACGCATTTAACATAAGAAGCTGTCAAAATATTTTATCTTGAAGTAATAAAAATGATTAGGATGTGAACTCTGATTGGAAGTGGCCAACAGAAAAATCCCATAGCAGAAGGGAATTCTGCAGCTGTGGAACTTATGCATATGCCATTTCCCCAGCCAAGCAGGCTAAGCTTGCTGGAGGAAAGGGAGTGAAACTGTTCTCTGAACAATATTGTCTCTTAGGGATTATATACCAGTAGCATGAATTAAAGCAGTTTATAGGATGCTTCAACTAGTGCTATTGTCAGGGTAATAAACAATGGCCTATAGAGCTATAAGAAGAAGAGAATTTAGCTGTAGAATTTTTAAAACATGGATATGTTCTTCTTGGTCACCAGTGCAGTTACTGTAAAAATGATTGTCCTAAAAGCATCTGCATTTGCTCATCATAACATTTCCAACCTTGACAAGTCACAAGATAGCACACCTTTCAGGTTACATCATTCTTCATTGTTCTATTTCATTTATTTCCTGTCTAGTTCTCGTAACACACCACCACTTAAAATTAGTAAAGTCATTTAAAAATGTATAATGCAGCATTAATTCTATTGAATCACCAAACTACTAACATCATCAATGTCAGACAAGAGGAAAAACAACATGGGGCACAAAATACATTTTTATGGTCCACTGAAGATTTAGACATTCACCACCTCCTCAAGAATAGTTTTAGTAATATCCTTAGATACTTCAGCTTTTATTTCTCCTTCACACCCCCAAACTTTCTCCTTAAACTGTTTGTAATTTTTTTCTTATTACTCTTCTCTGACCCCATCATAATCTCCATCAGTCCTCCCAGCACTACTACATCCCATATCATTCTCTCTATGGGCAGATATGACCACAGTAGATTTTAGTGGATTTTACAGTAGATCTGCAGTTCTCAATTATTTATTTATTTTACATTTGGTCCAACAGTTTTAGAAAGTTAGTAGAATGTAAACTTCAATGGCACTCAGAAAATAAGATGTGGAATGAAAAGTGAGAACGTTATGCACAGAGACTGACTACAGAGCTGTGAATGCAGGGTCATGTTGAGCTCCTAGGGAAAATTCATCACACAAGCCTTGTGAATTGACTTGCCCTTAACAATAGGATTTCTACCAGATGTCCTGAAAACTGTCCATATTGCTATCTTTACTTATTGTAAATATTTCAAACTTGTGAAGAAATTTAAGGAACTTTGTAGATAAAGTCTAGTCTAAACGTTGATTGAAAACATTTATCAGAAATAAGAATAAAAATAAGCCTAAGAAAGGTAGAAAATAACAAAATTAAGGCTACATTATAGCAGAAGCCCATACACTTGAAAGGGCAAACATGCAGAATCAAGGCAGCAATCAACTATCATTGAACACCATATACTGAACACCATAAATTAAGCACTGTAGTGGTCATTAATTTGCATTTCATAATGAAAGACAAAAGGAAAAAAAAAAATGAAATCTATCTCCAAAAGACTTGAACTTCTTACTTTGACAGGACAAAGAAGGTAATTTGGGAATCTGGAAATGCTGGTTTGTGCTTGGGACATCAGTACAAAAACTATGTATTAATTAAAAGAAGTGTAACTAAAATTAGAAATAAGCATAGACTAAATGAATGCCCCACTGACGTATATGTAACAAATACTTGCCAGTTTGCTATCAGCACTGATTATCTGAAATAAATAAATAAATAAATAAACAAAACCTTTTAACATAGAAGCAAGATTAAAATTGAAGTATGTGAGCCCAGGAACCTGCTACTGCAAGCCTCATATAACAGAATCTCTACAAAAATCAACCAAAGAATTTTTCTTCTCTTCCTTCAAACATTATTTGTAATGAAGAACAGAACTAGTGCTTCTATTTTTGTTGATAAGGGATCCTTTTGTTATTTAAATTAAAATGTTAAAGAAGGCTGTTCATCTTTTAACTAAAGCTTTGTAAAATATTTTAATTTTAACATACTTTTTGCTCTACAAGCTGTTCTTAAGTGTGATCTGATTTGTCACAGGAAGTTGAGTGAATCGCAGGGCTCTGCATAAGGATAGAAGTAGATTCGTGTGGTTCTCAGCATGCACCAGGGCCATCAGGCTAAACTGTGGCTTTGCTGCGAGCAAGACACTGCTCTGAGAAACAGATGAGGAAACAGATTGTGACTCGCAGACTGACAATCTGCTTGCTGGGTTTCTTATACTTTAGAGAAGAAATATCTTGGGCCAGGCATATATGTGGCGTATCTGCACTAAGTAAGGATGAGCAAAGAATGGAGCCATTCCCCGCCACCGCCTGCCAAGTGGAGAAAGGGAAAAAACAGCTCCATGCGGGCTGCTCCACCCGCCCATGCTGTGTAATGGCAGGAGCCAACAAAGAGTAAAAAGGGGCCAACTCGCCTTTCCCTACTGCTCCATGCCAGTTCACATAGTAATTCATAATCTGTCCCTTAGTCCTGCAAAAAAAAACGAACAAACTTTAAAATACAGAGTTTAAAAGACTACAGATTAGTATTTGATCAAGAACTAACCATTTTTATTTAGGCTATAACGTAATAGTTGGGCAAAAAGGGTTGTATGTGACTGCATGTGGCAAAATGATAGAAGGTCTCTGAGATCTATGAAAACTTTAAAGTTGTTTTCTTGTTTGTTTGTTTTTACTTAAACACTTTGAAAGAAACTAAGCCTGTCTCTGCCTAATAATGAAAAACCTGTTGGTCGATAAAACAATGTTATGTGTATGTGTATAATCAAACAAAGACATGGAAAAAAATGGTTCTGTTAGAAACACTTTAATTCTTTTACTTAATGTGTTAAGTCAATTAATGTACATTTAAGGGCTTGGGATACTGAATGATAAGTTGTTAGAGGGACAGCAGGATTTCATTCAAATTTTTAGGTTTATACTGGAGTAATATAAAAGACAGTGAAATAATTAAAAAAAAAAAAAAAATCAGTGAAAATTCCTCCTATTTATTTTCAAACCCCTAAAAACTTTTTTTGAAGAAGAAGAATTTTGAAACATAATTAATATATTAATCCATGACAATTCCAAGAAGTGGAATCTCAGAGGAAAGAGATAAAAGAAAATTACCTTACTTTTTGACCTTCTAAACTCTGAACAGTTTCTGAGGTGTCTCAAAATATTCTTGTTTCATAGTTAAAGAACAGATCCCAGCCGTGCACTGCTGAGCTGGGTTGGAAACTGTAGCCCAAACAGAGGTGTGTAATGCAACCTCAGATGTCCTGGAGTGGAATCTAGCTGCATCTCCAAAAGGGCGTGATTCTTCGTTAAGTCCATCAGTCCATGCAGATGACTCAGAAACCCACGCGCACCTAAAGTGCAACTAAAAAGGTAGGTTTAAACAACTAAATTACTCTTTGTCATCTGTTCCCTGAGGATTATACTTGAAGTAGTATGTTACCATGCCTTATGTTAACTTTTGCATCTGAGGAATTCACCCTCACTATGCAATCTTTACATTCCAGAGCAAAGAACAAAGATTGTGGTAAGGGGCCACAGATTGACCTGGGGCCTTGCAGCACATCTCCTGAAGTGCAGGAAGCTATACTGTCCACACAGTCAAACACAACAGGTTTGTTGTCATTCCTTCAGATAAACTAATTAGGGAATGAAGTCTTACACAGCAGCCATTATATATATCTGAGTGCCTATGACCTCTTAATTAAGCATATACCACTTTTATGCACTTTGCATGTACTGTGATTTAAGCAGGTGTTTAAGTCCTCACAGGAACTCATTCTTATACCTGTATGTGTGCTTAACTAGCCTTGCTGAACTGTGTTGTTTCCCAAACTGCCATAATTTAGTATAATGATTTTTAAGTTAGAAGCCTGCCCTTTAAACATCAGATAATTTACTACACAATTAGCATCAATTAATATGTTCAACTATAAAATAATCATGCAGAGGCTTGCCCTGTTTTTCCCTCAAGTGCCATAAAAGGTGCTGAGTCAGAAAAAAACGTATAAAAATGTAAATAGAAGATCAGAGTTCAGGTAGTTTGTTCCTCATTTCAGATAACAATCAATGTGCATCTGTCAATTCATTAATATTAAATTTCATTCACAAGGTACATAATTCCTGCAAAGCAAATTTCCACAAAGAAAGGGACCAGGCCATGGAAGGTTCAGCCACATCAACTGAGTTTTGTTCTTAGAAGAAAGGGAAGATGAACTGCTACTTTGACCAACACATCAGGCACAGTGTTTGTCCACTTGCTTGCTGAAAGACTTGAACTCTCCCAGTCTAATGGTACGAACGGCATTGCCAGGAGAAGCAAATGTGTGCCTTTCTGAGGCACCATTTTAGGAACTCAGTGACAACTCTGGTGAAATGCTAGAAGACACTGTCAAACACAGTATCTCCTAAAGAGCCTACAAAAAGAAGAAAAATATGTCCGTATATTTTTTTCCTATCACTTTCTCTTCATTGTAACTTTCAAAAGCACTTGTGCAACAGTTTTCAGTCTAATCAACTGTATGCAAAAAAAAAAAAAAAAAAAAAAAAAACAAGCATAACTACTTGTAAAGCTACTGCAATCAGTTTTCTATTAAGAAAACTTCAGATGCCTCCCATCCTCAAGTTCAAACTTTTATACTGTGCTACTCTAAAACTTGTTATTTTCAGTAAGTATTGTTCTCCTAAAGAGGGTCTAGATGTTAGTACAACTCCCTTTCAATACCTCCTGTTGTTTCCATGTGTCCTGTACCAAGACACAATCCTACCTCTTTGACTTAATCTTGCATGTCATTCTGGACCTAAACTATGGTTACTGGCATCAGCTCAGTTCTCCAATAAAGGTACACTAAAATACCTAGCACATATAACACCTCCTGGAAAGCATGTTCTATAGCTACATAGTAGCTTCTTCTTTGAGCATTTCTGGTCAATGAAATTGTTAAGATTCCCTCTAAACAGCATTATGTTCAATAGCATGTTACTTTGTGAAATGTTTACACATCTAACCACTACTGACTGACTTCTTTTTAAATGTATTGAATCAACTTCTTTAAAATAGGAAACATTTTAGCAACTGTTTGCTAAATATTTGATTGTGATTTTTGAAGTTATGTTTACAGAAGCCATAATAATCCTTTATGCCACTAGAAAGAACCGGCATAAATAAAACAATGCATGTTTTACTTTACTTTTTTTTAAGTTGAGTGCCCTTCCAGAAAAAAAATACAGTCGAGTTTACAATGTGAAATACTTCAATTCTGAGAGGCGAACAATTACTACCACGCCACATCTGTATATACAAAACATGGTTAATGGGTTCTGTATACACAAAGTATAACACTTGTTTAATAAAAAGAGAAAAACACAAGCAAAGACATTCCCTCTGGATATACGGAACTTGGGATATACAACATGAAAGTAATAGTGCAAGAACATAGCACAGGTGCTAGCCCTGAAGAAACTCACTACACAAATCACGCGGTAGAACCGGATTATAAATGGCTAATCGCTGTACTAAAGTGAACTTCCCTCTGTTATTACCAAAAATGGTCATCACATTTTAAAAAAAGCCTTATATTTTAAATTAAACCAATTATCTGGCATATCCCCTGCTAAGCAACATATGCAAGTACAGCACAAAAAGCAATTGCACTCTGTGTTTTTATTTTGGTCAATGAGCTAGTAATTAAACAATAGTTCAATAGATAATTGAACTGGAGCACCACAGAAGTTTGGTAAACTATGAATATGTGGACTGTTGTTGTTTACAGCACTAAAAACATTCTCAAAATAAATAGACTTTATAATACAATTTACACGACTATAATTTGGACAGTTACATTAAATATCCTCTGACAGGGAATATTGAAATAATATAAATATAGTGACTAGGATGTACTGGCAATAGAATCAAAAATACATTTTCATTTAAGTGGTTTCCATTTCTCCAGGCCTTTTCCTCCTTTCACAAATAAATAAATAAATAGACTTAACAATTGATTCAAGTTCTAGGTCAACAGTGTGTCTGTTCATTTTGTCGTCTCCTGCTACAGCTAGTGTAGTATTCACCACTAGCTCTGGGCTGCGTGCTTCTCTCTGAACACTGCCAAATGTCATAAATGCCTGAGATCATGCTCTTGGGAGCATGATGAAACTTCGCACCAGAGCTGTGCTGTAAATTGTCTGAGACATGACACGGTTCAAGTTAAGTCCTTCCACCAGCACGGCCAGTAACCCAGTTTCACTCTGTTAAATCCAGGTACCTTGAAAGTAATCCTGCTATTACCTAACCCGCTCCCTAAGTTTTACGCCTCTGTCTGGCTCGATGATCTCTCACAGGGAAGATTCCCCGTCTTTGTTGTGTAGGCTCATTACTATGGCATGCCTAATTTCTTCTGCAAGTGAGGGCAGCAACTATGGGTGAGGGGGGAGCTACGGCTTTCCACACCGAATTCTCCACACGCAACGCCTTTTCTGTGATTAACCCCTGATTAAAAGTAGTAATTTGGAGAGGAATTACCAAAGGTGAGCCGTTAATATATCGTGCATGTTAGCCCGGCCATAGACATACAAGTTCTGCACCGCCGCCAGTAACAGAATGAACAAGTACCTCACTGACGCATTGAAGGCAAGAAATTCAGAACCGCCGTGTTAATAAAATGCCTGCCTGCGACTTTAAACACAGACACTCTCGTACTCGGCTAGAGAGTGAACCATTTATTGTCACTACCAGGATACAGGGGTGGGAATGGAGATGAGAGGGGCGATGGTGATGGTGAGGAAGAGGAGGTGAATACCCCAGCGCCTGACGGGGAATGGTGCCCCTACCTCAGCAAGCTGGATAAGGGAATAGCTCCAGATCCACTGCCCAGGATCCCTCCTTTCCTCCCAGACAGGAGTTTCTCCACCAGAGCCACATTCCCCGTGCGAGCAGCCTCCAGCAGCTCCTGGTCCTTGCCCATGGCCAGGGACCGGGGGCGGCCCCCGCTCTCCACAGCGCGGCTCCGCTCCCCCCACAGCCCTGCCTCGGCGCGGCGCGGAGATTCCTGCAGTCCCCTCCACACCAGCGGGAGCAGCGGCGGGAGGGAGGGAGGGAAGGAGAAGGAGAAGGAGGAGGAGAATCACCTCCTCCTGCTTTCACTGGATCGCTCCTGGGTGGAGTGCGGGAGGGAAGGAGGGCGGGGGGCGGCTCTTCATCGGCCTCGCTCCCTCCCCGGGCACCCCGGCCTGCAGGGACAGCCTCGGCCCCCCGCGCCTGAGGCGGGCCGGGGTGCGGTGCTGCGGGTGGGGAGGGGTGGGGGGGCAGCGCCCCGTCGGGGGGGGGGGGGGGGGGGCCGGGGGGGGCGGTTGCTGGGGAGACGCGGCCGGCGCCCTCCCGGTGGCTGCTCCCTCCCGCCCCTCCCTCCGCCCGCCCCGCCCAACGGCAGGCTCCGGCCGTTGGCGGCCGTTAGGGCTGCGCCGCCATCGGGCCCGGGAGGGGAGGGAAGGAGCGGGGAAAGGACCGGGGTCTGTCAGCCGCAGGGGTGCCCCCGGGGAGCTCCGGGGAGGTGGCGCCGCCTGGCGCTGCGCAAGGGGAAAGGGAAGGCGGGCGGGGCGGGCCACCGCCAGGGCGGGGGGCGAGGCGGCGCTGAGGGGACGTGAGGGGAGGCGGCCGGCATCGCGGGGCTAACCCGGAGCGGGTTCGTTCCGTGGGGTGGGCAGAAAGGCAGAGCCGGGCCCCGTCGGGGTGAGGAGCAGCGCCGAGGTGTCGGCTCGGCGAGCGGGGCAGGCGGGGCTGCCGACGGGGTCAGTCAGGTGCGGGACCGCAGCGCTGTGGAGGTGCGAGGGGTGAGCCCCGCACCACCCGGTATCCCGGGTATCCGTGGTGTCCTGTCAGCCTGCCCCTCGCTCTGGGACGGGTTTCAGACCCGCAGCCTCGTCAATTGCATGGCTTTCTGGCACCAAAACGAATCACACGCATAGGTTTTGGTTCTTACAAGCTAAGCTGGCCAACCCGTAAGCACATCCTTGTTTAATGCACAGCTGGATGCTGTGCGTACACAAAAAGTCCCATTACAGCCCCACGGCCCTGTTTAAGTTTAGCACTTTGTGTAGGTAGCACCAGAGGCACAACAGGCAAAGAAGTGAAGACCCCATGCTGTTCCCCCACTGAGTTCATTGGCATCCTCCCATTAACTGTAGTCGCACGATGTAAAACACAGCAATGGCAAAATGGCATTGTGGCAGGCAGGATTTTAATGTTATGTTTTCAGAGTGAGTGTTAATTACTTCAGTTCTATAGTACCTTCAAGTCAATGGAAAGATCTGTGTTGATTTCACAAATAATTGGTTTTAGTCCTTGTCAGCAACAGTTTAACAGATGTTTTCATGCATTTTTTTACCTAACGAAACTATTTTAATCTTTCAAATATATATATATATATCATCACGGAGACCTATCTTTCCAATATAGTTGTCCACAGCAACAAAACAACTGAAAATATATTTTACATGGTTTGGCGTTTTCAGAATGTGAAACTGTCTTCTGCAATGTCATCAACAGGACGCATAATTGAGCACTGACATAAAATTATTAGGTACAGAGACTCTATAACTATGGCCTTTCCGATTGAAACAGTCAGATACAAGTAGCAATTGTAAGGTCTGATTCTGTGATCACAAGTGTTTCATTAAAGTTTCTTTTTGAATAAATATATGCATAATCACGTGAGTTTGGATTTACGGCTTAAGTTCTTAGTCACAGCAAAGTCCCAGTGGAAAACCAATGTAAAGCTGAAACAAAAAGTTCTGTATCTTGTTATAAGCCACTTGAGTTCATTAGTTGGTTCCAAAAAGGTCGGCCATAAACTAAGAATACTCCAGCTTTCTGTTCTGAAGGTTCACGTTGTCCTTTGTTGGAGTAGCCATAATTTCCCTTTGTTTCTGCCTTGCATTTGATTTTGTATACAGTCTCATTCATCACCTGATAAATACCTTCTCACGTGTATCTTCTGTATATGTGGCTTGGATAAGCTTCTTGATGTTTGCTGAGAGCCTGAAGAGGTGCCAGTATTCTGTGAAGAGCTAACTGTAAGGCAGGGCTATGTGCGTAAACCTGCGCATTAGTGAATAATTAGATTAGAAGCAGATACTAGGGAAAACTCAGTTTTTAAAGAATTTGGATTGTTTATGTGGTTGGATCAGCAGATGGCAAATATGACTCAGTATAAACGTTACATAATTCTTCTTGGGAAAATAAAATCTCAAGACTGTGCTCTAATTGAAAAGATCATCCAGAAAGCTGTGGAAGAACAGTAGGGAGAATCAGGATAGAAATATCAATGGAGCAGATGCATGCAGTAGCCAGCAAATTCAGGAAGGTTTTATGAATGTAGCAAGGCTCAAAACATACCCCAGTAAACCCATCAGCCCAACAAAATGGCAAATTCCAAACAGAAGGTTTGGTTTAATTAGCAAGTGGAGCAGAAAACAGTTATTCTACCAATCTGAAAAAATAAAAAGGAATTCAAGCAGCACCATTTAATGGAAGGGTTAAGCATGGATAAATTCTAAAGGCTACTGAAGCCAAGAATTCCGAACATGGGTTGGTCTGTATTCAGAGATGAAATCAGTAGTGGACTGTAGTGAGAGGAAAAAAAAAAAAAAAAAAAAAAAAAAAAAAAAAAAAAGAGGTACTGAGACTGAGAAAAAAGGTACTGACACTGAGTTAAATGTAAACGGTCGAACCTGTTAGGTGGACTCCTTTGTGGCTTTTAATGTCTTACATTTGTTGTTCCTGGTAATACCAGAATGACACTGTGAACAGTATTCACCATCACACGTATCCCAAATATGATAAGTAGGCATGGAATGATGAAACATCTTTATGACTTGCAGTAGTTAGAAATGAGAAAGATAATTTGTAAAACAGCCAAAAGATCTTTCAAAAGCATTATATGGCTTCCGAGCAGTGCTGTTCTATACCACAGCAGAATTTTGATTTTATGATTTTAGTATTTGCAAAGACATTTCAAGTTATGACCACTGCAGCTGTCAGTGCTTAAGTGGCATCACACCTTCAATCTTAAAAATTCTCTTAACACAACATATGCCTCACCTTCTGTTTTCTTCCATTTTCTAAAATACCACAGAAAGCAGTTAGCCTACCTAGAAATTATTTAATAGGTTTGTTATTTGAAAGGGCTGGGATTGACTGTAATAAGCAGAGACTTTCCTTAATGTTTTTACAGTGCAACTACCACATGGCTTTGTTCTCATTTCAGGGTGACAACTTCTTGATTTCCTCCTCCCGCAGCCTCCCATTCGTACAGCAATTTAAATGGGTGCTTTCTAAAATTCTCTGTCTTTCTCTATTTTTAAGCGGGAGCATGGAAGAGATATGAAAAACTGAGTTGCAAATATTGGGAAAAAAAAAAAAAAAAAAAAAGCACGAGTGTGGTATTAAAAATAGCTGTGTAGAACTGCAAACGCTAACATCATATTTCAGGACTGCCTGTTGTTAATTCTCTCATGTAAGGATGAGAAGGTCTTAGATCCCTATACAAATTGTGATGGATGTTCTGAGAGCTCAAAATGCTGGAATAAGACATCAGATCAATTTGGCAATAAAAAACAAAGGGGTATTAAATAAGCCCAATTATTTTTCTCATTATTGTATGCTCACAGTAGACTGGGGACAAGAGCTGCAAAAGTACCCTAGAGAAAGTGGTATTTCTGCTACACCACCTAGGTGGTGAGGCTCTTTTAGGCTTGATATTGTCTGTTGGTCCTTACAGTGCCTACGCTGTGTTAAAATCGCGAACGTCAAGCAACCACAACTACCCTTCTGGGTGCATTGCTCATCTAGCAGATATCTAAACATCAGGCTTGGGGGCTAAGTCCAAAGCTGGGCTCCTGGGAGCACGTCTGAGCTCTTGGGGCCAGGTGCAGATGCATGTTTTGTCCCTGTTCCCTGCCAGGGTGGAACCGAGATAGCGCTGCCCAGGGAACTGGTTCAGTCGCCATCCCTGGAGGTCTTTAAAAGATGTTTAGATGTAGAGCTTAGGGATATGGTTTAGCGGAGGACTTGTTAATGTTAGGTCAGAGGTTGGACTCGGTGATCTTGGAGGTCTCTTCCAACCTAGATGATTCTGTGAGATGCACATCTGCCTTCTTCTGATGGCCCCGCTCAGCAATCGGCTTTAGTTTAGACATCCAGGACACAATATTTATATGCATATTTATATGCAGCTTGGTTCGGGTTGCTCCACTGAAAGGTGAGAAGGACTTACATCCTCTTTCCCTGGAAAACAATGGAATCCGAGGATACTTAACACGACTTACAAGGAATATAAAAACCCCAAGGTGCTGTGGTTCCAAAAGGGAGCATGAACTCTTGGACACATCAGATCAAGTAGCAGCTGAAGTAACACGTAAGCCATTGTTGATGACTTGGCCACAACAGTCACCTGACTATACAATTCTGACTAGATCATATTTTCTGTAAACAGTTATTTGCTTTGAGGCACGTTGTCGTGGTGTAAATTTGTAATGGAAAAGATCATGCTAGGAGACAGTCCCTTTCTTAGTGATGGTGCACAGCCGTAAGATGCTGTCTGAGCACTTGTACTGACCGATCCCACGCTCTCTTGGGGCTGGGAAAACACTGGAGAAGAGCAAGAAATTAAACCATTATTCTGTCACCCAGGCACTGATATGTGGAATCATCCAAAAGTCGCATGGGAAGCATGCCACTTTCCCCAGCGGGCTGTGATATCCCCAAAGCCTGAAAGTCAAAGGTGCGCGAGGGCTGCGGGTTGTGTCTGCCCCAGAGAGCCGAGCCTCCAGGAAGCAGCGCTGGGATAGCTCTGACAGAAAGTCAATGCCTGCCGTGCCCTCACCAGTGCAATTGCAATTTTGCTGGGATGGTAACTGCTAAGATTAACTAGCACATCTATACATTTCTTTACATGTATTTGTTGTGTGACAGCAGGTGGGATTAGCAGTATAATTATTCATCCAATCCTTCTGCTCTGATGTAGGTTTCCATCAGTTTGCGATCAAAATATGCCTAAGACAGTTCTTCATACATTAGAGAGAAATGCAGAATGAAATGTGAATACAAGTAGGTACGAGCAGCATGCTGATTAGGTGCCCCAAACCAGTGTGTGCTGACAGTTACAATACAGTACTAAAGCTCTCCCTGTAAAGCTTGCTGAAATAAAAATAACTTGTTTCTACCTTTGATACATTGCAACCTCTTTCAGACTTGAAAATATTTCTCCCTTCTTGTCTTTTAAGATATGTATAGCATTGCCAACACATCAGATTTTCACTTCCTGAAAGATTATAAATCTCTGATGAAGCACGCTAGCAATGAGAGACAGACTGGAAGCACAGGCAGATGTTAAAAGCGTGTGCAAATGTTATCCCTGGCCCTTGAACAGGAGTATATGGGAGGGCTGGTGCACTCTAAGGCAATAGCATAGCTAGAGGTATTCTGACAATGATTTCCATTCTCTTTGTGGCTCTACTAATCGTAATTAGTATATAGGAATATCTAGGAAATCACTCGAGTAACAGAAATAACAGGAAGCTGTGGATGCCCCATCCCTGAAAGTAAGTGTTCAAGGCCAGGCTGGATGGGGTTTTGGGCAGCCTGGTCTGGTGGGAGGTGTCCCTGCCCACGGCAGGGGGTTGGAACTGGGTCGTCTTTAAGGTCCCTTCCAACCCAAATAATTCTGTGATTCTATAAATGGCTGAGCAAACACTAGTTCATCATACATCCTTCAGGCATGGTTATGCTCATGGGTACACATTTTGATGATGAATAAGACAGAATGTATTTGAAATTCCAGCTGTGCTTCTCCACAACATGAGGCTTCGGACCTCACTGGTCCAAAAGTGGAAATGAATCATGCACATAGAAGAAAATAGAATAAATTTAGTTAATGACCTGGGAAGACTTGGAACTGTCTATAGGTATTTAAAATGTATAAATGTCAGACTGAGAGCTGGGAAGTAATAGGTTGATACAACTAAGAATAATAGTTGTATACATAATGATACAGGAGAAATACAAAGGAGAAATACAAAAAGGAGAAATACAAAGTTAGACAAGATACTGTTGCAGTGAGAATTAACATGGAATCAAATTAACACAATGCTTTTTTTTTTTTTTCCTCAAAAATCAAATGGTTATGACACTGTCAAATACACATAAACAATCTTCCACTAATTCTCTTACTAGCTGTAATTTACCAAATCTTTGCAATTTCTAATTTTGATAGTTATCCTTAACAGAAATGATGCAGCAAGCTAACTTTGTACTGGGCTCTTGGGTCTGGCTAGTTTTTTTTTTTTTTTAAATGAACATAACTATTTGCGATGAAAGAAATTTTTGTCATTTTAAGTTCTGGCCCTTCTTCACAGGCCAGGTCCAAGGGATCAGCTGGTGTTATAGTGCCATAAGAAGAGTGTTTTTTTAAAACAAATCAATAAATAAAAACAGCTTGCCCAGAGCAGATTCAGTTCCCAAAGAGTCTGATAGAACCTCAAATCTAAAACTCATGCAATGAAAAACTGCAGGTGCAAACTATTGTATAAATTGGCCTCGGTGTTAGAAGAGAGGAAGGTAGCGAATGTGATACTAATAACTTTCAAAGGACTTGAAGAGGAGTTTGGAGAACCAGAGTCTGATTTCTGTGCCTGGCAAACAGGTAACATCTGGTTACATACCGTGATGAAGATACAGTACAGCTTTTTGAAAAGCTAGTCATGTCTCACTCATCTATTGGAGCTCTCTGAAGGAGTCAAAGAGCATACAGGAAATGGCAATTCAATCAATAGATTGTATTTGGCCTTCTAAAAAGCCAGGTTTCACAGTGGTGAGAGGTTGTCAGGACAGCCCTGCAGAGGTCTCCCCTAGGACTTGCACTGTCCAACAAACTCATAGTTTCAGAAGAGAGTATGAAGCACCATAGTTTGCTAGTGAAACCACAAATTGCAGAATAAAATTGCTTTCATAAAACTGAGTATGAAAGGTGACATCATGTCATTGTAGAAAGCAAACAGGAATTGGAATTCAACATTGACAAAAGGAAGTAATAATTTCTCTGTTCTGATGTAAGAGGGAGATTTTAAATTCCCTTTCTTAGAGTTCCAAAACTGCTATTGCATCTCCAGAATTTCAAGTTGTTGGTGGATGCCAGTAGAAAATGCCAGTTTAATGCTACATGGTAATCAAAATGGCAAATAAAAATGTTGGGAATTATTAGGAAAGGAATTAAGCATCATTATGGCAACCTATAAAACCACTGTGTTAGATCTGTCTCAAAAAGATTTTATCAGAAGCAGCACACACTAAAGGATAAGAGGTATAACCAGATGTACAGTACAGCCTTTGTGTAGCCTAAGTAGACTCGGCCACCTTAGCTTTAAAAAGGTTGATCAAGGAGAGGTATAATAACAGCATACAAAATCTCAAGTGGTACGGAAAAGGAAAAAATGTAAAACCATTACCCATTATTTTTTCCTAAACAAGAACTAGGGAAACATTGAAAAATTCAGGGGGCAGGCTTAAAACACATCAATGTATTTCTTTCATTCAAACATTTCAATTTAGAATAGGCTTAGGGTTGCTTTGCATTATGCTCGACTGCATACGCTTTTATTCTGATAAATCACCTTTTAGCACAGAGACTGATGCATGCACACCGGTGCTAACACAGCACAAGCAATAGCTGTGTAAGCTTTGCTCATCATCTTGCTAACAGATCTGTCATGACTGAGGATACTGCCCTGCGTAGGAATGAGCCTTAATGTCTTATGGAATTTTACATATACAGAGTATTGCTTACTATATTTTCATACAGTATATATATACAACCGCAAAGTCAGTCTGATGTTAAGGCTGCTTCTCCTATCTGCCCAGAAGAACAGTTAATACCAAGTTTGACTGAGATGATGATTTTGAGAAGCCGATACTTCACTCGCAGCACGAGATTAGGGCCACTAATATTTTATTCAGTTAGCCCAACAGTGAAAAGGCTCTTCCTTCTTAATTACTTCTCCAAGTCCCACAAAACAACATTCTAGAGTGTTTATTGAAATTTGAAAGCTAGTCCTGTACTGCCTAAGGAAGAAAGTTATTGGTTTTTGCATGAGAGGACATGGTTATGCAGTGAATTTCTAAATCTCATTTATCTCTTGTGTAACTGGATTAGGGAGGAAAATATTAGCATGAGTAATTTGTTTGCTAATGTGACAACTCTCTCATTTTCAGCCTTCAGAGAATACAATAGATTTTGGTCAAAAATAATAATTGGTAAAGTTTCTGGCTAAAACAGCCAATTCATTTGATTTATGCCTTATTTATGTGAACTGAAGGTGACTATCGACCCCAGGCAAAAAAAAAAAAAAAAAAAAGCACTATTCAGCAGTTGAATTAAAGCTAAGAGCTCAGGGGCAGAAGCATACACAAAAAATATTAAATGTAAGATAAATGTCTAAAGAACACAAAGGCATATTTACCTAGACCTAGTAGCAAAGGTAGTGGAGAGGATTACAGGAATACCAGCGTATCCACAACACTCTTCTCAGTGGAGCTGATTCAGCAAAATGCATTTAGGATTTAATCTGTGGATCCTTTTCCATAGGAAGAAAAGGGGCATGGCTATGCATGATAGATGTTCTACTTCCATATTCTGTTAAGAGGATAGAGTACAGAGACATACTCTGCTGTGGATATGAAATCAGGCTGACATCATTGTAGAAAAACATGCAATAATTAATGCAATGTAATCTTTAATCAAATACTTAGGTATAAGACAAATCAAAGCAATTTAATATAACACAAATATTTTTAGATCACCTCTCCCCCCAAAAAAAGAGAAAAAAAAATCAGCATAAGGAGTGTGTATGAAAGTATTTAAAGGCAGGGTGAATAATTAAATTAGGAAAATTCTTCAGTCACATAAATCTGATAACTGCTGTGATGAAGTCTTTTACTTTGTTTTTTCTCCATTCACATCTGAACCTGTCAAGCACTATATAATTTCTTGAAAATAAGTTTTGCTATTTCAAATTTGTGAGCTTGTGGCACTATATCACATAATTCCTTTTTATGGTGAAGAAGATATCATAAAACAATTGTAAAATTGAAACAGCAAAATACAGAACTGCCCAGTTTTATTTTGATGCTAGCATTTCATCAAACTACTGCTTCTGTGAGCAATACCCCAGTGAAGACTGACCCTACATTAGCCTAAGACCTTCTTATGGTGTATTTTTTTCCCCTCATGTTCTCCCTCTCCCTTATTTTAGCAAGGAAACAACAATTCAGCTTTAATGTATAAGCCAAGTCAACTTCTTTTGTTTCATGTAAGACTGCTTTTACATCAAATCATCTATCCCACTCATTTTGAATCTTTTGGTACTTTTTATAACGCTCATACCACCTGTTTTAGTAATCAGCATGTCTTCTTGCCTATTTCTTGCTACAATCTTTAAACCTCCTTTCATAAAAATTGTGTTTTCTACTTTCTTATCTTCTTTAGTATCACTCCATATTTCTCACAGGGAAGATTACTCTGTTAGGATGCCTGTAGTGAAAGTGTACATCGTGCTTAGGATACGTTCGAGTTACAGTTCTGCCTCATCCTTTTTAAGTATGCGCTGCTTCAGTTACCTTTGTCCAGTATCAACACTTCGTCTCCGCTGTTTGGGAGCCTCAGATCCTTCTGGCTGGCCCATTTCCCATGGATCTCAGGAACTGCACTATGAGTGAGCTCTTGGAAACACTGTCTGATGTAGTGGAGTCTCCTTTTATCTTAAGGCTCACTTTAGGTAGCTTATACCAGTTAGTATAATAAGTTTCCAAGTGACCACAAAGTGAAAGGATATCAGTAAAGGGGGAAGCTATGGCAGTGATAGTCTAATGGCAGTGTTTAGCAGTTAGTAGCCAGCTAGCACGTACATCACAGTGTTGCTCCATGTAAAAGTTTCTATCATCACATAGAAAACAAAAACAAAAACCTGTTACTGCTTTTAAATCACTAACACCACTAAGTAAAACCCTTGCTTTTGACTGCAACACCCTGGACTTAAAAGCAATCACAATGACCTTAAGGATGACAACGGTTCAGCTGGATAGGAACAAATTTTCTTAGAAAAGTTACTCAGAATTTGCTCTACTGTATTGTTTTCTCTGCACTTATTTCAAATACTCTTTTCCTCCCCTCTTCTGAAAGCAGTGACTTACAGGAGATGAACATGTTTTGTATAATGGCAAAGAGCAAGAGAAACTGCATTGTGTTGCCACTGCAATATTTTCTTGAGCCCCATTTCACAGGGTCTTTTAAAATCTTCGTAATGTTATGACTGAAGGAATACTTTTATGTGGTATAAGTTGAAAATACTTCTGATAATTGCAAAGGAAGGTTTAAGAGCCTCAGCATTCAGGTCATGAACTCTCTCACATACGCGTTCAGATAAATATGAGTTTTAACTTGCAATTTTTCTTGAGTTACTTGTTGCCAGCTGTTAGTGATTTAGGAGGACTTAGGATGCAGTTAAAGCAAACTGCTCTGATACTGCTTTAAAGAATTTCTCAATGACCGTTGCAACTGACCATATTTCTTGCATTACTCCTGAATAAGTAACAAAATGCTGGGGATTTTATTATAATTTTTAAGAAAGTTCTTGTACTCAAGAAGCGTATAAATAGATATTTTTTTTTTGCGATTGTTTTCTAGCACAGATATTGAATCTTACTTTAGATGTAAATGATTTTTCAGGATTTTTCCTGTTAAGTTTAAGCAGAGGTGCCTCATTTCTACACCAAATTCAGTTCAGATTAAGTGGCTGTGATTATGTTGTTGTCCAGTATATTGTCAAATTTTGCAACATGTTCTACCATGTGGCAGTGCAGCATGACATCTAAAAACAAACAAACAAACAAAAAACTCTCCATCATACCTATCTTATCTTGAATTGCATCCTCTTATTTAAAATTTTTTTTTTAAAAAAAAAAAGACAGAAAAAAAGAAAAAAAAGTGGAAAGAACAAACCACATTAAGATTCCAGTGGAAAGAAAAGACATCTGCTTGCTATGTTATTTTTTCCAACTATCTGACAAAAATAAAGCGGCCCCATTCCTACAGTAAATTTTATATAAATTACTTTTCTCTCTGCTTAGTCATTCTGCCTGTATGCTTTTTGGAAAGCTGAACAGGATATAAAAAGACATGACTCCAGATCACACACTACAGTGTTAATATAAACTATCTTGTTACATTACCATCTGCTGAAGGTGGGTAAGGTAAGCATTTGTAAGGGAATATATATTGTTATTCCCCCAAAACACAGAAAAAAAAAATCTATATGCTCCATTTACTAAAAATGAATGCATAAAATTAGAGGTTTTCTAGTTAGCAGGATAATTGAATAAATTGATGATGTCAAGGTAGAGTTTTTCATCTGCACAATCCTAGGAAAAATAGAAAACAAAATCCAAACTTTCTATTTTAACAGAAAATGATGAAGCACTACAACCACAATAAATATGAAAGGCAAAAAAATGTACAAAATTATTTTTTTATAATTTAAACCTAAAAAGGATAAATAAAATCTTTAAGCGTTCAGGCAGTTCATATGGTTTATTTAAAGAAGAAAACATGAATATGCCATAAAGAATTCAGTAGAAACAAAGAACAGCTATCTAAATTAAAAGTGAAAAAAGCCTGACTTAAAAATCACGCTATGAAATTAATCATCAAAAGTTTATAATATTTCCAAATGTGTATCCTGACATATTCTAGTTTAGTGAGACTGTTCATGAGTCGAGAAACAAAGCAGATTGGTTCCCAGGAGGAAATGAAGCTACAAGTGACTTCTTGGACTGCCATCTAGCGGTAGCTAGGTGAGGGCAGACCTGCTCACCATGTTTTGTTCATGTTTAAAAGGAGAATGAATGAGTAATTCGGAATTCTGAGAGCTGTTAAGCACTATTTTTTCTTATTAGTAAAACAATAGTTCCTAGTGCAATGTATTTACACTGTAAAATTTATGACAGTTGCACTTTCCATGGTAATGGCTTACTGAGGTTTGGAGACAACGTGAAGACACCTAGATTTGTTCCAGAGGCTCTTGTTACTCAGCCTTTACCAGTTCCCACTACCACTTCTGAAGTACTCATCTATGCACGTGTCCATCTGATGTTTGAAATGCTTACCAATCACCCAGCTTGAGTCAAGTCATGGTGGTTTCAAACCCACCTTAGCCTAGAAGAACTGCATTAACCAGTTCGTGCATCCCCATGCTACTGGCTTATTGTCACAGAAGATGCAGCATTAATCCTTATCCCACACGCTATGCAAGGCAGTCAGCATTTTCAGTAGCTCCTTGCATAAGTTGTGGTGCAACTTATTTTTATGTCCAAACTTACGCCCTCAGAAATTCTTAAACGATGCAAGATTTAACACCGGAATTACAGGGGAAAAGCTTTAGGAAATGCATATACTCCACTGCTCATTTTAAAAAGAGTGACATCAACAGAAAAGGATGTGATAGCAAAGAAATAATAAAATAGAGATGCTTTCACGTAACTGGTAAGGTGTGGTTTGGGCAGTGATGCATAAAAACCAAAGTGACCTTTTAACAAAGTTAGTAATGTTTACCTATTTAAGTAGCTGGCAATGTGAGAGTTCACTCTTTGGAGTACAGAAGCTTCCCCTTCCTTTGGGTATGAACACAGGCTATTAGCAGAGTTCAGTTGTTTTTTCAAGACTCACTCACTCCTGCAGTTTGTTTCAGCTAGCAAAGTCACGTGGCAGGTTTGAAAGATGTTCTATAGTATTTGAGAAGCTGCAAGTTGCAAAAAAGTCTTTTATAAATCTTCAGAGTGTTCCAAAAATACCTCTTTCATAAAATTGTTTTGATTTTTCATATCCAAAATCCACATTAGCCAATAAGCAAAGATTTTAGTTAGTAGCCAGACAATGTAAAGATAAAATCCCAAATCCTTCCTTACACTCATGAAGAAGCTTAAACTGCTTCAAGCTTGTGAAGTGAAGTGGCAACAGGTTTGGTCCTGTACTTAAACCGAGGAGACCGTCAAATTTTTTTTTTTAAAAAAAGAAACACTTAAAATTCAAAGAAAAAATATTTTTAGAATTATGAGATTTTAAAATTTAAAATCTTCCATAAGAATGCTAAAAAATACATAGTAACAACTGTGACCAAACAACTCCTATTTATTATTAAGATTGATGCTTTTTATTAATTACATTGAGAAATAGTTCTGCTCCTCCAGCAAAAGATGTTGGTAACCTTTCCCTATACATTCTTTGCATCACCTACTACCGATTCACCTGATCTTTGTGCTGTTCATCCTGTCACATTCCACGTGGTTAATAAGTAACAGAAAATCAGGAGGTACCTTGCCACAGAACTGAACAGTGTGCACCTCAGTGCAAATTGCCTGCACCGTTAGAAGCCGTGTGTTTGCCTCCACACGTTGCACAGCTGAAGCGCATCTCCAAAGCCTGCTATGAGGTTCACAAAGTTAGGTATCTTAACTGAGGCAATGGGGCTGCTGTCCAAAAGCTGTCAGCTGAAGAGAAATGGTACAGGTTGGAAGAAAACAAAGGTAAGGTTGTATTGCAGTGCTGCTGAAAAGCTCATTTCCCTAGTGGGAAGGATAAATTAGTGGATTTCTCAGCAAGTACCCACTCTGTTGCTACTTTACATATTAGCAAAGTCATTTTCAGTTCCTACAACAGATAGAGACATTGGTTTAAATCAATACCTGAATCAGAGTCCAAAGTACTCTCCAAAGTTCACAGATATCAACAGTGGGTTAAAATCTACTTCAAGCATTTTGTGATGAATGCTTTTAGAACTTGACCAATACAAGAACATTTTTATACAGAAACTGCTTTCTCCATCTTTACTTACCCCAAATCTGGTCACTTGGAGCTGTTTACTTCTGCAATACATTGGCAATACTCTTGGAATTGTAGATGCTTGATGGAAGCTTTTACCTTGATCATCACGTTCCCCTTATATTTATTGTGACTAAAGATAACCATCACATCAGGCTTAGGAAATGTTCTGCAGCTAGCAATTATCCTTTAGAGATCAATTATGATTCCCACTTAAGCCTCTAAATCAATTCCTGGGGGAGATGGCTTATGGATAAACTGACATGGCTAATGGGACCAGGGAAAATTGATGCAGGCAGGGAAAAAAAAAAAAAAAATCATTTCCCTCCCAGCCAGTGCCATGGTTCCTTCTAACAACGGCCACAGCGGGCTTAATCCAAGGACAGGAAAAGCTACCAGCATGAAGCAAGAACAGGGATGTCAGAGAACAGCCAGGATCTACACACCACTGCCTCTCCAACAGGCATTTTAAGTAATTCTGTAAGGCTATATAACTTAGAATTAACATTGGTGCTTATCAGTGTGTTAAGAGTTAATGTAAGAACTAAAACAATGCTGGCCAAATGATTCAATGACTTTTCCTGAGAAAGTGCACAGCTTCTTCAAGGTGAGCTAGCTTGACACACTATTAGACTTTAAAACAGTGTTTCTAAATAAGCTGAATAAGTGTTAGGCTAACACGTAGACCAGTTTAAATTTCCACAGAAAACATAAAATAAAACCTGGTAACAGTTTTCCTGAAAACCTTCTGGAGTCAGTTTTCTGCACACATTGAAGTTCTCCAAACTGTTCCCTACCGTTCTTTGCAGAATAAAAGGTCACGATTCATTTAAGAGGCTCTACCAATGGTACAAATCTCACATGTATGAGTTAAGGAGGTATGAACACTAGCAGAGCTCTGAGAATGAATTAAATCGTTTTATCTAGTCTGAGGACTTCTAATCACTATTTCTGGGGACAACCTATTAAGGTTTAGTTTAAATTCATTCTTTTGGACATCAATAAACCCTCTCTCCCTTTGTACTTTCTCAACAGCAAAACTCACTTCAGAGCGTCACAGTACTATCACTCTTGGTAGTGTCAAATCCACAAGCAAACACACTCCTCTTCTGACCTGTCCACATATTATGCTCATTACTACAAGACTGGCCTGAAGAGAAATGTATTCAACTGTAATGAAGTCCAAGAATGTGACTCCCAGAATTTCCGCATCTGTGCTGGAAAGAGCTGTTTTGGGGTTGTGTTTTTTTTTTTTCCTTTTTTTTTTTTTTCTAACAGAAACAGGTACTAGCTTGGGCAGTAAGAAGGAAGAGGTGTTTAATATTGCTGTTTATTTCTTTTTTAAAATTAAACAAGTCTCAACATATTATTCCAGCCACATGCTACTAACCACTCCATACATTCCTTTCTTTAGGATAATTCTAACTAGAGCTTGGCAGGGGTGAGCTGAGTTAGAATTACTGACTTTAACAGTACCAATCAGAATTCAACCAGCTGAGAACTCCTCCTCTGAATCTGACATGACATTCATGTTAAATTGCACTACCTATATTTAATACTGTGTTGTCTTAAATACCTTTTTGAAATGCACATATTAAGTTTGTCTCTTAGAAACAGTCTTGTTCTTTTTTTTTTTAAATCTTATTCAGAATAAGATAAAAGTTCCCATGGGTAACAAAGGGAGTTTCAACTATGGTTTTGGGAGGCAGGCTTTTAAATAGAGCCTGAACCAGTTCTTCCATAGAGTCCCTGATTAAAATTACATACTTCCAGTAACTATTTACAGCAGTGAAAATTTGTGTCTTCCAAAAAGTTTTGATGAAAATCAGTTTAGGCTATCAAACTAGTTTCTATTAAATATGCAAAGTCAAACCGTAGGATACTAAGTATTTTTGAGTTTTACCTGCGTATCTACAAATAAAACTTCCCTCAAACATCCCATGGAGCAGAAACAACTGTGGTAGTAATTAAAATATTGTTAGTTGTCAGATTCAAGGTCACTAGTTAAAATATTCAATCATTTTTACTTCTAGCGAAAACAATCTCTTATGGGCATGTATGTTTTTTGTATGTTGTTTCCAAAATTGTTTAGAAGCACACTCTGATATTCTCATTTACAGTGTTGTGCTTTTTTATTTATCCATCTGTACCAGTTATTAGCTGAAAATTATTAATTTGTACAAATCAGCCATGGTTTAAATTGTATAGTTACATCTCATGTAATCTCACCATTTCATAGGGTAATTGATTCTCTAAAGCTTTTTTTTTTTTAAATATATGTATGTATATATATATAGTCAAAAAAGCAATATACAATTAATGAATCCCTGTAGGAATTTCCACCCCCACCCCCCAACAAGCATTGACATTACATATTTAAATACACTGGACCAAATCCTTGGTCATGCCTGATGATGTGCACGGAATCAGACATGGAAGCAAAATGGCTCATATCTCACCTTTCACAATCTGCTGGATCCTACGGCAGGGCTATCTCCTCATCACAGAGAGAGAAAAACAAATGTGCGAATGTCTAAATTAGACTAGCTGTACAGATGTACAGGGCTTTCACGCAGGAGGAAAGCCCAGTAGTATGCCCTCTTACTTAATTTCTCCAGCATTTACTGGGGTATTTTAGGAGTGCATGTGGAAAAGGTGTATGGAACAATATAGCACCAGAGGATTATTCTTAAAATCCTCTCTGGGCAAATAATACTGAATTTAGGGACCAGTTTAGGGCTATTTTAATTTTCAGTAGCTATACTATTCTAGAGGATCTAACCCATATCATCATAGTGCAAATGCAACCTCCTATACAGACATCTTCTGGTAATAATAGAACATAATCTTAACAAACAGAGGTACAGGTTGTTAATGAGGCATGGTACATTTTACTCAGTTATGCAGCTAGGCACCTTCTTTCATTGCTGGGCCATCCGGTTTTCAAAAAACATTTTAAAAATAACATCTCCTTTGATAATATTAAAAGTAGATGATATGATTTTTTTCTTCAGTAAATTAATAAAGTACAGTATAAACTGATTTCTCCAAAGTCATTTCAGTTTAAAACAGGCTGAAAAAAGTTACAATGTTTAATGATAATTTCAGAATAGTAGCTATTTCACAAACATTTTGTTTGTGATGAGAAAACTTTGTGACAAAAAAAATAACCATGTTTTCCAGCAATTCACAAACAGTACTTCAGATGCTGTGATCACCCAAAATTCTGTTGATGCCTCACACCAACAGAACATTGTCCTACTGATGATCAACATTCATCTTCTTTATACGATGAAGGAGGGCATCATTTTCCATTTGGACCTCAGCAAGAGCCATTTTAGCTTTGGCTAGTTCCTGTTTGAGACATTCGTTTTCTTCAAGAAGCTGAAATGATCATGTTAGAAACACGTGTTATTAATATTCCTGCATACTGCCGACTTTTTCCATTACATCAACTTTTTAAATAATATAACCCAATGGTTACATTCATTGCTTGGTTTAGGTTTGTTGGGGCCAACTGACTGATACCCAGGCAATGAAAGCGAAACATGGAGAGAATTGATGGAGATAGATCAAAAGGCAAGATACCCTGGACTTCATGTGTTAGTTATGTCATTTCCATTCTGGAGTGG
The DNA here is from genome assembly GCF_011077185.1 of Oxyura jamaicensis. Taxonomy (NCBI): domain Eukaryota; kingdom Metazoa; phylum Chordata; class Aves; order Anseriformes; family Anatidae; genus Oxyura; species Oxyura jamaicensis. The sequence continues at coordinate 44,501,955 of NC_048893.1, read as the reverse complement.
AGTGGAAATGACAATGGGTTCTGAGCTGTAGGAATGGACTGTTATCCAGTGGGGAAGAAAAAGCTAAAGTGACGTGTGAATTTTTTCACCGTCAATTGGTTACTAAGGACCTGACTCAACCTTCTAGTCCTTCACCTTTGGCAGTTGTGCTGTGTGGGGATCAGGGAGATGTTCAGAAGAAAGGAGAGAGGGTTATTACACAGTTTGTGAATCGCTTCTTCATAAAATGCCATCTGACGTAATGGATTGCAGTGTATTACTGCCCCATTTAGAAAGTAGTATTACACTCATTTTGCATGCCTATATATTGAACCATACTATGAATCTGTAATTCATAGTTTCCAGCTCAGATGTCTAAACAGAAATAAGCCCCCCAGCCTACCCCTAGATAATCTAACAATTGCGATGATCAATGATTGTTGCAGCTTTGGGGGACGAAAGGAATTCTCAATACCTCATTTTTGAGGAAGTCAGCTGAATCACTGCTTGATTTAAAAGGTCTGGGAATTTCACAAGTAGTCTGTGTGGCTTGGTCCTGTGTTTTTAATCCAGCAGGTCTAGTTGCTTGTTGCAACGCACTACTTGAATTCTTCACCTTTGACACATCATTTACTCTTTGATTGTCTGTAACACAGAAAGATACTTGAGAGTAGCATTTAGGTTTTTGTATTTTTTTTATATATATATATAAACTTTAATTGTCATCAGCACTAAATTAAAAGCACCTCAGCAAACACATTTTTAATATTAGGCATATCTATATTTACCTTAAAAAAACAAATACAAAACTTAAAATAAAATTAAATAAACATTGTATACCCTTTTGGAGGAAGAAAGGAAAGAAGGCATAAGAAGAAACTATATGTACATCTTCCAGCTCAAAAAAAATTACCACATTTTTATACTGACTGCTATTATCACCACAGAATATGTATCCTAAGTAATTAGCTATACAACAAAGACAACAGAGCTTGCAATTCAGAAAGTGTATCTAAAGAACTATGTATTTCAGATCTTCATTATCCAATGCTTGAAACATGCACTGAAACAGAGGGGAGGGAGCACAAGTTTGGTAACTATTAATATTCCTACTGCAGTAATGTCTGCAGGTCCAAATTAGATCTGATGACTGCATTTATATTCGAAGACAGTGAGATAAACTTGCAGAATCAAGTTTTTAAATTAGAAAACAACTTTAAACATTTACCATTAAGGAAACTTCCTAGCATTTTTAACTGAAGTGCACTGTAACTTCTATTAAAATATACTGCTGTACACCAAGGGTAAAATGAGGGTACCATTCTTAATAGCCTAAAATTCCTTTTTCTTAAACAATTTCTTCTAAATTTTCTTGTTTATATTTCCTCCAATGTCTAGTATCTAAAGATGACCAAAATGCATTTTTCAAGCCTTTGAAGATATTCAGTCTATTAGATAATGTGGAGAAATTAGAATACAAACAGATCATGCCACCATGTATCTTTGAGTAGTCTGGTCCATCTTTTCTATAACTTCCCATTAGTTAGGTGAAGGCAGTATTAAGATCACACTGCAACCTTCTCTTCCTCAAGTGATACAACACATTGCATATTGTCAGATTAATTTATTAAGGCCCTGGATGAAGGGGTGGGTGCATCCTCTGCAAGTGTGTCAACAATACCAAACTGAAGGGTTAGTGACTGACAAGGAGACCAAGACTGTTCTTCAGAGGGACTTGAACATGCTGGAGCAATAGGCTGACTGGAGTCTCAGGAAATTCAGCTCATGTGTGAAGTCCTGCAGCTGGAAGTAAAAAACTTCTTACTTCACTACAGGATGGGGATCAAAACAACAGAAAGCAACATTACAGGAAAGGCACTGTAGGCCTTGGTGAGCAAGAAGTTGAATGTAAGTCAGCAGTGAGCCCTCAAAGCCAAGATCAACCACATAGACTGCACTACCAAGGGAGTGGATGACCAAACGAAGGAAGTTATTATCCCTCCCTACATTCAGCAGCAGTAAGACCACATCTGGAGTACTGAATCCCATTCTGGATTCTCCAGTGTAAGAAAGATACTGACAGCAGAGGATTACCAAGATGATCATGGCTAGGAGCACACGATGCACAAATAAGGGGTTAAGAGCAATGTGTCAATCTGAAGAAGGGAAGGCTATGGGGTGATCTGTAAGCTCTCTTTGCCTGCCAAGTGAAAAGGGTATTGAGAAGATGGACCAGACTTTCGCGGAGGTATTTGGGAAGTCCTCAAGCACCTCTGGCAAGACAGGCGGCAAGAGACATGACATGCAACGAAGGAAATTCTAATTAGGCGTTACTAAAAGATATTAACCATAAGGGTGGCCAAGGATTAGGACAGGTTGCTTAGGACAGATTGTGAAATCACCTGTTTGCTCAGAACTTAACTGGACAAGGTATCGAGCAACCTGATCTAAACTGCCCCTGCTTTACACAGGGCGAGGACCAAATAACCTCCTGTGGTTTCTTTCAACCTAGATTATGATTCTTTGACATATCTGTCAAAGACAACAGTGAAGTTCTAGCTCTAAATGTATTGCCTTGTTAACAGTATTTTGTATTTGCCTATACATGTAGAAAAAATGTAAATATATACATAGGTCACGAAAGGTACAAACTTAAACCCTTATTCAAAATACAAGTTTCAGTGCCATCATAGCCATGACCTGCCAAGATGCTACCATAATACACAGAATTGGAAATAGTTACCTGGACTTTTCAGGTAAACTTTTGTTTTACAATATGCTCTACCTACTATCTGTAAGACAAAAACACAAAGACAACACAGAACTCTCTTGGCTAATTGTAAAGAAATGCAACTTTGTTTGATTTGCAGTTGATCTTAAAAGAATCTAAGACTTAGTATGATGAAGTGATATGCACTTAGGAAACATACCCTCACGAAGTTATATGCATATATTTTTATTTCTCACAGATGGATTCAGCTGTAGGTTATCACAGACAATGCATTACTCAAAAAGGTAACTTTCTTCTAAGTACGTTTAGAATTAAGGTTTATCGCAACACTGCTTATACAAATTATCAGCGATTGTCTTTTCATTATTAGACAGGTCTACACAAAAAGAAAAAGCAGTGCTAATAATAATTAGATTATAATATTGAGATATCCAGTGGTGGGAAGATACAAACCTCTAATGAAAAAAGAGCCATCATCATTTCTTTCTATCCAGAGTATGTCAATATGTAGTTTTATGGGTACTAGCTCAGACACCTTGAGATTTTCACGTGGACTGTCATCCTAAAAAAATATAAATATTCAAAAATGAGTTTACCAGGAAATCAAAATAGCTAAGATGTTAAATTAAACAAGTTCATTTAATGAACCTTGAAAGAGTATATTTCAGAGCAGAAATTTCTAACAGGACCTCCACTCCATTTTTTTTTTCTCTGTGGATCATATTAAAGGCCTATATTTATCTCTTGAGTAAGTTCGCTGAACTCTATATACAATCTGACTGAAATACTTCAAAGTATTTTTACAGTCATCTCAATAAGATTAAATCCCAACTCAAGACATGCTTTAGCTCAGAGTCAGAGACAAGAACCCCACACTATATCTGATTTTTTTTGAATGATTTAAAGATTCAAAGGGACATGTGTCATTCTTAAGGGGACTTTATCATTTTAGAATTTAGTTTGGGATGACACTAGCTGTAGTTCAGTTACATTATTATACTCATCAGAAGGGAAACGACATAAATTACTTCCTTTGAGGTCTCCACAGGATGTTTTTTAAGTTCATTATCCCTGTCAAGCACAGTAATGCAGTATAATCATAAACTATACATATCAGCATTAAGCACATAGCAAGAAAGCTGTTGAGGTGTAACAGACAAAGTTTCTTGAAACATCACTGAGATTGAAGTAGAAAGCGCAAAAATAAATCAAGAGTTTAAGAAAGGCCATTTTCTTTTTTCTCCAGGAAACACACTGCATCAAGTCATATTCAGAAAAAAAAAAAAAAAAATATATATATATATATATATATATATATACAGTATTGAATACTCAGTGCAGCATAAAGTTAAACCATATCTTCTTACTCTTTACTACCCAACGATGCTCTGGAAAGGAATCGTCTGTGTCTCATATCTGCCATCCATCAGCCATCATGAGCAGCTTCACTGTGACATGTGCACAGCTGAGTGAGCACTTTAGTGTTAATGCTGCCAAACAGACCCTTATTGCCAGTTTATTAACACACATTCCCCACCTCAAACAGCTGTTTTCTCGAGCAGTTTGCTTAAGTCTGCTTTCTTGCCAATAAACCGGCACAGTCCTGTTTTTAAAATTGAGGTGACTGTATATTGAAACCTTTCTTTCTGCACTTGAACATTCACATTTGTAATGCACCAAAATCTAGGGAACAGATTCACAGCTCTTACAGAACATCCTCGCGCTACTGCTAGTATAGAAATAGCCCTAAAGGAGTGTCTAAGAATCCTCAGGGGATGGAAAAGCTGCACCAAGTAGGGAGGCAATACTGGTGGATTTTGATATTCAAAGTCCAAGTAGAACATTGTCCCAAATCTTAACAGATTCAAGTCCTCAGCCTAACATACAGAATTTGATCTGCTACTCCAGTCCTTGCTATATCCAACATTTACATGGGTGATTATTAATTTCCAAAGCAATGTTATAATGACTTTTTTTCCAAGTGTAATCACCCTTGAACCCAATGGTTGTGCAGCACAGACACTCCTTTTAAGCGTCCAAAAGGATATCACCTGGAAGACTGGAGTAGCACTGTCCTCTTCGTGTTACTATTTTAAGATACAGTGGTGAGAAAAGCTTCCACTGTTTAGTAACTGTTTCTAAGTAGAGCAGAACAGAAAAATTGGGGTTCTAAGAAGCAGTATTCAGGTGGTTTGAACTGGAGTTCTTGTAATCTCTTCCTTCTTCTGTACTGATCTTTCATTACGTAACCTGTTCTTTAAGTAGGAAAGACAATTACCTCTAAAAATCTGTTTTGTAATTAAAATACCATCACCATGCTAAGCAAAAAAGCCCAGCCAACCAAAACAAACAAAACCAAACCAAAAACAAAAAAGCACACTGTGCCTATAGGACTTTGGTATACATTACCTGTAATACTCCTAGATCTTGTCATTCTACAAAACTGACTAGGAAAGGATGGAAAAAAGTACAAAGTATTAATTCATGTAACTACCTTGGTCATGCAGAGAATTCATCCCTAGGCATACCACAGAGTTAACCAAATCTATGGATTTTTAATCAAATCTATGGATTTGATTTACTGTTATCTAAATACTTTACAGAGTATGATAGCAGTTTCTTTGAAGTTAACTGTGTCCAGGTTAGAAGGTTATCATCAAAGAAATAAGAACACAATTTCTTAGAAGCAGCCAAATAGCTTATCGTTAACATACTTTTAAATTAATCTTTGCATTAGAAACTTTTATCTTCATAGGCATCACTTCAGCAACAGTTTCATCTTCTAGAAAATGCTGAATGTTCGTGAGGGAAGACGTTAGAAATTCAGCACTGAAGTTCTCTACATGACACTGGAGAAAACCATTTTTTACAGCCAGCATAGAATGTATGATAGCACTTGGCCCACTTTCCCATCTCAAACTAATCTCAGGTGATGAACTAACTGGTCCAGCCACAGATTTGCAATCAGAACCTGTTACAAAAGAAAAATAAGTTTGCATTAAAATTTTGCAATGTTCAAAAAGTATTATGATGCAATTAATTCTGCTTCTATTGTCCAAATAATTTCCCAGAAGTACTTTGGAATTATATTCCAGGAATTACAACACTGCATATATATAATAAATTCAGACAAATTTTGTAAGTATATCACTTAAAAGAACAATAGAAAAATAATCAGTATATAGCAAGTACTTGTACTTCACTATGACAACAGAGAAGGACGATACAGAAGTATAGTTGTTCATAAAGGATTTGTGTTTTCTCAATGTCTTGAGAACTGAAAAACAATTATTTTGCATATTTTTCCACTAAATCCTTCAGTCTTAATTCAGAAAAACATTTAAGTCAGCTCATACTCTCCGGAGAGCAGGTATTCTCCTGGAAAGGCATAATTTCCTTTTTCAGGAACTTACTTGCTAACACACAGGAACGCAAACAGCAATTTAGTAAGATAGAGAACATGACCGTGTGTTATTTCTATTATTTGCGTGGCAGTAGATTTGAACCTTAAAGGGAACTAGCATTTGCTTGTTAGTTTCAGTTTTTAACCAGTAAGAACAACTGTAACATTCAACTGAACAGTTCTAAAAACAAAATAAAAAAAGGTAAGGTAATAAGATATTGAAAAAATACGTCCAGTATCCATTTGTAGTTCAGAAAAAGACAGTTCACCACCGGAAACAGTCACCCCAAAGGATTTGTTAAAGGCCGTATCTGTCACTATGATGGCTAACTTAGAGAAATGATTTATACAACAAAAAGCATATAATGTTCACAACAATTGTGTTAAGAAACAAACATTGAAATTTGAAAGATATTTTTAAAAGTAACTCAATTAAAATTAATTGAATTATGTCAGTTTATATTAGTAGAGATCTACCTGTTAAACAAATTTGAGGACAGAATTAATAAAAAAAATCATACAGATGCTTCTTGGTTTAACCTCAGCAAAGTCCAATGCTTACAAGATTAGAGTTGGAAAAAAGATAGGCCCTAGATATTGTGGGACCAGGAAAGAGCACCTGCAACATAGCTTGAAGACTCCAAAGTGTAGAAAACTAAGAGACCATGCATTAAGTCTCAGCCATGAAGCCAACGTCAGTTATCTTGTAGCTACCTGAAACTGCCATAGTCAAGAGAGAATGGGATAAAAATTGGATTAAGCAATTTAGAAGTTTCTACGAACTTCCACATGCACGACAAGGTCTCAGTAAAAGTATTCTTTCCTCTGCCCCCCTTCTTTTGTTATTGCTGCCAGACACACGATCTGATGAAAGGCACTGTCCTATAGCCAGCTCTGCTGGGATGTGCACAGCTGCCACACTGCCTTCAAACTCACTCCTGCAATAGCACACCTTTCCCTTCCTACATTTACTGTGCTAACATTATAGCAAGCTGTAACTGGTTACAACTGTTAATCCAACACTTGAGTAAGTTTTGTTAAAGGTTGAGGGGGGAAGTTGCTGTTTTTTCGGATACTTTTCTTATGCTTTTGCTCACTGGTTCTTTTAGTTGCCTTTTATTACTGTTAACACATTTAAATTGTTTCTTTAAACCCAATTCTCAAGCTTGATCCTAACCTTGACCCTCTGGAATTTGTTTTATTTTTAAATTGTTTCCCTCTTTAGTTCTTATATTAGGATATCTGTAGCAGATATGGAGCAGCAATGCCTGCAGAAGATTCCTGACTCGGTACAGAAAGCAGAGCTCTGTGGAGAAAAGATGTATGTTGTGGAATGGGAGTGACCATCAATGTAGAAAGAAGTGTTGATATGTCACCTATCCAGAAAGCCACCAGAAAGAGAAAGGAAGAGATACATAGCAGCAGTATTTGTAGGTAACAGGGACATTATAATCTATTGTCCATAAAGGAATCAGTGCATAAGCCTCTCATACACAGCTGAGCTGGAGGCATGCTCTAGTTTTAGATCCAAGTGAGAACAAAAAGGTTCCACGTTCTTACTATTTACTTCCTCTTGCTTTTACAAGGACATGACAGATAACCAGAACTGGCCGCCTGTTGTCTGAAGGTCAGCAATGAGATTTCCCTGCTGGACCTCCCTCATGCCTTCAGATGCAAGAACACAACAACACAACTGCAACACCATGCAACAGCTGCTCAAGCAGCAGCTGCTGGCAACAGCCCAGCCTACCAGTATGTGATCTTTTATTTATTTATTTATTTTAGCTAGGACATCGGAGGCTGCTTCATCAAGCAGAACCTCCTGAAGAAAATCCATACTGCTGCAAGGCTGGAAATAAATGGCAGCCAACTGCTGCTATAATTGTTTCCTGGGAAAGGAGATGAACCAGAAGCAGGAGGCAGGTGCATCAGGGATCTGCACCCCCCTAACCCTGCAGTGCAGCAGAGTTGGCATCTAGCAATCTGTGTGGACGGCTGGCAAAGGGGAGCAAAACAAACTGTGACAGACTGGCATGCCAATACAGCACGCCAAGAAGAAAACCTCACAGTATGTGAACTAGGTTTCCTGGCAGATAATGTACATGCATCCATGCCCAAGAACAGCTCAGACTTAATATAATGGTTGATCTAGTTGTGCCAATATCTGGCATGAAACTACTCCCTGTATGCCTATCAAGTGTATTTAAAAAAACAAAAGAAAGAATAAAAGCTGTCATGGCAGCTTGTCTTTCCTGATACAAAGGCAGTTTAACTTTTCTTAAAGCACAAACTATAAATCGGTTTAAACTGTGGGCTTTAATTTATTGTACAGAAAACTATCTTTAAGAAAAGAAGCTGTCTTCAGAAATACCCCTTCAAACCAAAGTACAAATAAGTATCATTAGAGCAGTAAGAGTTCCATATTGATGAAACAACAACAAAATGTAATTTGCTTTTTTTTAAAACAACTCAAGTCACAGAATCACAAAATCATCTAGGTTGGAAGAGACCTCCAAGATCACCTACCTAGTCCTAATACTAACAAGTCCTCCACTAAACCATATCCCTAAGCTCTACATCTAAACATCTTTTAAAAACCTCCAGGGATGGTGACTCAACCACTTCCCTGGGCAGCCATTTCCAATGCCTAACAACCCGTTCAGTACAGAAGTTCTTCCTAATATCCAACCTAAACCTCCCCTGGCACAACTTCAGCCCATTCCCCCTCGTCCTGTCACCAGGCACGTGGGAGAATAGAAAAACCCCCACCTCGCTACAGCCTCCTGTTAAGGTACCCGTAGAGTGCAATGAGGTCACCCCTGAGCCTTCTCTTTCCTAGGCTGAACAATCCCAGCTCCCCCAGCTATATTAATCAGGAGAAACCAATGCAATTAATACATTTTTTACTCCCCCATCAGAAATGTTTCCATTTTTCATTTTATTTTTTTATTTTTGCCTCCTACTCATTGTATGGTAAATTAGGAAATAAACCAGAATAGATATTCTAAACCAGCATAAAAAGGATGTTACCATCCTAACAGGAGCATAAAACTGTTTTTGTGCTTTAAGGGTAATACAGTGTTTTCATTTATTTACAACAAATGTTTCCAACTCCAATTTCACAATAGACATCTAATTATTAGTTCTTACCCACAGTTCTGTTGCAAAGATAGTGTCGAACGCTGATATTTCCCAGTTGATTTGGTATCACCTGGTTGACCTGAAGACATATTTCTGTGTCTTCACCTCTGATGTCGATTTCACCATTAACACCAAATATTTGGAAAACCACAACAGACATCTGTCAACAATATTGATTAAAAAGTGAGATTTAAAATTGAATTTATATTGGTTACTGTTTATGAAGTTGCCTAAACTTTTTTCTCCTCCCTCAAAAGGAAAAGAATCTTTGCACCCATAACCCTTGCTCACAGAAAGTTTTCTCACTTTCTCTTTTCTTTTTGTACCCTTTGGCTTGACAATGGGTTGGCTCGTCTGTCTGCCCAGACAGACCCTTGTGTTCACAACCCACCCGTAACAATTCAGAACCGGCCAGAAAAGTCGTGAAAGTGAGACAGCCCTTCCCCACTCTCGTTAAAAAAGCATGTGACATTTTTTGAGGCTGCACCCAGCTTCATGTATATTATAAACACAACCAAGCATTTCCAGTGCTGAATCAGACCACAGTGAAGAACAGGGACAGAATATTAAACTTCGGCAATTTGCACAGCAGTCAGCCCTTTTTCTCTATTTACTGGATTGCAGTGTCTTTTGAAAACAGTAGCAGCCAGTTTCAAAAGTCAGCTTTGTTATTGGAATGTTTTGTATGTCCATCATCATTACTACTACTATGGGCTTTTTTCTATTTTTTGTTTGTTTGTTTTAGTTATATTCTGCAAATAGGAAAAAATGCCAGTGTATATTTGTGTAACAAGCTGCATGAAATTTATTTTCTTCGTATTATCTATACGTGCAATTAACAAAGTTTACTTGGAAGGAACCAATCACTTAAGTGAGATTTTTTTTTTTTTTTAAATGAAGGTGAAATTCATTGTATTTTGTTTGACCCATACTCTCTAAGGTTTCCATTTTTAAACCTTAACTGATACAAGAACATAATTTAAGAAGTGTTGATTAGTGCAAAGAACAGCAAGAAGTAGATAGGCAGATAAAGAAAGTTGGTGCCCTCATGATGTCTCAGGAAGTGAATCTTTCTCCACAGCTCCTATCTTCTCTAAATACCGGCCGTTGTCCTGACATCATCCTGGACAAGAAGCATTTCTCATCTGACCCGGCTGGACAGTTGTTAAGGTCCTATTTGCGAATACTACAGAATGCTACCAGTGCTGATGAAATATCTCCATATAATGGATGTCAGAGTTATGCTTAATATACACTTGACATGAAAAAGCTCTTTTTAAATATCATATTCAATATGTAGGAGCATAAAAGAACATGGTATTACAAAATATCACTATGTATTAAAGCGGAAATATTTCCTGACACTTTAAAGTGGCTACTGTCATTTATCAATAGTGGCTACACAGAGGAGGTAAGAACAGAGAATGCTCAGCATAACTTGAATTATAATCTTCATTTGTATTTATTACAATGGCACTAGATCCATAGGCCTACAAAGCGCACTAACAAGAACTCCCCAAAATACTGGAAAATCCCCTCAAAAAGCATTCATTTTATCTTTATTTTAATGTTCAATTTACTGAACCATGTATTCTAATGGAATTCAATAGTATTACCATTTCTTCACTAGTCTCATGGGCATTCTCTGAAGCAGCACTCATGGCATCTGGAGATGACCCATCACAATTTTCAATCACTGTGCCTCCTTCATGGGCATTTTCTGATGGGCTTTGATAGTTTGTGGCTGTAATACCTTCCATACATGCATCAGAAAAAACGCAAAGTTAGCAGAGCATAACCTGAATCGGTCCTGCATTAAGAATAAACTCAGTGTCTGATACTGTATGAATACGTTAACTCATTCTTAAAAATGAGTTGAACAGCTTATTAAACAAATATTTATGACTGAACTGCCAAATCCATTCCTCATATGGAGTTTGAAGTTTTAGATGCTATGCAAGTAAGGCAGGATATACTGACAAAAATGAAACGACACTCTGCATGCATTGCATGAAAAACTGCGAAGGGCCTTAGTCTTCCAAATGAAATCTAAAACTGATTCAACAGAAAAAAAGGGTAAAGATTCCAAGGTGTGTATCTAAAATACTACAAAGCACCTTTAAAGCACATGCTTGCAGTTTTATTATTAGAGAAAGTATATATATTTTTTTCATTAGAATCATCATGATAGTGTTTCCTTGACAACTGGGAAGCATGCAGACTTAACTTGCAGTTAAATATTGTTTAAGTTCAAAAGACACATAAAGGTTATTAAAAATGGAAAAAATATTTTATGGCATACTCCTACATATGCATACACAGAAATGCTCCTACAGTCCAAATTTATAACAGGTCTGCAAGTGAAACATCCTTCTCATTATTGCTCTAGGCCAAAAAGAAAATCTACAGAAAAAGAATATTGCTATTCTTCATTCAAAACCAGAATTTATTAGAAAAGAGGTACCAATAAAATCTTATTATTATACTTCTTGACATTAGAAAATTATTTAATCAGTTCTACAAGAGAGTTACATAATTATATTTGCACAAGTCCACAATGCTACAGACTATGTAGAGACGATTACTGTACAGCTGAATTCCTCCCTCAGATCAGGAGCAAAGGCTCATGCACAGATGAGCAAAAACTGAACAAGTATTTGCTGTTACACAGTCCATAGGAACGAACTGCTTCATAAGGAACAAGCAGCAAGGAGACTACCAAATTATCTATCTGCTGATTATCATAACAAGCATTAGTGATTATTTTTTTTTCTTCATCTCCTCTTAAAATTGAAGCTTCTTTACCACTTCAGGTGTAACACTGATTCAGGGTGCCAGCCTGTAAGCACTTACAGCCAAAAATGGTTGCTTAAAAGCAAAGCAGGGAATAGTTCTGCTTGACTCAGGGTTCCCACACAGCACTGCAATGCTTTAACTCTCCTCAAGAGATGAAAACTGACTAGTGCTTAATTAGGTACCACTACTTAAGTAGCACACTCAGTTGTTTTCCCTTGAAATGATGTGCTGTGAATATACTTGGTATTACTTACTAGTGAAGCTAACAGCAATAGTGTTGTAAAATACCCAGGGCTTGCTGAACCACAATCCTTTTGGGTATTATTTTACTAACAAACATTTCCATTTATTGCTTAAAAATACTTTGTTAAATCTATTTACCTTTCTCCAGAAAGCTTTGGCTATCACTTCCATCACTCTCCACCAAATGCTCCTCTAGCATCATACTATCAATAGAGATGGTATCCAGAGAGACTTGAGATGGACTTCTTTTCATATTCTTGTAAGAAACAGAGAACGCAGGAAGGCTGGACGGGCAGCGTTCCTTAGGCTTTGCACTTTGAAATATAAAGACATAGGAAATTACTGCTTTACATGAAGGGAATTTCCTAGAAGTTAGTTTTAAAAATCCTCTAAACCAGATAAGATATAAAAGAAAAAAATTCTGATTATTCTATAATCCTTTGGCAAGAAAGAGTTAAGCAAATAAACAACATGCATTCCTGTACATATTTGTGTCAAATATTTTCTCAATACTTATTTTGTTAACACTTAAGCTGAAAGTTAAGTAAATTGTTTAACACAATTAGCTAACAGTTCGTTTTAGCTTTTACTGAATGTTACCACATATCTTCAGAATTTAAATACTTTTAAAATTTTCATCTACTAGATGTTCACTTTCATTGACCATTACTAAAAGTACATGACCAGCAAGATTGATAAATATTTTCAAATTGCAGTAAAACTGATTTAGTATTAGATCTTCTATACCTTGATGAAGGCTGGGATGTAAACATTCTAACTGAGGTCACTTTCTCTTTGTTGATTTCAAGCTCTTCAGATTCTAAGGCAGTTTCTGTTTCCAAGTCAGTGACTTGGTTAAGACAGCCTTCAGTTGTACCTTCCTGTTCATTTAACTTATTTGAGAACATATTTTTGTCATCCTCTTTATCAATGAAAAATTCAGTAGAATCTTCTCTCTTATTTAAAATGGACACTGAGTCTCTATGATGCAAGCTACTTTTGTCACTTAGAGGTCCACAGACCTCCTCTGAATCACTTCTACTAAAAAGTCCACTGCTTCCTCCTTCACTGGTATCTCCCAAACCTTTATCTGATGCATCATCTGAAAATGACATTCCTTTCTGAAAATCTGTGTTACTCTCTGATTTAAACAAAAGCGGATCCATTAAAATGCCTTTGTTAACTTCAGCATTCATAGGCTTGCAGTCAGATACATAATCAAGTACTATCTTATTACCGACTAATTTATTCTCCGAAGTAAGAGCTACTCCATTTCCTGAAGGAGAGAGCTCTGATGCCACAGGGCTTTCTTTTTCCACAGCTGGAGACTTACAAGGGTTTCCCTGAGTCACTGGGTGGAGTAGTAAGGCTAGTTCTGCACTTTTCAGCAGGATCCCAATGCAGATATCTGTTTGCTTTGCAGGTTTTCCTGTCACTGCTTCTACATCATTCCTTAAGTTTTCCAGGAGCAATAAAAGGGATTCGTGGAGAAACAGCAAAAAAAGATACTGATAATGATTGATCTGCATGCTTACATGTTTTTGAACATGGACTAGAACATGTACATCCGCATCAGAGGAAGAGCTTTCAGAAAGCACTCCTGAAGTCTCTGAGAAATGAGACACATGAATGCCATTGCTCAAGGACTCTGACTCACTGCTATAATATTCTTTTAAAAGTTTTTTACGTTGCAATCTATTAGCAAGGTCACTAGATTCACTTTTTGGAATGTTAAAAGTTGTCTGATTATGCAATAAAAGCTCTTTTTGCGACTTTGCAAATCTTAATGGCTGGCAAATCCAAAGAGAAAGAGGGAAAGAGTCCACGAAGCTTATTGGTCGGCCCTTCCCACTTTTTGTTCCTTCATAATCTATCCAAAACTGGGAAAAATGCAAGGCCCAAACATCAGTAGCTGCAGATGTCTTTAATGCATACTTATTCAATTTGGGGATGATATAACCTTTATAAACATCATGCATTTTAGTATCTTGTTCATGAGCATGTCTCTGGAAGATAGGATGCAAAAGATTAAAATTTTTCTGGGACTTAGGAAATGTTGTGAAAGTTCTACTAAAAAATTCACAGTCTTTGAAGTTCTGAAACAAAGCTTCCAGATCAGAGTGTCTGCAGTTTGGCGAGTATCTTGTATTTGTAGCAATCATCTCTGAACTCTGAATGGAAATTGCACGAGGTTGATCTTTATGAATTTCAGGTTTATTTTCAGATGGGATGATGAACTGCAAGAGAAATAGATTTCATTTAGTTATAAAGATATAGATTAATAAAGTATATAATTTTAAAAAATTGCAGCCACAAGAGCTAAAATATAGCAATATAATTATATATTAATTATAGATTACTAATTATATATATATAACTCAAGTATACTAATACAGAACAGGGGTAAGTCAGGCTCGCAGATTAACATTTATATTTCTTGTAATTTTTAAGAGGGATACTGTCGCATCTAAAACTCAGTGTACAAAAACATAAGGGACTCAGATTTTTCTTCTCTGAAAGACTTAGATTTAAGGCAGCTCTGTTAGACGGATGTGTCTTATTTCTTAGGTCAACTTAAAAAAAAAAGAAAAAACCCCACTCGACAAACCTTCTCCTCCAAAGATGATGACAAGGAAGGCAAAAATCTGATGTTCAGCTGCATTAACTGATGTCATTCCTCTGGAATAAACATGTAGAGAACAAACTCCTCTACCTGAACTACAGCAAGAGGCCAATATGAAACAAGAAACCTAAATAATTGGTTTTAGAGAAGGCCTTCAGAGGGACTAGTTTCTTTACACCAGGCATTCCCTAAGACCAAAGAGCTTTGATATACTACAGTCAGAGGAGCAAGGAAAGTCACTTGTGTTAATATACAGAGCGCACATATTCTTGCTAGTTATTTTAATTTCAGTTCTCAAGTTTTTCCCTTTTGCTACATCAGCTTCATCGAACACAGTGAAATAGTGTGTGTTAATACTCCCAATTCAGATCTTCAGTTAAAAACACAAAACCACAAAAGAACCCTAGGACTTGAATTAGCATCTGAGACAAGTCTGTGTCCAAACCATCATATTTGCATAGTTTTCTAGAGCAATGCTACTTACTGCATGGGTTATTTGTTCACTTATTGCTTAAGCTGCTTGGCTAATGGCTTTTCAGAGTAAGAGAATAAGCATTTTCTTCCAAAGAAGCTCAAAACCCCTAATCAATGACAGTATACCTTTAACATTAGTCCATCAACTCTGACATCAACATGTTCATCTGATTTTGAGTTGTCATTTAACTTGTACATAGCCATGAACTGAATAAGACTCTGTTTCAAATCCAACACAAACTGGTTTAGCCAAAGAATACTTCTCTCATCCAGGGTGAACTGTAAAGCATTCAGCTGGCCATATAAATTTGGACATGGAACTAAAAGAGAAGACAAAATAAAATCATGAGAGCAAATTTATTTATTTATTTATTTTCAGTGAGTGCAGACTTCCATTTTCATCTGTATTTTACGTCAGAGTAATGGAAACCCACTCTTTCGGTCCAGAAGAAGAATATATTGTTCCTCTGGATACCTAAAGCAATACTCCTTTCTCTTCAAGCAACTAACTGAATTTTTGAATGTGAAATATTAAAACAGAACGGAGTCAGAGAAAAGGAGGAGGCTGTCCTCATTACAGAGGAAAGGCAGAACCAAGGAGATTTGCTGTCCTTATGTCCCATCACCAAGAAATCTACTGACATTTCTGTAATATAAAACAGGGCTAGTCCCGTAACACATAAATGAAATTAACTCCAGCAGATCTTTCATAGCATCTTAGATACTACTGCAGTAGCTTGAGTTTTTATGTAGCCAGGCAGTGTAACTACAGAAACAGTATGTATTGGAGAATAAGAAATTTCTCAGTAAAAATCACAGAATCATGGAATGGCTCGGGTTGAAAAGGACCTCCAAGACCATCTAGTTCCAGCTTCCCTGCCATGGGCAGTGATGTCACCCACTAGGTCAGGTTGCCCAACCTGGCCTTGAACACCTCCATGGATGGGACATCCACCATCTCTCTGGGCAACCTGTTCCAGTGCCTCACCACCCTCAAAGTGAAGGATTTCCTCTTAATATCTAATGTGAACCTCCCCTCTTTTAGTTTAAAACTATTCCCCCTTGTCCTATCATTATCTGCCCGAGCAAAAAGTTGCTCTCCATCTTTTTTTGTAAGCCCCCTCTAAATATTGAAAAGCTGCAATGAGGTCGCTCCAAAGCATTCTCTTCTTCAAAGACTGAACATCCCCAGCTCTCTCAGCCTTTCTTCATAGGAGAATAATAAAAATGTTGTGCTTGTTTTCAGACTTAAAAAACAGTATTTATAAAAGTCAGTATTTATAGGGATTTGCCAGGTGCAAACACTGAGGAAATGAAGCAGTATTATGTACTTTCAAATTTAGAAAACCACTGACCATTTTGAACTGTCAACCTGGAATTAATATTAAGCTTCATAAAGGGGAAGATTACATAAAAAAATATGTATCAATACAACAAAAAAATTATCTTACTAGGAAAGTCCTTTCCATCCGGGTAGTAATATTCTGTGAATTCAAAATGAATAGCTGGCATTTCTGGTGGAAGATAAAGTGACTTTTTATTGCAGGAGACCAATGTTTTAGGGGAAGAACGGCACTGGTCTGCTGTTGAAACCTGTAGAAGACAAAAGTTTAACTTCATTAATACATTATATTTTCATCAATCATTAAGCATTTATAGTTGCAAAGGACTGCCCCTGGTAGGGTAACATTCCACTCCTCCCAGATGTAGGTCCCCATCTACGCAAAGCGCAAACAGTACAAAACACCTCGTTAACTTTTAGTAGGAGTCTGCCCAGAACAGTTGCACAAGAAAACTGTATGGTATTAATGGTACCACATCCCCTTCACTCATGAAGAAGGATGCAGTAGGTCACTTTCAGAAGCATTCAGTAGGAGCCTAGCGTGGTCTGATATCTTTACTGCAAACACTACAGTTCCTATATAAGCAATTATGCTAGGACATGGCATATTTGCATACCAGTTGTCCAAAAAGGATCCCTTATCTAGGTGATAAGGGATAGATAAGCTACCTAAGTTTATTATGCAAACGTCATGAAGTCCTTGTACTGTCAAAAGGACAGATTCCAGTACATGGGCCAACTCTCAGTTGTATACTGCTAGGCAAGGTGTTCAGCATGCAACTAGCAGGGGTATGTATATTTAGCTGTGCCCAAAAGTCTACTTTACAGAACAATAAAGACACCACAGAACAATAATCTACTATTTCTGTTTCTCTACAATATAAATTGTGAACCAAGGAGCAGATTGTCTTTTGATTTATATTTGACTTTAAATTTCATGGAATGTACATTAGTTTAAAACATAACTTGTCAAAACAAAATTCTTTCATCCAACACTTTGTAGGTCTGACTGCTAATTTGAAGTTGACAACTTTTTAATACTGAATATATGATATATGTAATAGTTTCACTGGAAAAGATGAATAGATAACCTTTATAAGCCTGCTTCACCTATATAGCTGTTTTCAGATTACAAACATCTCTGTATTAACACAAATTTAAAGAAGTGATATCTAGAAAAAAAATATTGTAATGTCATCATTTCTATATCATCTTAAAAAAAAATAAAAATTATTTGTGTAGGAAGGAAAGGGAGACAAGCATCAGAAGACTAGAAGACAAATGAAAACACTGACAGTACAAAAAAACTTGAAACCCATATGAAGGCTCCTGGAAGCAAGCTCCAACCTCCCACTCTAGCAGAAGTGATATGGCATAAACACCCTGGAAATTTGAACAGAACAAATAGAAGTCACAATGACTAGGGGAACACACCAGGCATTTTTGTTTGGACCTGAAATTTGGAGTTGGTCCTCCAATATCACTACCATTCTGCCTTAGAATTATACTCCTCTAATCCAGTTGCCTCCTATCCACACCAGAGTTAATCTGGACCACAGCCAGCAGTTAAAACAACTAACTGAAACAAACAAACAAACAAACAAAAAGGTTAAATTCTACTCAAAATACCACTGGGGGAACAGGCTACAGATGAATAAAAACCTTCATTTAACATTTCTTAAAAACAAACAAAAAAAGACAACAAAAACTATGTACTTTGAAAAAAGTATCAATAGGAGAAACATGAGGTATAAAATCACATTAAAATACTGGGTACCTAACAAAGTATAATGAAGGATGAAATTCTAAATGTCAGAATTTGGGGGATGATAGAACCTGGATCCAAAACAATTGTGGTATTGCGGTAGGGTACCATGCAATATAAAGTCAGTAAGAAAATATTCACCAATTTTAATACAGTAGAAGCAGGCCCATAAAGGTCTAACACAACAATGAATGGAAAGACATCTGTTAAATTTCAACAACTTTAGAACTGTCCCTTAAAAAACACAGTCACATAACAGTCAAGGGCAAAGCAGCCCCAGTTTTACTAACTCAAAGAAAGGTACCTGATATATATTGAAATCTGCAAGTCTAACCACAATAGGACTAGACATCAGTTTGCCCTTTGGTTGTTGGGAAGATACAGAGGAAGCCCTAGATGTTCCTTTCGGTATCTGTTCCTTGCCTGTAGGAAAGAACAGTGATGGAATCATTGAAAACAGTCGTCTTTACGATACTTCTAATATTGAATGGAATTAGAGCATTAGTGATGTAAGCAAAGTACCTGTCTGTAGCTTTTGATGAGATACAGCAGGTGGTGATGTGGCAGGAGAACTTATAACCTGATCCTTCACAGCCTGCTTAAGCAATTCAACATTGCTTTTGAATTCATTTAATAATTCTGTGGCCCATCCACTTCTGGCTTTAGTGGCATCACTATAATGCATCCAGTGATTGCAGCTATCTCCTGCAAATATGAGGAATGGGGGAAAATATTAACTCATTTTATTCAGAAGTTTGCTTCTAACTGGATAACAAATTTTCACTACTTCAGTATGTTTTCTTCAAAATATAACTCCATTGCATGCTGCAATTACAGAACAACAGGACTTATAACAGATGTTACAACAAAAGTTACATATTGCATAAAAACAAGTTGCACTGCTGCATAAATTCACTCATAAAATAATATAATATTGCTACCTGCCTTTTAACACCATTAACGAAAGCTCAAAACATCACTGGGTATTTCCAGTTCAGAGAAATTTGATGATGCTAATTTCATTTGCTAGAAGATGTCAAATATATATATGCATATGTACATATATATCTATACATATATACTTGTATATATGTGTGTGTTTGCATACATATGTATGTTTCACTGAAAAACAAAAGAGTATGTTCCTTGCTCTTTCTAATCTTATCTTTCCCACCAAATTGTGTCCTAAGTTGTTCCTGGCCTCTTTTCAGAAATGTACTCTTTTAGTCTTGGTTCTTTAGCATCTTCATTCTGCACAACCAAGAAGAAAGCACTCAGTATTCTAGCACAGCACACAACCTTAAAAATCAATACCAGTGGAAATTCTTTTATTTATAGCAAGTTTCTGTTTGTAAAGCATTTCAATCTCTGAAAGAAATTGGAATATCTTCTGAGACTCTGTAAAGACAGTCCACTAACCTGTTCAATCTAAGTATGCAATACAAGTAACTTTTACCAAGCAGTACATTGCTCTTTAAGTATCAGTATGTGAAAACTTACTTCATTTGGGACTTAATGAAGATGTGGAAACTAACACCAGAGATGAGCAAATATGGAAATGCCTTGGGAAAAAAATCTGATTTCAAGTCTAAGAGCAAAGACTTCAGCACGGAAGACACAGTAACAGAGAAAAGTACCACAGGAGATGACATTTTTCCCTGTCCTCCTACCTCGTAGTATTTTGATGGCTATTTGCATCTTTCTAGCGAAGAAAGAAGAGAAGGGAAAAGGAAATTAACCAGAAAGAGTGCAAGAGGGCAGAGGTAGATTAAATTCAAGTCCATGAGGATGGGTTTTCCGAAACAGGGATAAAGTGGAGTCACCCCAGGCATATGCATATAAACTAGCAGCATTACAGGGAAAGGTCTCATACTCTTCTTGGGAAGTCAGTATGGGTGGGTGCCTCTCTGAAGTACCTTTACATTAATGCATGCAGAATGAGGAACAAGTGGAAGCAGGAGAAATTAGAGATCTGCATGCAGTTGCAGGGCTAAGATCGTATTGGGATCACAGAGACATACACAACTGAAACGCCACTAAGGATGGATACAGGCTCTTTGGGAAGGCAAGAAGGGGGAGTGTCCCTTACTGTGAGAGCGGTGCCTTGCGATGCATGATCAGCCAGCCGAGAGCTTACAGATCAGGTCATCTTGTCACGAAGATGATGAGGCGCTCCTCAGGCAACTGGAAGAAGTATCACATTCACATGCTCTGCTGGACCCGATTCTTACCAAAAAGGAAGAACTGGCCAGGGATGTGAAGGTCAGGGGCAGCCTTGGCTCCAGTTACTGTGAGATGGTGGAGTTCAGAATCCTGAAGTAAAGCAACAAGGCAAAAAGCAGAATGACAAGCCAGGACTTCAGGAGAACAGACTGGTGCACTTGAAAGAATTTCATGGTATATAACCCTGGATAGAGGAGGGGTGCAGGAGAGCTGGTTGATTTTCAAGAATCAATTCCAAGCTCAAGAAAGATCCACATTGAAAAATAGGAAATCAAGTAAAAGTGGCGGGAGGCCTCTGTGGATGAACCAGGAGTTCCTGACTAATTTTAAATATAAAAAGGAAGGGTACAAGATGTGGAAGCAGCAGCAGGCGAGCCAGAAAGAATACAGAAGATGGGGCTAGGAATGCCAAAGCTGGCCTCACAAGCTGACATAACATCTGGTAGGACATGTGAAGGGCAACAATAAACACTTCTACAGGTGTATCAGCAGCAAAAGGAAAACTTGGACTTGTTGCTCTTGAGCATGAGACCAAGTGATAAAGGACATGCAGAAGGCAGAGGTACTCTTTGCCTCCCTTGCATCAGTCTTCACTGGTAAGACTTGCCTTCAGAAATCCTAGGTCCCTGAGACCACGTGAAAGCTTGGAGCAAGAAGACCTTCCCCTCAGCAGAGGAGCATCAACTTAGGAAATATTTAAACAGATTAGACATGCCCAAGTCCATGGGATCCTGATGGGATGCACATGAGTGTTCAGAGAGCTGTCTAATGCCACAGAAAGGCCATTCTAAATTATCTTTGAAATGTTATTAGTGAATGGTGATCAAGGAATTTAAGGAAGCAAGTGTCATTCCTATCTTCAAGGACAAAAGGAACAACAGCTTCATCTCAATTCCCAAGAAGGTAGCAGAGAAGTCAGAATCCTGAAAACCATTTCAAAACACATTAAGGACAGGAAGGCGACTGGGACTAGTCAGCATGAATTTATGAAAGGGAAGTCATGCCTCTTGAACTACGCAGCCTTCTACTGTAAGATGACTGGCTTGGTGGATGAGGGTGGAGATTGTTTACCTTGGCTATTATAGCAAGGCTTTCAACACTGTCCCAAGACATGTTCAGTGACAAAATGACGGCGTACAGACTAGATAAGTACATGGTGAGGTAGACAGAAAACTGGTTTAACTGTTGGTTTCAAAGGGCTGGGATCAGCAGTATGAAGTCCAGCTGGAGGCAGTCATTAGTGGTGGTGTATCCCAAAGGTCAATACTGGGGACAATATAACTTCATTAATGACCTGGGTGATAGAACAGGCTGTAACTTTGCAGATGGGAGAAATAGTTGATAAACCAGGTAGTTGTGCTGCCATTCACAGAGACCTCAAAAGGCTAGAAAAGTGACCCAATAGGAAGGCCAACAAAGGGAAATCTAAATCCCAGACAGGAATAGCCCCATGCAACTGTACAGGCTGGGGGCTGACCAGCTGGGAAGTGGCTTTGCAGAGTAACCTGGGAATCTTGGTGGACAAGATCAGCTGCACAGATAAGTGATCTGCTATAAGCTTCTGTGAGAGCAGGTCTGGGAAGACCAGTAAAGAAATGGATCGCTGTACAGGCAGTTTTACAACATCCAGCAACAGTCTGTCTTATGTTAGGATTATCACAGTCAATGGACCCACATCCTGCTTCTCTTTTCTTAAGTACTATGAAAGGTGGTTGTTGGAAGGATTGATGCTCAATGGATTAGAAGTGTATCTTACAGCACGCATGTTCCCATTAGTCTTGCTGTGGTATAGAACAAAACAAACCCACAAGAGCTCCATCTGCAAATATTATAAATTATTGAGGACTTTTTCCTGAAGAGTTAATTGCAATTCCCAGAAAGACTATACCAAAAGAAGCATTTCTAAATATTCCATGGGCCGGAAAAGTACAAAACTGGAAAACAACCTTGTAACAGTCTCAGAGATATACAGTTGTTTCATCCTTGCCCACTGTTACGAAGTATTAATATAATGTTTTCCTTAAGGACACAGTATTGCAGCATCTCATCTCAGTAGGAGTGCTCTGCGTATCAGATGACAGTACCAGACTCAGCAGTATTTATAAGCATGACACCTACGTGTGTAGAGAACTCCCTTTGAACTTACAAAATTAATAAGTGCTCCTTTTCCATAGAGTAAAGGGGCTCTCCCACCTGTTACAATTGTTTGCCCATAGAATTGTCACATTATTCTAATACAGTGAGAAGATGACAACTTCTTAAATTGGAAAAAAAAAAAAAAAAAAAGTTCTGGCATGGGCCCTTCCCCTCCACAGACTGGACCAAAGAGGAGCACCCTCCTACATGTTTTTGTTGTTGTCTGCTTTTAAAGAGACTTTGATTTCTGCTACTTAAACATACTGTATGGAACACCATTTGAAGCTGCAGCAGAACACTACCTTTGCCCTACAGATGACTGTTTTCCTATGTTTTCTTGCTGTGGAAGTCATGCCCCAAGTATTCATTTGTTTTAAAGCATTCTCAGTCAGCTTCTAACATGCCCATCCAAGAGCCTACTGCTTCAACCTGGCTAAAAAATCTTCCAAAAGAAAATAATTTAATTATTAGTCTATTTCTTCCATTTCTTCCTCCTTACAAGAGGAGACCTCACAGAAAGTGTAAATAGTGAGACCAGATGTTCCCCTAGACGTTGTAGGAAGCAGCAATGAAAAACAGTACATGAACAGCTGAGTCACAAGACAAGCATGTTAAACACCTGTGACTTGAGCTCCCACTTTCACAGGAAAGGAAACTAACATTTCACAATTCAACTGATATTGGGCCAATCTATAGAAATAAATATGCTTGTCAAACCCACGCTAAATTACTATACATTTTACAAGGCGCTGAAACTATATTTGCTACTTAGAAATGAAGTAGATTGGCATTAAATGATTCCATCTGCATCCATGAGTGACAAGAATGACCTGCAGCAAGTTACTGCTAATTCCTGTCTTTAATGCACATGGGTATCACTCCAAAGAGACTGGTTTGTGTTCATAAAAAGAAAAACAAAAGCACAATGCCCCCAACCCCCCAAGCAGAAGTCCCCCTCAAATTGAAATAGATTGCATTTGATCACAAATTCAACAGGAAACCTCTTTTGTCTTTTTTTTTTTTTTTTTTTTGATAATTGGATAATTGCTGCTGGAATTTTATTTTAAGATTTCTGAAGAACAGTTTTACTAGGAATGCTTTGTAAGAAATTCTTGGTTGGAAACTGCTAGCAGATGTTTCATAAGAATTCCCAAAACAAAGTGCTGCCCAACTGACTGCCTACACACTAGTGTTCTTGCTTAGGAATAAAAAAGCAGTTTGTAAATGCCCATAAAATAAGACTTCTATATGGAAAGAAAACTGCCATATTAGAAGGCTGCATCTGACTCCTGTAGGTATCCAATTAGTGAATTCTCAATCTACTGTACTACCTTCTCCTGTCAAAACACTTTTTTTCACATCAGAAATGTGCAAATACCACTTTGTTGGCGAAACGCAACAGCGAACAGGAAAACTCTTTGGCCTAGAATAGCTTATTTACAGGAATATAATTGGTTCCAGATTGTGTTTTTTGTTGTTTCATTTTGCATACAGAAGGTGTATATTTCAACTGTTTGTAAAACTATTATTATCCAATCCATATACACTTTTTTTAAAAAAAATTAGCTGTGTAGTTCCATTACAGGTAGTTCACAAAATGCTCACTTTCATACCTGCTTTGTGAAATGGATAATAGTCCACTGTTAAATAGCTGAAAGAAAGCTGCATGGCCCCTCCTGTGACACGTCTATTTGAATCTGTAAAATAAAGCAATGCTCAGTTCTGCAGATCTTGGATTTAGAATGGCAGTTCTAATCTTCCCTGAAACACCTAACAGCTATTCCTTCTTTCCCCCCTACAATCTCATCAACTTCCCTCAAAATTTCCATTCAGGTCGTCTTCTCTTCTTTCTAAAGATCAGCTTGTAGAAAGAAATCCATGTTCTGTGCTCAGTCACTACTAAAAAACTGTGTATTATTTTAAATGTTACTGAAAAATAAAAGTAACTAACTCTTTGTACACATAATCCTGCAGTTTTTCTGAAACAAAACTTTTCATACTGAAGACTATGATCAAAGACAGATGTACAAGAATATTGTAAATATAATCTGTTTTCTTATCTGACAAATACTCCTACAGTGAAGATTCTGAGAGTCCTCTGTTCTGATTTTCCACTAAATTTAAAACTTCATGAAAAAAGGGAAAAAAAAGGTTTGAAAATAGAGATCTCTCTGTGAACAGTAAATCTCAACTTCAGTAGACACATTTTCTTGCATGTAATTTATCTCTAACCAGTCAGTATGCTCTGCTGCTGTACAAATAGTACCCCCCCCCAGTCAGGGAAATACATTCACTAAGTCCTAAGTTTTTCACTCTCTTTTACAGCAGACCTTGTATCCCTCTGTACATTTTTCAGTGACTAGCTAGCTCCTTGAATATACACTGATTGGTCATTCTCTTCTGATCACTTTAAAAGGCATGAAATAGGTCATTTATCTTTTTTCCTCTAATTATAAACATGGTGCACTGCAGTAGCCTTGTATTAAAATAGTACAAGTACTACAGACAAAAACTATAAGGCTTCAGAACACTTGTTTTGTTCCTACAATTTACTGCAGAACATGCCAAATTCTCTAAATTAGTAACATAGAGAAGATTGGTTGTTTATTAGTGTAAACTATCTGTATTTTATAAGGAATATTTACACAAACAGATTGCACAGTGACCCTTTCAAGCAATAGTACTATTGCCACTGCAATGCTGATAATGCAGTTAGCTAGCAATATAAAGGAAAAAGTCAGCAGAAACCATCAGTCTGGACAGAATCAGTTTCTAGAAGACAAAAAGGCACTGAAGATTCTAGCACTATTAGCAGGTTTTGTTACATTTATTTTAAAATAATTGCATTTAACAATGTAATATTCTCCTGCTAGAGGCATCTAGCCAATTTTATGTGTCCAGAGACACAGGAAGACGATTCCTCTAAAATAAAAGCTGTTGATTAACATTAGAAGACATTTTGAAGAATCCAGTAAAGACAATTACAGCTTATATGCATGTTCGAAAAGAAAAGAAAAGAAAAGAAAAGAAAAGAAAAAGAAAAAGAAAAAGAAAAAGAAAAAGAAAAAGAAAAAGAAAAAGAAAAAGAAAAAGAAAAAGAAAAGGAGAAAAAACCTGAACAGTTACCTTTTTCTTTAGAGTGGATATCATCACAAATATGTAGGTCCAAATGGGAAATTACTAAGTGATGAGAAGTTTCCTTAACATCGAAATCATTAAACAATTTCACTATTGCATCATTTTGATCAGGTGCTGCTGTAGTCTGGTGCGCTTTCACCTGCTGAGAGCCGGGTGCAGGAGCAGAGCTCTGAAAATATTTAGTCACATCAATTGGTAGAAATTTACCCTTCCCTTCAAGCATAAAACCACCACAACTCTTCACTTACTATAAACAGGCCTTTCAAATAAGGAAAAACATGCATCATATATTTTATGTTCACTTTGGATTGTGAATGAGATTTTAAGAGTGTTATTTTAGAATACAGCTAAGTTGATCTAATGGCTAGGTGTCACAAAGAGGCAATGTCAATTCATGCACTGTTTTTCCCTTCCCCCATATCTTTATAACCTGTCCTTGCAGCACTGGTATTTCTCTAATTTTTGTTGCAAGGCATTCAGGGAACTCAACAGATTTTTTATTTTTTATTTTTTTTTTTTGGGGGGGGGGGGGTTGATTCTGCTAGTTTAGCTTCCCAAACTGTATCACTACAGGCTCAAACACAATCAGAGAATTGGCAAGATGCAAGTACAGGGAATCAAAGAATCAGGACCTCCCTGCTCAGTGACAGCTAGCCATTCGATTGCTATATCTGAACCATCAAATCACTTTGCAAATCATGACGACCACCACAAGAACTGAACTCTGCATTACAGTACAATAGCTTTATTGTATGAGATTCTACACAAGTGAATTTATTCAATCAGTCCTAGTAATAAATTGTGGTTTACAGTCCCATCTTTTATCAGGGTATTTGTGCTGCTGCTTCACAGACAACAAGAGATCCTCCCCACAATCACTAGAAAGACCAGTTGGTCTAGCATGCTATATGTGCTGAAATATGACAAATGTTTATGTAAGACTATTTTACATGCAGCATAAACATAACATCTATGCCAGCAGATATGTTAAAAGTAAATTATTTTTTCACCATGTATTCCAACAAGAGAGCTGCATTAAGGAAAGCTCTGAAGCTCTGATTAAAACCTAGTATTACGGGACCATGAAAACAAACTGGACCAGCACTTTAAACCATTATAGTAAGTGTATCTATTCATACATTAAGGTTACTTTAGTGTATCTTAATTTTATTTATTTATAATTCTTCACCAGAAAATATTTTAAGACCAGATTTACTAAATAATTTATCAATTTTTAAGTAAACACGGAAGTCAAAATACTCTGTACATGAATATAGAAACAATTTTTTCTTTCCTGTAATTGACAGTAATACACAAAGTCTCGTAAAATAAAGTCTTTTATACTACTGTGATCATTCATGGTGTAATTCAAGATACACAGTTGAATGAAAATGAATAACTTGCATCCTCAAAAAAAATCAATTAAATCAATTAATGCAACTAACCACATTGTATTATATTTTTAAAAACTTGATACTCAAAAGTGAGACAAGCAGTTATCATACCTGTGCTGTTTCGGAAGCCAAGCTTTTTCTCTGCTCTGTTGATTTCTCTATGGCTTCACTAAGAGATTTGGCATACTGCACCATGGCTTTCAACTGGGAATCAGTCAAAACCCACAGCAAGTCATCCAGAATCAGAACCAGTTTTGATGCCACTACGTTACAATCCTTCAGCTATAGAATAAAAATTTAAACGAGTCAAGTGTCTTATATCAAATGAATGAAAAAGAATGAATAGAACACCACAGTTCTTTAAAAGGAAGTTTCTCCCATATTGAATAAAATTTTAAATGAAAGATACTCTTGTTATTTCTCTTACTAACTAAAAAGTGCCTATGATATATCACAGCATCTTTATTTGTGCCTAACTTTCTATGTGCATGGCATGCATTGAATTCTGAACTGCTTATATAACCATAAGTAATATAAATATCATCTGAATCTAGAGAGGTAAGACGAGATGCATCATCATAAATAAAGCTCTGGAGGTCAAATAATTTAATTAGTAGGACCTGTGGAAGTTCTTCATTTTTAAATTCTGCCTGCAGTTATTTAAATTCTAACCACTCTTAAAGTCTTACTGATTACACGTTATAAAAGATTAAACTGGATTAAATTAAAAACCTTTACTATGTGCATATATGCGTGGAGAGCACAAGTTAATTATGAATTCATAAAATAATAGAAGATTTCAAAGTTTTCAAGTTTACCCTTCTTTTAAGTGTGACCCTAATTTTTGATTGGTTCGTAATCAGTCGAACTGGAGCACTCATGATTTCATGCTTAGAACTCTGGATTGCATTCGCTTCTATTCTGATCATCTGCCAGTTGATTTCTTTAAAAGTCAAAACCTTTAAACAGAGAAAAAGAGAAAAACACCTTCATGAAATATGACAGTTTACTTCCAACAAAGCATGTGCAGAAGCACATGTGGGCGTATGCATATATCTATACGCACACACACATCCTTCATGCAGAGCTATATGAACAAGTACATTTTACTCATTTATTCCACTTAGAGGTGTCAAGAATTAAAGCCCTGATCCTGCTCTTTACCTCCAGAATGTCACAGAAATGTCAAGTGAATTCAAAACAGGCAGAGGGAAGAACCAGCATTTAAAATATTCAGAAAAAAAAAATAAAGGCAAAGTTATTGCATACTAGGTTGCTTTTGGTAGAGAGCAAAAAGATTGTCTAGTGTGGTCCCAAAATGCTAAATCCTAGTATGTAGGAACAGAGTCAGGAAGGAAGCAAAGCTACAAAAAAGTAGGGGGTTTTAGCTTTTTGTTTCAATTAAAGAAAGAAAGTTAAACATTAAATATATTTTAGGCTACATAGACTCCACAAACTTTCAAACTAGGAGATAGATTTCTAGAAGACAGTAGACAAATGTAAAAATAACAACACAAGAACATCAAGTAGAGCTGGATATTGAAAGTGAAATACAGGATAATGAGGGGTTATCCAGCAGCAACCTGGAAAATCATCAAATGAACTGGGACATCAAGAGGAAAAAAAGTTAATTCTAGTTTCCTTTAAACTCATTCCTACATTACTCTTTGAAGAAAAAAGTTCCACCACGGGGAGAAGAGGAAGAGGGAAGAGTTTGTTAGGTATGTGTCTCATTTTGCAGTTGCCATTCTCTTGTCATTCAGAAAACTGTGCAGCCTATGTCCTGCAAATATAAGCAGAGACTTAAGTAAAACATACCCAGTTTGTCTGAGGAGGTACAGACAATGAAGTAGAAAAGATGGAAAGGCATACTGAAAAGCAGCCTGAAAAATACTGTTTGCAAAAAAGGAAAATATCTACCCTGTTTGTCGAGAAGCAGTGTAAATAGAAGCTCCTGGAGATTCCTCATTACACTACGTGTAGGTACAACATGATCTAGAAGCACTTACTTCCTTAAAATGTTTTTAGCATTAATTATCTTTATAGTACAGTATCAGTTTTGTTCTCTCACCATTTATTTTAATGCAATTTACTGCTAACAAATCACTTGCTACAGTTCCCAGTTCCTACAAGTTCATGTTTCCAGAACTCATTGAACTAACTGAGACACTCCTCAAGGAAAGCACTGTTGTGTACAGGGAGACTATTCAGAACCAAACTCTTCTTAAAAAAAGTATAAAATAAAAAAAAAAATAGCAATACAGAATTCCATCCAGTCCAACTTCAATTCTTCTATTTAGACTTCATTAACACACAGGTAAACTGTCAGAAAAATAGTCAGATGCAAACTGTCAGAAAAATAATCGTTGAACTAATTGAATAGCTTATTTTTGAGGTGTTTTTAACTACAGTGTTCTCTGGAGATTTCTTTCTCAATGTAAAAAGCAGCTAGCTGTCTCCTTACCTCTTGAGTAAACTCTGTTTGCTCAGTAATAATTAGCTCTAAGTTGCACCATTTTTTTTCAAAAAACACCTATATATTCAAGGTCTGCTGTGTGTCAGAAATATGTAGTTCTCAATACAGCATTTAGCATCAGCCTTGCACTTAGTATACATTTTACTTCAGTTACATTGGAGAAAGCAAAAGAATGATGTACACCAGTGTAAGAACTGCATGTTACTTTTCCCAGAGAGTAGCCAAGTATGTACTTTACTGCTATTACTTTTTTGTACATTCATGATTTAATTATTCCCAGAAAAATGTTCAACACTTGCATAGAACCTTTATTAGAATTCAGTCAAAATTGTTTAAAGAAGAAAATCTTTATTAGGAAAACTCTCACAAGCAAATAAATGACCAGCTAAAGCTTTAGAAAATAAAAAAAAACACCCCTTAGTTAATATTGACTTTTTTTTCCTTCCTGTATTTTTCACATCTGCTGTAGCTTGCATTTTAAAATGGTCAGCCTTGGAGAATGTATCAGTCGAACTCTACATATGCTTGCCCCGGTATTCAGTCTTCCCTCAACATCCACTTTGGCCACTGCTAGAAACATAACCTTTGATCTGACTCACACCTACCATTTTTATGTCCTCGGGTTCTTAGAGAACAGCTGAAATTACTGAGCGCAGTTTCTCCATTCCTGGTAACAGCATGTTTCCTAGTGTGCATTTCAACTACCTCCTCTTCTACCACAAAAATAATATAAAAAAAGTTAGCAAAAGATAATATTCACCTCTCCACGTTGACCTTCTTGTATCCTGGTAAATCTCAGGTCAGCATGTTCCCAGTTTGCATTTACACTATATATTCTTAGCTGGGAAAGTTCAAATGAAGCATTAAAGGCTTTTGCACCAATCCTTATTACAATGGAGTTCACAGAAACCGAAATTCCTTCTACCACTTTTTCAGCAAAGCCATATTCACTAGAAGGTGAAATGCCAATGTATTAATTACACGCCTAAGGAAATGTCAAAAATCATACTTATTAAACAACTGAAATACAACATAACACAGACCATAATATAAGTTCCTAATGTATTCTTTATCAGTTAAAATTTTTTGTTAACTATTTGACCCAATTTACACTAATTTCTTCTCTACATTCTGATCCTAATCTCAAAACAATCATTCTGTGAATAAAGAACGTATTTTGGACAATGATCAAACTCCATGAACTATAACAATTAACACAACTTTCCATGGTGAAATATGCATAAATTGGTAGACTTACAAAACCAGATAAAAATTGCTGTGTTTGTATTAAAACAATCTACACTATTATGTAGATATATTACTCTTCATGTATACCAGAGTAATTAGTGTTGAACTATCTGACAGTTCCAGTCTGGCTGGTATTCATCCCTATGAGCTAAGTTATACTGCCCATTAAGACAACTACTATCTTATATGCAAAATAATCTAAACACTTTGCTTTGTTTCATGCTACAAAAGAAAGGCATCCTAAATAGTCAAATTTAGAGACCAAATCAACATGTATTCCAGTACTGAGATAAAGCAGTTGCAATTAAATTTTTAGTAAAAATCTTAACCACTCTGAATGTTCTAGATTAGTGAATGGAAAATACTGTTTCATATATTCTTTTAACATCTAAATTTATTTAGCTTTGGGTTTTTTCTGCTTGTTTTAGAAGTACAGTTTATGCGGTTCGTCATTCCTTTGCCTTTTTATAACTTTCATCCTACACAGAATCTCTATGGCAATGATTTTCAAGCAGTACTCTGTACAAGGAGACAGAGACCCATGGACTACTTCTACGTATTATACGTAAGTTAAAATAAGAATATGAATTGTATCATAAAATTCATTTCTCTATATATGGGTCCCTATACTCACTGAAAAACATTTTGGGTCCATGAAAAGAAAAAGACTGGGGAAAAAATGAAAAAATACTGCTGTAATGATACGTCATCTTCCCAGGTTACCAGACATTTCAGCTACATAGCAAGCATGAAATCTGTCAGTAAGATTTGTATTATAATATAAAGAAACTAGAACATTAAAATACCACACTAACAAATGTTAATAACATTCATTAGACAAAACACACACTCACACACCATTAGGCATATTTTCCAAATAAGTTGAAAGGCAAGATATTTAAAGTTTTGAAAACTGAAGACAAATCAAATGAGTATATTTTAATGGAGTAGTTATACTTAAATGAAACATTTCTAGCAAGCTCCATATACGGTTTAGATGTTTTTTCCAGTCATAGGACTGAAATTGAACAGTTCTATCAGTATATATATGTAACCCTGTGCATAAGTAATAATATTTTAGAACTGCAACACTATATACTACAGGAAATACGCAGTGGATCTAAGTGTTCTACACTAATTCAAAAAGAGAAAATTAAACTTTTTTTAGATCAAGTACAAGTAAGGATCATTGCTGACCTCTGTCCTGATGCAGTTGCTATAGGAGAGGGTCCATTAGGGGCTCGTGGTTCTTCACACGTGCTCATTTCCATTACAACTTTATCCAAGGACTTGAAAAATAGAAGAAAAAAAGTTGGAGACATAAGAGGTAACGAAGTAAAAGGCTGATGTATGAAGAAAAAAGAAAGAAATCACTGATTTCCCATAAACTTTTGTAAAGTACCAGAATTACTTTCATTTTCAAAATTTGTTTATAAAGGTTTTCATATTTTGAGAATTCTAACACATTGCCCCAGTTAAATATTGGATTGTAGAATTCTTGATTCTTTGTCATTATTTACCCATCATATGAAAAATAGCATTTTGAAAAGGGCATTTATAAAAAAAAAAAAAAAAAAAAAAAAAAGATTTAATGCATACTCATTTGGGTTTTCCTCCTACATGGCTGTTCTTTCTAATAAATATTTAACACAGTTCAAAAAAATGTTAATGGAAAATATTTGAACCTAGTCCACTAAAATTCATAATAGGAG
Source organism: Oxyura jamaicensis (assembly GCF_011077185.1). Lineage (NCBI taxonomy): Eukaryota > Metazoa > Chordata > Aves > Anseriformes > Anatidae > Oxyura > Oxyura jamaicensis. The sequence goes on along the minus strand of NC_048893.1, from coordinate 44,469,131 downwards.
TGGAAGTTTAGTGCTGCATCTTTAAAACAGAATCTGTACATAAAAATTCATTATATGACTCTTGGCTAATCTAGCAGAAGTATTTTATAGAAAGATACATTCTGGTATAATTTGCAACACAGCATATTCTAGTATAATTGTATGCCGTTATTGTATTTTTGGTACTTGAAGTGGGATCCTTAAAAAAGAAGCTGGGAATTACAGGAATGAGACCCAAATCCTATTTTAATTGAACGCTTTATTTAAATAGCGGAGCTATAACACGAATTACACATAATGCATAATAACAGGGATGAAGAATAAGATGTGAATATACCAAAAGCAAAACTTTATTTCTAGCAACTGAATAAATCCATTAATCTCCTAGCTTATTCACAGTGCAATGTTTGTGACCTAAATTTTGATATAAACTGGCAACGCTCTTGATTTAAGGCTTATAGTTCTGCAATCTTGTCCCATTTCATGCTCATTAGGAACTCAACAGCTATTATTATGTCCCTGTCTAGCTCTAAGTTTATACCACCTCCTCTGAATTCCTCCATTTACTCCCTTCTCCAGTCAGACAAAACACACCAAAAAGCTTTGTCCTCAAATTAGATTTTTTTTCACAGGTCAACCTGCCTTACCTACTGCACTTTATTATCATGCCGATCACCACAATTCACTTGATCCACAAACTATGCTACTCTTTTCCATAAAGTGATAAGATCATGGATCTTATCCACGATCCCTGACTATTACCTAGAAATTAATCAACTTCTTACTCCATATTTTCTTATACTTCACCATACTGTGAATACTGCTGTCTCAGTTAATGACTTGCTTTGCAAAACATAGGGAAAAAAAAAAATCTAATCCCTTAGTCTGGGGAGAGGCAAGGGAAGCAAAGGTTTGTTCTAGTTATCCTACCATTTTGGGATGTTTGACCATTCTTTTGAGGTTAAATTAAGACCTTTGTAACATTCTCCTTTGCTACACGATTCATGCAAAGAATAGTAGGGCACTGAATACAGAATTTTCTGTAATATAAATAACAGTTAACTACGAACACCTGGATGTAGACATCTGTCTGTTTCCTCACTGGAATCTATTTGTACTTTGATAGAGGAAAAACTGCTGCATAGCACCCACAGGTCTACAAAGCAATCTTCAAAATTTTACTGCTCATCTCATAGAAACAGGAGGAGAGGTTGTTGATGAGCAAAGATAATTTAATATTTGCCACTATGTTAACAGATGGAGTTTTACAAAGGATGACTCAGTTCCAAGAAAGTACTTTTGGCTTGACAAATGGTTTCTAGCTACCTCCTAAGCTATGCAAAAAAGAATGCCAACTAGGCAATGTTAATTAAAAGTTTCAGTGATAAAGATATCCCAACCAAAATAGTGGAAATTCAGATGTAATAAAGGGCTGAAGTTGGACACTTACACCTTTACATTTGTCTTCCTTGAAAAGTCAGAAAGAGTGTTGTACAATCTACCATTGAACAGTTATCCTTTGATGTCGGTTTTCATTTAACATGTTTGTTCAAGAAAAAATTTGTATAACAAAGTTGACCTTGAAAATCACCTTAACCTCAAAGATTACTAAAGTAAGTTCATAGCAAGCAAAGCAAACAGGCCTTGTTACTGTAGGTCAAAGTACGTAATCCTTAAGAATACCACGGCTTAAACTGCATTCCTAATTTGGCAGTTGCATCTTACAGCCAAGAGGTTGAACCATCCCACTTCAGCATTACCGTCCTTTAATCTTTGTGTGTCAGGAAAAAGTGGCACAGGCATTAGTACATTACAACTAGGTCACTAGCAAATCCATCAAGTATTTAGAACAACATCTTTTTTTCCAAGTCTGATTCAGAGCTAAGGAATGAGAAGCACATTCAAAAAGTCACTGTGTGTCTGGGAAACACAACAGTTAAAGGCCTGTTCATTCCTAGGCAAGCCCGATTAAGAAAGTTTAACCACCATTAAGCAAATTACTTCTGGTGTTACCACATTTCTCAGTAAACGCGTTAAAGAGAAAAATAAAAGGGCAAGAAATAGCATTCATTCTAATTGGTTTTGAGTCCTACATACATCTTTTACATCCTATTTATATCCAAGCTGTATCCTAGAGTGTTATAGAAATCCTGTGAATGTTGTCTGTCTCAAACCTGCCGTAACTGGGACCACTGGGGTAGACTGCAGATACAGAACAGAAAAATCCTGAAAAAAAAAATAGCTCTAAAAGATAGGTAGGAACTTGTAAAAATACTAGTTGGACAAATAACTGCCCTTCAGATGAACTTGGGTTAAAATTTAATGCCTGAGGATCTTGACAGAAATCAGCTAACAGTCAAACATAAGGACAATGCCCAAAGAAAAAAGGTTAAATAATTACAACAGTAAACTAACAAAAACATTATGGTACTTTATCTTGATCTGCTGCTACCCAGAGGACACTTAGCAAACGTCCATTAATGTTTCAACTATTTCTAGAATCAATTTGAGAGAACTATATAAATATCTGAGATAAACTCTGCTACACAGTCTATATTTAGGAGTTGATCTCAGGACTCACCAAAGAGATGGGATGCGTTTTCAATTTTGTCCATGGTATCTGCAATGGAAAACATTACTCTAAGACAAAGTAAATATTAGAGATACAAAATAAAGCACTTGCTTAGGATGTGGTTTAGGTATACAAATTCTAACTCCTGGACTCAAAAGAACATTACTTTCAAGTTACTAAGTTTATCTGAAAGTACTGTATAAGGAACTTATGCACACATCTCTTTCAGGTGTTAAGAAATAAACTTCAAAATCTACTGAGCTCTGAAAGGAAAACACAGAGGAGCAAAACAGAACCTGTCTCTTTAATACTGAGTTGTCAAACATTCGCAAAGGCAACACTGCCTTCCACATTCTTACCTTTAAAAGGAAATACAAATCCACATTTGCTCTCTTGGCCTATAAATAATTGCTTGTCTGTAACAAAGTATTAAGAACTAAAGTATTAAGTAAAGAAAGAAGAGACTGAGGAACTGCTAAAATTTGACCAGATAACTTCTGTCAAAACAACTCATAGCTTAATTTCTTACTCTAAATACAAGGATAATCTAGGAGAGGAGATATATTGCTTCAATTATTCACAGCCACTTATTGAGGGAAATAGAAGAAATAAAACAAAAAAGAACACAGTGAATCATTAAAGGATATCAACTATATCATGGGCAAATATAAGTTATACCTCTACTTCTATTTCTGAACATGCAAGTATACATCCCACACAAAGAAAAAAAAAAAAATCACTGTTTATTTTCACCATTTCTTTATATATTTCATGCCATCATAAGAGAAGAAGAAAATAGTGAGAAATTATTGCTGGTAACAGCTTCACCTTTCTCTACAATTTTATCAAGTATTCACCCCAATTTTCTACAAGCTTGCTCGAAAGTTTGCAGAGACAGAAAGGGAGAAAAAGATGTGGTTAACTGCCACTCCAGCATAATAAAACACTCACCCTAATGGATGCTTTATTGCAAAAGACTTTGTTTATAGCAAGCCATGTTGGAAGATCCAGCATGTTCTGAAGCACCTCTTGATCCAACTCTAAATTGGTCAGCTGACCTTCCCCCTTTAACGTGCTCAGGTTGATCTTGTCAGGCGACAGATTTTTGGTGAACCTAAGAACAAACATGCACCTTAAGTAAATGCACGTAAAGCAAATCAGAGCTGTCCTGCACGCAGCAGACAATGTAACTTAAAGGAATGGTCTGGCACAGTAGGTGGGGGAGATTAAGATTATCTTAGGTAGTACATATTTCACCCTGAAAAGAATTAGTACCATGAAATTTCATGTTTGCTTTCTCTCTAAATACATGGAAAATTAAATACACTATGAGGCATTTCCTTACTTGCTCATCACCCAGAATAACAGATATTTAATTCAAAATATGTAACTACTTATTTCAAACTATATAAAGTAGAATTGAACTCATTTCACTCTATTTTTTCAAAAGAAAAAAAAATCAAAACCTCTGTAACATATACTGTAATTCCTGGCGCATGCAGAAATGGCTGATAATTTAACTCAGGACAGGTAACAAAAAGGTGCTGCTTTTAAACAGTACCTATATATACATATATTATATATGTATATATAGATACTGTATGTATATATATATACACACACACACTATATCTTAAAATGAAAAGTTTCATTTACAATATTGTTTCAGTCAGAATTTAACAAAGAAATTATACATTTATATAAACAGGCACACAGCAGTATGGTGAATATAATATACTGGGTGGAAGCTTGAAAGAACAGTCTGATATGCAAAAGCTAAAAAAAGTAGCTATTTAATAGAGAAGTCATGCAATAAATGTCACTATACTTAAAAGGTGCTATGATCTGCTTATACAATAGAGCAGTCGACGTAACTGTGTCAAATGTTCTCTCACATCCTTGTGAGAGAACACAACAAAATCATGAGCGCTCTGCCCTCAAGTCACCAACCATAGCATTATACCTACCACAAACTAAAGATCGGCTGTAGTTAACCACACCACCATACAGCCATGGACATCTGTTTCTGCTCATGAGTGGGTCCAATTTTACAAGATTAGACAGAAGAAAATACTGCCGCTTGCATTACACTTTGAGACATGTCCCACTGAAATCCGCCCATGCTGGTATTTTCCAGGCGGAGAGCAAAAGGGTTGGTCTGTCCAGAATGGCTGCTCTGGTGCCACCCAGACGTCTCCTTTCCATTCAGGCTGGTTTCTGTACAAAGTCCCTGTTAAGTAAGACACTCAGGGGGAGATGGTAGAAGAAGGTGAAGGCGGCTGGCAAGCTTTTCCTCCTAACAGTTTCCAACCGTGGCCTGAAAATTGGCTACCATTTTCTGAGCCCAACTGTTTCATTGCTTTCTTGTGATGGTAAGCTTTGGAAATGCATTTACCTAGCCTGACAAAACCAAAATGCCCGTATTTACCACTTCTACAGACACTCAGACATCATAAACCTACAGAATTTCATCTCCCTGTCAGTTTAAGCATAAAGAAGAATTCTCAAAGATCAAAACATCTGCGGGTGGAGGGAGCACAGGAGCTTGTTCAGAATTTAAAGTTCATTTATTTTTATTTTTTAAACTATACTGTCTGAAGTTATCCAGGATGTATTTGCAAATAATACTAGACGTGCTGCTTATGAGAACAGTTGCAGTTGTTTCTGTTGGCTTAAAAAGCAAATTAACCAGAAGAAATGAGCTTTGACTCAAGAATAATATATTTTAATAATTACAGTACTAAAAAATATTTTAAGATCAGACTACTGACAAATATATTTTCCTTGACAACTAGTACTTCTAAATGCTCCATTAAGAAACATTAAAATTATGTAAGCCCTCTATTCCTCACATAGTTTTCCAGTTACCCTTCTTTGTTCCTTTTAACAAGAAAGAATAAAATGAAGAGCTGAATAACCTGCCTCAGTAAACCACCATGTCAATAACTGCAAAACATAAGGCCTCATATATCAGAAATCATACTGACAAGTCTCATCCAACTTCTTAATTGAAATTCCTAAAATAAACAGCCATTGAACGTTTTCAGTCATATCAGAGTATCTCTCTCTACTTACTAGATGATAATCACTTTCAAAATAACACCAGTTTGTGATTTTTAAGTCACGTTTATACAGCAAACACAAAATATTCTGCCATTACATACACACACGGCTTACTGAGACTCTAACGCTCTTTGTCGGAACTCCCCTCTGGGTCCCCTGTAGCTATGGCACGCAAGAATCAGCACTCAGCCCAAAGGCAGGTAGATGTAACCATCAGCTTCATCTTTGTACTGCAGACAAATCACCGTAAAACCCAGAGGATCTACAGGAATACGTTTCAAAATTTCACGGTGAGAAAGACACCAAAATACCACCAAGGACGAGAATAGAGACAGTAATGCTAATCTCAAGTTACTTCCAACACCTTTCAAGCAGACAAAATAGGAGCTGTATCTTACCAACAGGGAACAGAAGGACAGGGAAGGCAATATGAGCAAGCAGTGCCATTTTTCCTCCCTTTCTGTATAGGGTTTTTATTTATTTATTTATTTTTAAATAGTTCTTCTGAGTACTGCTTTGATTTTTTCACCTTTCCTTGCAACCTGTGAAAGAAAGAATGCTCTGTGTGCTGCTTCATCTAGCACTGACCAACACAAGAGGATATCCACCTGGAAGTCTACGCCTTTCATTTCAAAGGTCAGAGAAAGGAACTTGAGTAGGAAAGTTGTGAGAAGGTATTTCAGGTTTAGGCACCTCTAACAGCTGATTTCTTCATTCCACTTCCCCAGCTGGAATGTCACTGATGAGCGGATGCTGGCAAGACAGTGGCACCTCCCCAAAATCCATAGTAACTTCATAACATATGACAACCACATCTGCTCTGCCCAGAGCCAGTTTTCCACAGAGGATGCCAACACTTTACATTTCTCTAATAATTCTCTGCTCCTTCTAAACTCAATTGTTCCAAAGAATATACTTATGTTTGTTTAGCACTTTAGCACCATTTTGTTTTGTAAGGTGTTTTTTAACTTATAAATAAATAATACAAAATTACAAGCTGGCATACTTGAGCAGCTAACCCTGCAAAACACAAAGTGATCATACCAGTTCGAATTTACAAGAATTTGAAACGTCATGGATAAAATTTTTGAAAAGGGACAAACGACAAGAAGAACAGCATTTTGCATTTAAAAACAAAATGAAAACAAACAAAAAAAATAATAACAACAAAACCCTCTTAGGGTAACTACAACTCTCCAAATGGCTTTGTTCTAGGATCCCACCGTATATCAAACCAGGACATGCCCAGAAGATAAGCCATGGACATGTTGATGCATTTCTAGTACAGGTTCCAGTGAACTTGCTATGAGTGGGCAAAACCCATCACTGACAATACTGTGAAATAAAATAGATAAAATCTGAAATAATGTTTTAATACTATTAAATTTTAATTTTATTATTCAATTTAATGTTAATAATATTTTTAAAACTCTGGTGTTAACAATGCCTTGGAGATGTTTTCAACTATTTACTGTCAAGGTTTAAGAACACCACAGCATGGATTTTTAGGCTGGCAAATTACCTCTACATCTAAATAACAACTGTCTCTCTTAGCACTACAACCTGGAATGCTTAAATTGCTTAAACTTTGGGAACTTATTAGGCTATCATATATACTATACAATTTTTATATAAAATCAAGAAGTGTGTACCAAAATATTAGAACAGAATCTTGTTATTCTGAATAAGCAGCCATCAGAAATATCTGATAATGTTTGACATAGTGAACATGTTAGACAGAAAAACATTTTAAAATTCTCTGAGCTTTCCATGTAATTTCCTGTAAGAGCGTCACCAACTTCATGACATGCACACACCCTTCTCTCTGACTCAGCCCATGCAAACAGCTCCCCCCATCCTGTCTTTTGTTTTTCACCCTACCGTCCGTTCCTTAGAACAACTTAGTTACTCCTCAAAAACTGGCTCAAACTGGGAGCTGAGGCCTTGACAACTGGGCCATGTCTCTGCATAACATCCCGTGAGCTTCCTTTTTGAGGGAACAGTCAGCGTTGGTAACCACTGCTTGGTGCAAGAAATGAATCAAGAACGGAGGAAAGCAAAAGGAAAGGGCAAGAGGAACAGAAATATAATAAAACACATGGTTGAGTTCAACAAGGTTTTTTATCACATTGTTTTGCTGAGTTAGTAAGACATCATTGTTAATGAGACAATACATAGTTGGCTTGTTAATACCACAAGCTATTCTTGGCAAAAATGTTTTCATTGATTTAGTTTCAATTCAACAAACTATCCTTCCCTTCTCAGAACATACAATCTGAAGTTTGAATTACTACATCTAATGGCATGAATTTCAATTCAGTTTAATATTCAATTCTATAAGGTGATAGATTAATGCCATAAAATATCTGACACTTTAAATGCAAGAATCCTGAAATACAAAGTTAATACCACAAGCAACTTGACCCAACTCCCCTGAGCTGTGTTGCACACACAATTAATATAATTGTGCAGTTAGACAGATGGTTCAATCTTTTTACAGACTATTGATTAGGAGTTCAAAGAAAAGCATAGAAGGTCACAGAATAACAGCACAGTACTAAATAAACATATGTACAGTAGTCAGGAGCACAATGAATAGTAATCTAGAGGTCTCAGTAAAAGAACTAAAAACCCATACAGAAGATGAAGTTTTTCCTTGCCCAAAATATTTATATTCTGAAGTTTTGTTTGGACAAGAAAGGCTTGGAGTTCTGAATGGGATCTCCACGTTGCACACAGGAAAGATGGCCAAGAAATGAAATTAGGAAAAAATACAGCAGAGAGGACAGGGGAAGAAGCTATTCTGAAAGGATTAGCTCATGTTTTGTAGAATCGAGTCCACAGATTATGTGAAGTTCAGAGCAGTGCTGCACAAAGGTTTGGAGAGTTGCCTTGTCACGTTCAATGAACAGAAACTCCGACCTCTAGATTTAATACAGAAATTACGGAAGTCTGAATCTCATTTGAACATGGGACACCCAGATGTTTTGCTCATCTACTGAATAGATAATCTGTTCCACCTGGCTCTACCATATGCCCCCCCGCCTTTTAAATAAAATTCCTCCTGTGATTTGATCCTACATATATGCCCTGATCGTGACAGACTATTAGATGTTAATATGAGCCACATGTCTTGCTTATGTCCTTACTACGAACCAGAACTCCTTTAGAAGATACATGGTTCAAAACAACAGGCTCAGAAAAAGGGCAGCATGTCCTAACAAGAACTGGCAACTGTATCAATAATAAAACAGTAGGAACTCAACAGAAAGATTACTTTCTTCCTGTTCCACCTGGACGAACCAAGTTATTAGATCACTAAGAAATTCAATATAGTTTCTGAACCAAGAAACAAGTCTTTTTTTTTAATGTAGTTCAGTGGAAGATAAAGGTTTCCATGACTCTTGATAGAAAGGAGGTCTGCCATTATTCTGCTCACTGTACCACTTTAAATTTTAAGACTTAGCATTTAAAATGAAGAGGGAAGGAACTAACTCTGTCAAATCTGTAAAAATAATTTTTAAAAAATGGGATCACCACAGCATTTACTGTTATGAACAACTTGCTTGCATATTTGCATGTGTATCGCATTTGTAATATTGCAAATTGAAGTTGATTTTCATTAACTGCTATGATCTGAAAAACCTTTAAAGCCCTCCCACCTTTCACTAAGTCACAAAAAAAAGTGTCCCAGAAAACAGAAAATAACCTGCTGCAGGCACCATAATTTTCTCTTGTACTTTATCTACTGTAACCAGAAGCAATAAATACCAAAGTCTCTCAGGAACAAAACGTCACCTGCAAACACTAAGTTCAGGAGCATTGCAGTACTTCTCTTGACAGCGTATCATTAGTTAAATCCAAAGTACCAGGATGCTTAGATTTACATGGCAGCAAGTCCGAGATGAGAAAAGACAGACTCCCTAGATTAAAAAAACAACTTTACATACCAATAATATTAAACACAATGACCTTCAGAAGAGTTCTTAGTAACTGTCCCTTCTTGACCCATGTATGATAAGGAGAAAGGCTAAGAGACTGAAAACAGTTCCACAACATTAAAAAGATTTAGCTGCCATTGAGTAGAAATTGGTCAGGAGACTACAAGAGCACCATGTAATAAGTGCAAAGAATAAGCAGAAATATAAAGGTAGTGGAAAAGGTAGGGGATTGTGAGTAAGAGAAACCTTTGAATAAATTCTGGCTGTCCTAGGGATGTTCTATTTTTAATGCAGTGCATCACAGCAGTATTTCACCCAGAATGAAATCATTAACTATGGTTTATGTAAGATTTAGTGTAAATGAATTTTCACTCCAGAGAATGAGTTAAAATGTGTGATAGCTGACAGGTACCATTAAAGTCACATTCATCAAGTCCTCTGAAAACTGACCTTCTGAAGAACTCCACAGATCAACACACAGCTTTGCAACAACAGCTGACTCATTGATGATGCAAGATACTAGATGTTTGAAGATAAAACCCAGTAATTTCCATGAATTGTAAATGAAAGGGGTTTTTGTTTGTTTTTGTTCTAAGAAAAAATTGGAAGGAAAGAGAAAATGATGAAAAACTGTGACATATAAGAAGGTTCAAGTACTAAGAATAAGAAGAATGAATAGGAAGTAGCACTAAATTTCACCATAAAACATGATGGCATGCCCTCGTTTTGGATGAAACATTCATTTCTGAAAATATTAAAGCCAATTTAAAAACAGATAGGATAAACAGAAAAAAAATAAACAGAAAAAATAAAATCACTGCACAGAAAATTAATTGGGTACTCATTAATCAATGTAAGAACAAAAAAGACACACCAAACCAAAAGAAAATGCCTTTCAAACCAATAAAGGGAAATGCTCATTACAGAACATTTTAATGACCATGGTCCACCTGGACAGAACACAGTACCAAAATCAAAAGCTTAGTAGAATTTAAAAAATAATAATCAGGCACTCGTGATAAGATTTGTAGGGAGGGGTAATACCTTTTATGCCTTCAGCACAGTACAATTGACCAGACACACACTGATGCATAAACACTTCAAGTTCTTTACTGAAGAATGTTCACAGTACATTAAGCTGAAAATAAAACTTGTGAGGATAAATTTGTGGACTAAAACCCTTCCACAAAAAAAATGACATTCTCCCAATCTGCACCACAAAAAAATGGCCATAACACTGTAAAAAGCTCGCCACTGTTATTAGCAGGTAACCAACAGATAAGTCTAAAACGGGCATAATTTTGGTGGTCTCAGAGGCTATCCTCCAGCCTTTGTCCAGAAGTCATCTGTATCAGCAATGTTGTGTCATGTGTGGATTCTCAAATACCATGCACTTTTCTGCCAAGAGGCCCCTAGCAGTAAATACGCTGCAAGGGCTGCCATTCCCTATATTCTCATATAGGTAATCACAAGAGACTCGTAAACGGCCGTACCAAGTGCAGCAGCTGCACCAACCTGCAGATTTCTCAAGAACACCTACCACTGTCTGTCTGTAGTACCAGACTGGCACCTTCTTCCACCAACTGACAACAATTTCTACAAGAGAAGAGTCTAACACCTTTACCCTAATGCCCTTTTAGAGGGCATTCCCATTTGCACACCCTGCCTGGACCTACAGCATTCAGCTGTAAACACAAAAAAAAAAAAAAAAACAATGCACCAGATGTGACCACAACACCACCTGTGACCCTACAGCTTCAGGCAGGACTTTTCAGGCTAATAAACACAACCTGGAACACCTAAACCGCTCTTATCAGGCCTTTTGACTTGTCATAGTCTAAAGACAGATCTTCTTTCCCCACCCCTGACCAGGCAGATCACTAACTGCAATCCTGACTCAACACCCAGCCCATGCTTCCACAACCTGTCGCGCCATCCCCCTTATCTCTCTCATCCTAGAGGGTGGGTGCCTGAATATTACATTTACTTTTCTGGTGCCTTCCAAATAACCACTTCTGTTTCTTCACTACATAGACAGGCTTCAGCGTGGACCTCTACTCAGCTGCCTTCCTAAAGACAACTTAACACACTCAAGGGTGCTTTAAATCCCATTTCTAAGTCGACGCTTTCTCAAATACTGACATTCCCACCAACGCTCTTAACAGTATATAAATCTTCCCCTAATTAGTTCTGTAATAATATATACAGGAAATTATTTTCCTTCTATTTGTAAAGGAAGGTGTTGGTTGTTCTTTGGGTACAGATAGAACCAAAACAGCTGCTGTCATCAATAGCTATTATCTAATTACATGTCATGCAGCAAATCTGCTCAGAAATAGCCAAGCACTGCACAGAGATGAGGAGCTTTCATTGCAGGAATGCTAATCACCTTGTAAGTAAAATATTGCTCAGTGTTTCATTTATGATAAAACCTTGCACAGACCAGTATCAGCTTCTCTATTCCACGAGCTTTTTCATGCATCATTAATCATGCGTACGAATGGCCAATACCACCAAACCCCAAAATTTGTTTCGAACTTGACAATCTTACACGTGCCAGACCTGAACGTGTACGCTGAGTACAAGAAAACAAAATCCTTAATATGCTAAGACACATCTGGGAAGGTGCATGCTATTTCCATATTGTAGGCAGCAAAAATAACACATCACATTGAGAATTTGTTGATGCTTGGTAACTGTTCCATTCCAGTCAAAATACGACATTCTGTAACTAATGCACAGAAAAGGCACTTGACGCAAAATAATTTTACAAATTTAAACCAAGAAACAAGAGTGTGGCATAAAAGCATGACACCATCTGCCTTCTGGAAACCGCACCATTTATTTATGTAACATTAGCAGTATCTTATTAATGCTAAGCAATCAGATTTTACAACAAAAAAAAAGATTTTTCGATATGATATTAGCTATAAGGCCTATTTTCATTTTTTAAAAAAATCAGCTATTCTCTTACATAAACCAGGATAAAAGCTGACTGATCCTCCAAATATCTATTAATAGAGAGAAAATAAAGATTAAGTTACACAAAGGAATTAAGTAAGTGAAAACAATAAACAGCAAATGTCAAGAAGCCTACGGATATGGAGATACACCTAAAAGACTACATTTAGAAATTACACATAAATATATGTTTACAACAGGATTGCTGGTGTACTTCCCAAGTCAGTTTTGTAAATTTAGTTTAGGACTTCCTTGTTTTTAAACATACCTGCATAGCAAGCAATTACATTTTGCAGAATTGTAAGTTTCAAAAACAAAAGAGAGAAAACCCAATTAACATTTTATATAATTCATTTCAGTCCCAGATCTGTATAAATACATACCACCTCTTACATTTAATCTACAAAGGTGGGAGAGGGGAAGTTACCTGAGGGCAAGGTATTCAGACAAAAGGCCCCTATTCCTGGTGAAAGCAAGTGGTCAGTTGCCACGGTTTCTGAGAAGCTTCTGGTGCTCATTTTGGTAGTAAGGATATTCACAGCAAACCAATCTCCACCAGAGCCAGCAGGGATCACTGCAGGGAACGGGACACAGGGGACACACAAGGGAGCAAGTTCAAAGGGGAAAAAGGAGTGATACAATAATGTAAGAGATTTTTAGCTACAGAGAACCGCAGTCACAACAGTTTGCTATACATTAAGACATTCTATAACTGAAAAGGAAATAGAGCTGTATAAAGTGCTACATTCCCCTGAGAACATCCCTTACTGTCTGATACTAAGACACTGCAGCTGTGTTTAAATGAACAGCTTATGTAGAAAAATTCAATCATGCAGAAAAGGATCCATATAATAAAGCCAAGCAGTTTCAGAGACACTCGGTAAGTATATTTGGAATGTGAGAAGGCATCTATCCTGGAGCTGCAGCACATAAGAGGCTGTTAGTGTATTTTGAAATGGGAGACAACTTTTCAGTTCCGTTTTGCCTGAAATTTCTCAGCCCACGTTGTTTGTTCCCATTCAGCATCCCCACTACACCTGTTTAAAAGTCACCCTACAGAAGCATGACTCTACAGACCTAAGGGAGCAGGACTTGCTGGGTTTCATTCTGTACTTGTGGCAGTGCGACAAGGACCAGCACCTTCTGATTTCATGGGGTTTGAAACTGTAGTACATTAAGCTTCTCAAAAAATAAAAATATAGAATATTTAACTTAGCAAGCAAACAGCAATGGAAGAAAAATTCTTTGTTAACTGTCCTCACTCCAAAAAGATGCCTGAAGACTAAATATAACTAATACTTACACTCTATTATTGCAGGCACAATATGATCCTAGCCTTTCATAAGCTATTTGTTAGGATATCTGAATTATGTTTAAGAGATTTATTACAGAACTGAATTACAACCAGTCTGAGCAACAAAAGCTCTGCTGTTCTCAAGCTGTACGGTAAGTTGCATGGCAGAGCTGCCACAAGATTTGCCTTGGGGTCCTGCCTCACACATCTAGGAGCAAGTCTCCGAGATACACGCTAGGAAGCCTGGAAGGATGGAAAGCCACAGCCTGAGCTGGTGCTCTTATACTTCTTACATTCCTCTCCTGATTCTTCTAATGAAAAGCTGATGGAATGAAGAGATCCAAACTTTGGTTAGCGTCGGCTCCTCAGAAGTGTACAGAAGAACTGTAGGACCTACTGATCAAGAAACCCTGGCTCCCCAGCAACCTGCCAAAATTAGGTAGGTATTTGTCACATTATGTCACATTAGTTGTTAGCAATTATTCTCTTGATTTGGAAAAAAAAAAAAAAAATGAAACAAATTACTTTGTGTAAGCCTTCCTAATTCTGTTAGTGTTTCATCAGAAATCATCTGATATCCTTTGCCCAGTCCGTTTGTACAAGAAAACTGGAATTAAAACCAAATACACTTTAACAAGTGCCTTCTACTCACAGTTTTATACATAATTTTATACTCTTTGATGTCACAAACACTGAGGCTTCAGGAGAAATACCAAATTTCAGAAAAAAAAAAATCACTCTGGGTTTTGTTTTGATTCTTCCCCGCTGCATACTTGTTTAAACATAACGATTTTATTTCCCACAGGCATTATTTAAATACCCTTCTTCCTAAGAATGCTTTGCACTCGTGTATCAGCTGCTTCTACATGAAGTCATCTTCTACATCATTTTAATTCTGGAAACTTATTTCCCTGTAAACCTATTGTGAGAACTGCTTCAAAGGATCACGTACTATGCAACTAAAATGCTACTGATTAATTCATGGTGATTCTGTACATGCATTAATTTTTCATATGTATACACAAGACTTGTCTGACAAACAAAACTTCAGCAGAACTTTTATGGTACAAATGTCTGCAAAATCTGCATCTGGATTTGTAATGCCTTTGCAAAAATGAAAGTTAGAAATAAAATTCAGTGAGTTTATTTTATTAACCCAAATGCTCCTCGAGTCTTGAGAGATTTTTAGGTATGGGGACACACAAGATTTAATAATTTATATCTTAATGTTAATAAATGTAATGATTAAGAACTCTACCAGAAAATAGATTATTGCCAGTTTATCTCCAAAATAAACTTCATAAATTCAAACAAAGCGCCAGAGCAATTTCAGTTTGGCTTTTCAGAACATATTCTGCTACAAAAGCTTAAAATGCAATACAATTGTGAAGCTACTAATAAAAACAGAAGTGAAAAGATTGGTTTTTTTTGATTGAAAAAAACGCATTCATTGATTCTTTTATGCTTATCAGAATACTACCAACACGTTCACACAGGCAAAATTGTTGGCATGAAGTCTCCACTTAGATCATAATGAAATTTTACATTGTGCTGTATTTCTTCAGTTCCTTTATGTTTGAAATTCAATACTTTTTGTATCTTTCTCTGTTTTCTCCTGCCACCCCAAGCAGTTTTGCCTTGCTACCGGTTCCATTTTTTTCAGACTCAATTCTTTCACCAGGTTCAGCAGCATGATGTTTGTAATAAACAGATAACACTTTCTGTACGCATTCAGATTAAATACAGACTTATTCAGAACAATGTAGATTGTTCCACCCACCTACATTGTGCTTTGAAGTCCTTCCATATACTACGTAAGCCAATAAAGTCAATCATGTAGAAAACATCCTGTAAATACTTCAGTGTAAGCAGAGAAAGAACCCGTTTTACGCTTATTCTAGGGAAAGTACATGCTTTGTGTTCTTTGGCTGGCTAAAAATTGGGGTAACTTTCACAAAACTGCAGTAAGACAGAAGCAGGTAGGGTGAAAAGAAGCAAACGCCCTTGCTTCTTATGCTACTAGTAGAAGTTGGAAGTTTCAAAGGTCATCCAAACAACTACAGGTAATTACAAGAAGAAACTAATCCTTTCTGGCCAAGTACGTAACCCTGCTACACTAGTAGGTTTGACAAGAAATAACCCCAATCTCTCGGGGTGGCAACGTGCCCCGCCAAAGAGGCGGATCTCACAGGTATGGAGCAGAGTGACGCACAGGTCAAATATTAGCTAGGACTGATATCGGTGATGCCGTACCCGGCGATGCGATACCGCTGCTCACAGCGGGATCAACTCATCCCTTGGATCCGTTCAATCCTTATTTCACTCTTTGTAGAAATCATCTGCCCAGGCATTTTAGGATGATTTTCCAACTACGCGATGGATAAAGTTATGGTGAAACATACTGCAATTTTCTTCTACCGAAATCTTAGTGGTTTTGCATCTACTGCTGCAGGTGAGCTAAAGCAAGTTCACCCAGAACCTCCGATACTGGCATGAACAGAAAGTGACCTGGATTTCTGCCACGCCAAACATTTTTAAGCCACTTAAGATTTTTCTTTGTGTGCACATGTGTAAAAATAGCAAATACGTTAGATTAAAACAAGAAGTGTGATTTTCTTTTTGAAGCATGTGCTATCATTGGTAAACTTCAGAGTTGATACGCAATTAAGATGAAGAGTATCGTAGTTAGTGGGGCTAAATTCCTGCAGAGGCAAGCTTGGAAGCTTTCCTTCATGCTTCTCAGACTTATACTTTGATAAACTTTTTTTATAGAAAGGCATGGATCTTGAAGACGCCTAGAGGGCTTCCCCTGCTAGACCACACATTTCGTAGGAAGGAAATTTTAGTCAATGATATTAAAAGGCAAAAAAAAAAAAAAAAAAAAAAAAAAGCCTTATACAAGCCTGTGTCAGCAACTCCTGATCTCAGAGTATTTTGGATCTGAACAACTTGAGTCAAACCTGATGGTGAAGATGACACATTTCTAACTACAGGCAGTACAACTGGCACGCTATTGGGATTGAGCATAGTGAAATCTAGAGTCCTGCTGGCAATCTTTAAAACCACTGCTTTAAACACTTGTCCACAAAGTCTAACAAAGGAAAAAGATGCAAAACTGGAAGGTATCTGCTTATCACAGCAAAGCAGTCCACAGGAAATCTTGCAAGAAAAAAGCTGCTCTACAGCAAGAAATCTCTCACCCATGAAAAGACATAATGGCACACGTTAAGATTCAATGTCTGTTTCTGTTCACTCCATTCAGAGAAAAAGCCTGACAAGAGGAGTAAGCCATCCCAAACTCCTAGCCACCGTTTCTTTTCAGCCTTTGTGAAGGATATCACCATCATTCAGATATACTTGTTTCATTGTAGGGCACGTAATGTTATGAAACAAAGGTACTCCACCATGCATGTTTGCCAAAAAAAAAAAATGATCCTACTACAGTAAGCAGCTGACAAAAATTTAAGGTATCTGGCTTTCAAACAACAAACTCATCTCTTCAGCTTAGTAAACCATGCTTAATTTCATATGCTATATCAAGCACCATATAACCCAAATAACAGAAAAATGTACTGTGTTCCCTTCTTCCTTCCTTCTCCACATTTTCTTCTGCAGCCTTGGAGAAGAGCAATGCGCATTGAAGGGAGTGGACAGAGCTTTTATTTCAAGAAATTTCTAAAAGACTGTAAGAAAACTGAAAACTCATCACCAGACCCTGAAAGAAGATTCAGATTTGTTACAAAGCTCTGCATACCTTGTTTCTAAGCTGCAATACAGCATTAAGAAAAAAATATTTACAATCTAAAAAGCCATGCAGATATCAAAACGTTTTCAGAATCCAGCTGGATCTCCCTCTTCTTCTTGTTTTCAGACCTTAAAGATTCATATCTATAAGAGTTTCCCCTAGATAACGAACAGCGTAAGGCTGCTTCACACCCCCAGTGTCCATCAGTCCATCTAAAAGCACTGTAAACTGAATTAATGGAAGCTACAATAACTGAATGACACAAATTATGCTTTTAATTTTGCATACGCAATACCCAGATGGCTGTAAGAAAGCTGAAATTTGCTAATGCGTGTGGTGACAGATATTGCAGCAATCTCTATAGAAATTATTGCTAAATCAATATCTGGGGAGGGCGGGGGGGAAGGCCTGGACAACATGCCATCCAGAGGTCCCTGCCAATCTCAACCATTCTGTGATGTGTGACCAAAAAAAAAAGAAAAAAGAAAAAAGGAAAGAGAACTGTAACTGAGGGTAAAAGATAACGTCTTCTATTTGTTCTGCAAAGTACAAATTACATTTGGCTTTGTTCAAATAGCAATCTAATCACCAAAACTGGAACACAAAGAGAGGAAACAAAGATGAAAATAAATCAAGGTAACTGAATAATTCCTTCAACTTCTCCTTTATTATACGTGGACTTTTTCCAGTACGTTTCAATCCTGACAGTAATACCTCCCTTGGTGAAGATGACAAAAAGGCATCAGCTTTGAGGAACTATGAGGATTGCAGAACAGGAACCAATATAGTAATAGAATCTGGAGTGAAAGTGTCTTTTGGCACCCTCTCTATTACAGGAACTTCCTTATGCCTTTGGCTCCAGACTGACACAAAACAATGTGTGAAGCCTACATTAACCCCAGTCTTATAAAATCTAATAAGAAAGGAAAACCTGAAATAAAGAACAATGTTGTGATTTTTGTTGGAAAAAAAAAAAAAAAATCCTTGAAATTTAAAGAGCCACCTGAATTTATTCTCTGGTGTAACCAAGTTCTGCAATCACTGAAGCACCAGTTCTGCAGGGAGAAAAGATTATCTGATCATGTGCTTAAGAACACCCATAATAAGGGCCTTAATAATAAGGTCTGTATTTTACTGTATTAACGTTGGTGTAGCCTCAGTGATCGTGAGCCTCAGCTTTAAACTGCAAACCTCAGATCGTTAGACATATCCCATAAGCTCTTCAAAAATGCCAGAACTTGTAGCAATCAATTAAGGTAGCCTTGTTGAATAAGCATTATCACATTCCACAAGAAAACACACAGATTTATCAACATCAACAAGTACTTAACACTGCTTTTTGAAAGCTATTTATTTCACAAACTAGACAAGCGCCAGCTCACGTTACTTGTGCTGAGTTACTAGACACTTTTTTCACTTTAACCTGTAGGATTGAGACCAGTTCACTTCCCTTCCGATACAGCTTGCTGAACGGTGCTGTAGGAAGTGAACTGTATCAGTGAATTAAGTTCAGTGATTTCCTGCACGCTCCTGACGAGCAGGCTCGCTCAAGGCAGATGACATCTTCATCCAGCATTCCCATTCTTGCAGTGCTCAGTTACTGTCTTGCGAAAACAAGACTTCTGCATCAGCATTCCCAGCTACAAAAGCTCACAGACAGGGCGGAGGAGGAAAATTACTTCACTGTTGTTTGATACATCGTCTTGAAGGGACGGACAGCGCAGGGTTTGGAATGGGAGTTGTGCTTTCCCTTGTGCGCCGCCGGCACAACATCAAATGGCAATCTGGCATTTTATTTGATTTTCTCTGTTAATTAGCAGTAAGATAAAGACATTTGAAATACCATAAAATGGTATGGGACCAACTTTTCAGTCAATACTGAATTTATAAAAGTAAATCCTGAAGAACAACAATGCTGCAGTGGTGTGACAAATGAGGAACCTAGTAGGCTTTTGTCTTTCTTTACAAACGGAAGAAATTTAAGTGTGGCTTTTGGGAATTGTTGTGCAGTTTGTGTGCTTGCATAGTTTCCACGACTTCCCAGCACAGCACCCTGACAGCCCCCTAAACGTTCCAGTGCGACGATTTTTCCTCCTGCTGCCCACGTCGGGTGCAGCTGAGCTCCCCACCAGACGCCCAAGCTGGCTCATCCCTCCGGCAGCCTCGCCGCCAGCCTCCTTGGCCACCCAGCCCCACCTGGCTCTCCCACAGCTCGGAGGCGGCCCAAGATCCGCAGGGACCCCGCAGCCCCGCGCCCCCCGCTCCGGGCCGCCGCTCCCCCCGGCTCCTCCCCGCTCCCCGGGCGCCCCCCGCGGCCGCCGGGGGTCGTCCCTCGGCGCCCCCCCGGGCACGGCGCGGCGGGCAGGGACTCGCTCGGTGTCTCCCCTCCGCCGCCGGGCGAGGGGCCAGCGGCCGTGCCCACGGATGTCACGGCGGGAAGAGCCCTGGCGAGCCGCCTCGCCCCCCTGCAAGCCCCCAGGAAGCGGCTCCGGGTCTCCCCTCCGCCGGCCGAGCGATGCCCGGCCCCTCTTCACCCCGCGCCGGGCCGTGCCGGGCCTCGGGGCCTCTCGCCCGCCGCCGATCCCCCCCGCCCGCCTCAGCCCACGGCGGGCAAAGGCGCTGACCTGGAGAGATGCTTCAGGATCTGCTTCTTGATGATGCCCGCCATGGCGGCCGCCGGCCCGCGCCCCTCACGACGACCGGCCGGCAGCGGGGCCGCGCCTCATCCCTCCGCCCGCCCCGGCCCGAACCGCTCGGGCAGACCGCGGGGCGCGCAGCCGCTGCCGCCGCTCCCCGTCACTCGGTGCCCGCCGCCATCTTGGCTGCACCATCGCCTAGAGACGGGGGGCGGTGGCACCGCCGCCCCGCACGGGGAGAGGCGGGCCCGAGGCGGGGCGGGAGGGGGGCACCGCCTCGTCCCGGTGCCTGCCGGCTCCCTGGGGAGGCCGCCTGCCGCCTCTGGTGTCCCCCGGGTTCGTCCCGGTGTCTGCTTCGCTCTCCCTCCGTGCCCTAGGCTGCCCCGCGGAGCTTGCCTCCCGCCTCCTCCCCGTGCCCCTAGCCCCAAGCCACCGACACTGGTCGGTATTTGCGTGGAAAATCCGTCGTGACGGGCAGCTGAAAGGTGTAACGTACCACGAATGGTTCTAACATGCGGCAGCAAAGATTCCTCCAGATGAAATGCTCGTTTGCCTACGTGCGCTAATATCTGGCGTCATACCTGCACATCGCGTGCTCCCCAGGTGTCAGAGCTGTGACAGACCCATCCCAGGTCGTTCACAGAAGCAAAATACGGTGTTCCTCTTAGTTTTCCAGATAAGATCCATTACTCTAGCTCTTCTGTTGACATTGATGAACCAAGTGAGACATTTATCTTTTTTATACCTCTCTTTACAAGCAATGCTCGTTTACAGCTACAAAAATTAAAAAAAAAAAAAAAAAAATCCTAAAATTTGTTACAGCTGGGATCCCTGAAATTGGTCCAAAATGCTGCACCAAGCAAACCAACATCCCCAGCAGCAATAAATTTGATGCTGTCAACTCTTCTTCCATAGGAAGTTGACCAGGCACAGCCCCTGCTCCTGGGCCTCTTCCCAGCCCAGCCGTGATCCAGGATGGCCACTGCTGCTCCTCGCTGCCCAAAAGGGACAATGCAAGAAACACTTACTGACATAAACACCATGCTATGGGAATAAATTCATGTGCACGTATACATCAATTTCCCCTAAACTCAGTTTCTTGGCACTTACTCAAACCCCTAGACTTTTAAAATCAGGTTCTTCTCCAGGTGCTTGTATTTCAGTCATGGCAAGTTTATACTTAAGCCTACAGATTATGATAATTTTATGAGGATAGCTTCTCATGCTGTGGCAGTATTTCTAAGCAAGTTAAAAATTAAATGACCGGTAATAGTTTTGTTCCAGTAACCATCTTCTCTGGGGCTACCTCATTTTAGAAAATGTAACTCGAGAATTTCAGTGGTGGGTAACCAGGTACTCTAAATTATATTTTTAATCAGAAATAAATAAAATAAAATAAAATAAAATAAAATAAAATAAAATAAAATAAAATAAAATAAAATAACTAAAACGGACATGTTTTTCAGACGTGACCTCTTTATGAAGAACATTTGCTGGCTCTAGAATATAATCTAGAGCTGGAAAGATATCAGACACTACTTTCTTTGCTTCCCATATAAATAACAGATTAATAATTTACAAGCAATGAACCAAAACCCCAAGGACCTTCAAGTCAGATATATTAGCAGTAACAGATGAAAAAATAGGTCAGGAAATTCACATTTTCAATTGATTTTTCCAGGCATTTAAAAATCAGTCAGTGTGTAATATTGACCTCATTATATTCTTTAGAGAGATTTATAAAGTGGAAATGAGCTGCTAACACCTTTATTCTTATTCATGTTTTAAGTTCAATTTTCTTCAACTAGAAAAAAAAAAAAAATACCAGCATCTTGGAATTCTTGGAGAAATGTTGTTTATCGTGATAGATTAGTTTCCCACCAATGAAGAAAATATAGGGGACAAGGTAATCAGGACCCGTGCTGTGTGTTCTCTTTCAAGTGTTCTGCTCACATAGGCCTGGTAGAAAAAGGTCCAGAGGACAGTATGATTGGGACTGGAAAACACAAATATTCCTGCCTGGCAGGGTTGATCTGAGTCATGACTTCACTTTCCTGAAGCACATTGAATGGAGGAAAATGCACAGATCAACCCTTCTTGGTTGGAGCACAATATCTGGTAATTTTTAGATCCTGACACAAATTAGTATCAGGATATCCCCAGACAATATATTTATTAGACTGTGGTCTGATTCTTCAAATCACAGTCCCGTGTTTTCAAGCAGATGAATTTCTGGTAACATACTTGTGCTAATTAGACCACCGCTATGTGAAGATGATGCTTAAAACAACATACCAAAGACTGACTCCTGCTCTGAACGGAGGAAAGTAATCATTTATGAAGAACCTTGTGAGAGTCTCATCAGCTGTCACCTTAATACAACAACCACAAACAGGAAAGAGTGGTTTAGTCTTCCTGACTACGTTGCCCTTAACGTTGCTATGTAGGATTTCTTCATATAGCAATCAAGGCTCTTTGCTCTTGATTTATCATGTTGAACCCCTGTACAACAACAGCCACAGGCGAAGAAAAGAAGGGGAGGGTGTAGTGGCAGATCTGTGCACGTATTGCTATGGGTCCTGCTGATCTGGAACCTGACCCACTGATTTTCCGTCTTGACCTTAGATCTGCTTGGTCACAACGGACCTGCCTGATGAACCCTGCCTGGGCTGTGTCTGTCCCTGGCTGGCCCCACCAGATCCGCTCCTGAGAACTGACCTGAGAACTGACTTCTGTGCTTGGCCTCAGGCCTGCTTCATCACCAGAAACCTGCCTGATGACCTGGGCTCTGGGTTGCCCCCCACAGCCCTGCCCTGCCTGCCCTGCTCCCTGGCTAGGGGCGGTGGGACTGGCCTGGGCTGGGAAGGCCCTGACCTCTTGGCTGCAGGATCTACCTCAGCTCCTGGCTTTCCTCCTTTACAGAGGAGTTGGCCCTCATGGCACCAACAAAGAACCCCACTAATGGGTGTGTCCGGGACAGTAAAATGATCTCAAAGAAGAACTTTGGCTCATATTTACCACAGAACTCCCTCTCTTCACAAGAAGACCCAAGAAACCAAGGATGTACAGCATTTCCCATCAGGCTGCCCATCTTTCACCATCAGCTAGGTAAAGAAAGGCACACTGTGTTCAGTTTAGGGATGCCAAGTCCAGGATGCACTTTTGGCGTCAGGTTCAAAGAATGCAGTAACTTATTCCTCAGGGATAACTTCTGGATGCTTTAAACAACCTGCAAATTCACAGTTGGCACTGCTTGATCATTCTGAGGCTGTGTATTCCCACAGGGCACAGCAAATAAGCAGTTCTGTGCTGTGCAGAGGGTGTGCAGAGGGAGTCCGACTTTTCATGTGGTCAAGTGGATTTCTTCACTGTGTAAACTGGAATGGAATACCAGCAGGGGAAAAATACATAACTAGAATCAAAGTAACTTCAGAAACATGAAGAAAACAGAAGAATTAACAAAAATATTATTTTTTTCCATCAAATGAGGCAGTAGAGGATGTGGAAAAAGAACAAATAAAATGTGACCTAAGAAGTTCTAATTTGCGTTCAGTGTGTACTTTGTTTTCTACTTGCTGCATGAGAAACTCAGCATGGCTTTGAACGGATAATGGAAAAAAAAAAAAACGATTCCAGAGATGCAAGGCTTGAGTAGTCTGATGGACCATTGCTCTAAGTTGAAAACCATCACAAAATAAAAATTCTAAACCATTATAAGCGGCAATGTAAAAAGTTTGCTGCGGTGTAAAAGTGACTCTGAAGGTCATATTTTTGTGTCCTTGCTATGGTACTGACTTTGTTAGGTACTCCATTAACAACAAAGAAGTTTTATCAGAAGTGCCATGAAAATATCTGGGTGAATGTGTAAGTAAACACAATAAATACGTATGCAATCTGTCCCCAGCTGGCAACAATAGTAAAAAAAACAAAACAAACAACAACAACAACAACAAAAAAACAACAAACAAACTTTAGTTCCTAGAGATTTGAAATATTTATACACATAAATGCAAGTGAACTGTTAGGGGCCTGATATTTATTTTATGAGATCTAAAACAGAAGAAAAAAAAAAAGGAACAGCTAACTGAATTCAATACAAGTCATTACATGATAACAGATGATAATCTAATAGAGCTGGAGCTGGTATCTAGAAGAGGAATTAATTAAATTCTGGCTTTTTCATTTAATTTCATAAAACAAAAGTTAGCAATAACTATAATTTGTCTCTTACTCTGAGAACTTTATATTGTTAATAAATGGTAAAGTAACATTTACATGAGTTTAAGAATAATGTTGTGTGCTTCATTGTAAACCTGTGAATACCTAAAGCATTCTGTTTTGTGTATTTGGGGCTTGGAGTTTTAATTACAAAACCACAATTTATTGTTATGGCACCTGTCAATGGACAAAGAAGGAAAACAACACTTTGTGGTGTCCTCTAACAGAATCCTGGAACTCCCGACCTGGAGAAACAGACCTCTGGTAATTCCTGTGACCTCATCTCAAGAGCCAAAGAACAGATCTGCTATGGCAGAGATTAATGATGCTGTCCCTAAAATCTGACAAGCTCAGATTGGTCTGAAAATTGGTGTGTTCCGCTGACCCTGGTGGCTCTTGGAAAGATATTTGATGTTTGTTGGGCCGAACAAGAATCACACAGAGTAGCAGTCATCCTTAGGGTTTATATTTCTGGGGGAGTTCTGTGGAGACAAAGTGCTGCATTACCTATTTATTGAACGACAGCAGGCACTATGATGCTATGTAAAAGATAAAGCAGAATCACAGAATCATTAAGATTGGAAGAGATCCTCAAGCCCATCCGGTCCAACCATCCCCCTACCACCACTGTCACCCACCAAACCCCGTCCCCAAGCACCACGTCCAACCTTTCCTTGAACACCCCCAGGGGCGGTGACTCCACCACCTCCCTGGGCAACCCGTCCCAGTGCCCGGCTGCTCTTTCTGAGAAGAAATGTCTCCTCATCTCCAGCCTGAACCTCCCCTGGCGCAACCCGAGGCCGTCCCCTCCCGCCCTACCACCGGTTATTTGCGGGCAGCGGCCGCCCCCCGCTCCCCGCTCCCCGCTCCCGGCACCGCCCTGTCCTCCCCGCTAGGGGGCGGTGCCGTGACGCGGCCGCACCGGGCCCTACTCCGTCACTTCCCCCGGCGACAGCTTCCGGCGCCGGAGGCGGGCTCTGGGCGTGGGGCGGTCCCGGCGGCACGGCTGCGTCCCGACAGGCAACGCGCGCGCGCTGCTCCTCCGCTCTATGGTAACCACAGAGACCCACGGCGGTGGCGGATCAATACTGGGACGGCGGCGGCCGTGGCGCCGTGGGGAGCATGGCCACGCTGGTGCTGGATAACGGCGCCTACACCGCCAAGATCGGCTACAGCCACGCGCACGTCAGGTGAGGGGCGGGGCGGGCCGAGCCGCGCGGAGCCGGGCTCCTCCCCTCCCCGGCCCGCCGCCGGCAACGCGCCTGCGCACTCGGCGCCGCGAGGCCCCGCCCCCGAGGGCTGTGTGGGGAGGCCCCGCCCCCTCCTTCAGCGCCGGGAGCGGGGGGCTGAGGGATGGGGGGGGCAGGGCCGAGCTCGTCCCCCGGTAGCCCCGGCCCCGAGCGGGCTCCAGGCGACCGGCAGCCCGGGGGCGCGACGGGACGAGGCCGGTTGCGACGTGTGTCACGGATCCGTGCCCCTCTCTCGCAGCGTCATCCCCAACTGCCAGTTCAGGTCGAAGACGGCGCGCTTAAAAACGTTCACGGCAAATCAGCTGGATGAGATCAAGGACCCCTCGGGCCTCTTCTACATCCTCCCCTTTCAGAAGGTAACGGGCCGAGCGGCGCTGCCGGGCTTCTTGGAAGCAAGGAATGTCTCTTGTGCCATGTGTCCCCACGGCAGGTTTTGATGTCGTGATGTACAAGAGTCACGCTCGGCAGCGGGCAGTGCCACGGCAGCTGGCAAACACGATAAGTGCGTGCAGGAAACAAGTTACCTTGTTGTTCTATGTGCACAGCTTCTGGCAGCCTTATCACACCTCAAGTGTGTCACGCCGCAAGTTCCTTAGTTGGAATTCAGAATCTGCACGTAATCTTGTTTCCACCTGGCGCTGCCCCCATACGCTGCATCTGTCAAGTATATAACGTAAATGTCTAATATATATAACTAATTGGAACCTGTACGTATGTGATTTAAATTTATAGACTAACTGGACAGTTGCTATTATGGAGAATCTCTTTGTCAAGTGTTAGATTGCCTTTTTTATTTGTCTGCCTACTGTTAAAAACTGATAAACACATGAATATTGTTTTTATATGAGCATGCTGTATATATGAACATACAGAGTATGTACTAGTATGAATGAAAGATGATGCTTTAATGATTGCTCAATGTCAAATCGCGTATGGCCTCCACTGTAGATATAGTACCTGCCAACACAGCTTCCCCATCCCTGGAGCTGTTCAAGGCCAGGCTGGATGGGGCTTTGGGCAATGTGGTGTGGTGGGAGGTGTCCCTGCCCATGGCAGGGGGTTGGACTAGATGGGCTTTAAAGTCCTTTTCAGCCCAAACCATTCTGTGATTCTATGATACCCATTGGGAATATTTGTAACATTTTTTATTTTCATGTTACCTTTACTCTTGGCATAGAATTGTGAGAATTTTGATGTTTTTACTCTCAGATTTCTTTACACTGTCGGATCATCAATTGCTTGACATTTTTCTATCTCTAGTAATTGTTTAAAAAGTGAAGTATATTTTTATTCTCTAAACAGTGCTGTGATTTTTTTTTTTTTTCAAAATTCCTACAGGGTTACCTGGTTAATTGGGATGTCCAGAGACAAGTTTGGGATTATCTTTTTGGAAAAGAAATGTATCAAGTAAGAGTCTCTTTCTTTCTCTCTCTTTTTTTTTTTTTTTTAAATAATCAATTTGTGTAGGTTAAGCATGGACTAGTGGATTTAACATAAGTACATCAAATATTAAATAAAACTGCTGAGCTTACTATTCTCTTTGTAAGTGATTTCCATTAGAAATCACAAAGTTTTATTGTAAACTGACGAAAATTATGACTTTGAGCTCTGGTATAGGAATTTCAAAAGCATTTAACTTTCCAGTTTTGTGTGTATCCATACTGAGGTCAATTTACATATGTCAATCTTAAATTCACATTAATATAATTAAGAGTTCAAGTTTGTAAAATAAAATAAAAACATCATAATAGACAGATACAATGTGGTTAATGTGGTTTAGAGATTAAGAAACTCTTAAGATAGTGATGAACTTTGTCAGTAGGCCAAAAGACAGACATTAAGTAGCTTTGTCTTTGATTAACCATTTATTGCCAATGAATAAATAGAATTTATAAAATATTATAAAATATATGAAATGCATTTTTTCTTGTTTGTCACACCAACTGGATGTAGCCCAAGATGTGTAATAAGGCTTCTCTTTTATTTATTTTTTTAAAATACTGTGTATTGTTACTTACTCTGGAAGTTTTTGTTTTGTTTTGTTAACATGTAGGATACAGAATGAAAGAGTACCTTAAAATATCTTAATCTTCATAGTTAAAAATATACCCTTGATATTTAGCTTTCTTTTACATTTTGGAACTACATTTCATTCATTGACAGTTTCATTATATGTATTGATTTATTATTTCTTTTTCATGAGTAAAGCCTACAGAGAGAGATGCAGCTGGTAATATGCTTGGGGCTGTATCTAGTTATGGTGAAAATAACTATGGGAAGTTTTCACTAATGGAATTTGAGGCATTAGCAAATGCAGAAAATCCAGGATCTTCCGCTGGCCTTGTGAGAGGTCACTGGGAGTTCTGTTCATTCTGCTTTGTGCTGGGCTTTGTCTTCGGTTAATAGATACATGATTTCTTGATGTAAATGCTGAGCTGTTGAAAATAAATCTTTCTGTAGTTGATAGAACTGGTGTAAAGTATCTTGGAGTATTGTAGTGTTCTTTATGGGTATCTCTTTAAAATGTTACATTACAACATCTAAGGATGGTAACAGGAGCAGAGTATATAAGGAAGTGCTCCCTTCTATTTTGTTTTAAACCATTAATGCATTAAATTGTATCACTGCTCATAAAGTCTTTACAAAGGAAAAAGAAGTAAAACTTTATAAACGTAGCTTCTGCTAACAGATATGGCAAGTGATAATCACGTCTTCAAATTTACATAGTCTTCAATTGCTGCAAAATATCATAGAGGATTATTTTTTAATTTTGTTTTAATGGCAATCTTTGTGTATTTTTCATAGGTGGATTTTGTAGATACCAACATTATTATCACCGAACCTTATTTTAACTTCAGTTCAATACAAGAATCCATGAATGAAATCCTATTTGAAGAATATCAATTTCAAGCAGTTCTTAGAGTAAATGGTGAGTATATCCCTTTCTAGTTCACTTATTATTTTCAAGGTTAAAATTCCAATTATGTATAAATGCATACACATACAAAGTACTTAATTTCCTTTCTGGCTACTATGTGTAGTCAGACTGGATTAAAAATTTTTATGGAAATTCCAATTTTCCTTTTAGACTACTTTTTTAAGAGTGTCTTGCATATAATTAAAGGAAATCTGGGAAGAGAAAAAGATGGTAGAGATAAGGAATATATCTTGAAATAAGTTATCATTTGAGGAAGTCTACCAAACATTTGTGTGAAGACTTTGACAGCGTTCCTTTCTTGGGGGTGGCGGTAATTTTTAATTTTGATTTATATTAGCAAATAAAATGAAGCATTATGGTCATGAAATGCATTACCTTACCGGGATCACAGGGAATGGTAAAATAACATCTCAACACTTTCAAAAAATAGATATCCCTTTAGATTGTTTTGGTAAAGTATGGCATGATCAACCTGTTTAAACCATAGGAGAGGGAACAGAACATTCACTAGAATCCATGAAAAAGAATAAAGGGGGGAGAGGATATAAAATACTTAATTTTATCCACTGGCAAAATTAGTTCACCTGTTGACTGTAGTGTTCTGTATTGAGTTCTTAGAAGTCTGGAAAAGGCATTTAAAATTTAAGCACTTTCATATCGGTATGAATTCTAAGAGTGTATATTCATGTAAAATTTGAATTAAATTTTCTGGTTTTCAGCTGGAGCTCTTAGTGCACACAGGTATTTCCGGGATAATCCATCCGAGCTATGTTGTATCATTGTGGATAGTGGATACTCTTTTACCCATATTGTACCATATTGCAGAAGTAAAAAGAAAAAAGAGGCAATTATCAGGTAAACACTATTTTTTTTAGGAGAATTGTTTGTTATGCCTGAAGTTAATAACTACAGAATTCCTTGTGTTACTTTTTTATGTAGGATTAATGTTGGAGGAAAACTCTTAACCAACCATCTGAAGGAGATAATATCTTACAGGTAAAGTAAGAGATTAATTACTGACCATCATCTTGAGACTTGATATAAAATGTGCGAGAAGTTTGTGGGGATATTCTTTCTGGCTACATTAATTTTAGATTAAATGCTGTTTAAAGGGGATTTTTGTCTGTTATAATCTGCTAACTTTCATCTTGAGCTTAGGCCATCAAAAAAAAAATAAAAATAACCAACAGCCTAATTCATCACAGAGCCAGGGCTTTTGAAGTTGCTGAGGGTACGTGCGTGTTCACAATTACATAAGTTCTTATATATTTTCTCAGATGTTTCAGTAGTTTGTAAGTCAGCTGTCAAATCAGTGCTACATCTTGATTCTATCTACACCACAAATAAAATTTTATAGAGTTGACTTTTTATTAAGATCTTTTAGCTTGAGACTTTATATAGGTAAAGAGATAGCAAAGGTGTAATGCCTTTTCTATTAAAACTAACAGGGTTATGGCTATTTTTAAGACAGGGCAAACACAGGTAGATATGTGTTTGTTAAGTTGCAATGTAATAAAATACAAAGTTCTGTTATGTCAGGTATGCTTTTGTAAATTGAATGCAAGCTTTAGATACTAGTAGATTTTTGTGATTTGAAATTATGGTAACCTATCTCCAATGCAAAACTGAACAGGCAATACTAAGAATTATAATTATTCTCAAAGTTCTTTGTTTTTTTGTTTGTTTGTTTTGCACAGGCAGCTACATGTTATGGATGAAACGCATGTAATTAACCAAGTAAAAGAAGATGTGTGTTATGTGTCTCAAGACTTTTACAAGGACATGGAGATTGCCAAGTACGGATACAATGCTATTAAATGTAAAAGTTGGTACTTCTAAATAATCTATTTGTACAAAAAAAAAATCCTGTAAATTAGAAATTTTTCCAGTTAAGCTAAGAGAAAAATCCAGTCAGTAAAAAATTGTTGGGATGTAGAACTTGTTCTTTATTCTATTGTGTTTTACGTTCTTGTCTTTTAGATTGAAAGGAGAGGAAAATACTGTAATGGTAGATTATGTTTTGCCAGACTTCAGCACAATCAAAAAAGGATTTTGTAAGGTAAATTTTAAAGTATTTTTGGACTGTTTTCCCCTGCACAAATACACTCATGTTGGTCAATAGACTTTTTTTTTCTAGTGCTGCATTGTAACTTCTTTCTGTGCTATGCATTAACTATAGTTGTGCTGTCACACACCATACTCTGTTATCATGTAACATTATTGTGCCTTTTTTTTTTAATTTGTTGAAAGAAGTTTGCTTTGTTTTAGTAAGTCTCTGAATTTCATCTAAATGCCCTACTATGTATAAAGTTCAGAGCTGTTTAGTAGAACAGCCTGGAAAATCTTCATAGGAGTGAAAATTTAGCAGTGTTATCTTATTTCTGGAGTTGGCCATAGTTTCAAAAGCAGTCCCTGTATCTTAAGTGTCGCTCTTGGACATATTCACTGTATTTTGCATTGGCAAAACTGCAGCTGATAAGTTGATAGACTCAAATTTAATACCACAGTTTGTATTACTATTAGAAGACTTTGTAGGTAGTATAACCTAATGTAGAATATATGGCCTTCCACTGCAGTACATGAAAAAGATTAGCTAAGCACTCCAGGATATAATTTCCTTTCCTAAGCTGTGGTTACTGTTCATGTCTTTAATTTAGCCAAGGGAGGAGATGGTGTTAAGTGGAAAATACAAGACTGGTGAACAAATACTTCGTCTAACAAATGAAAGATTTGCAGTTCCAGAAATACTCTTCCATCCTTCAGATATTGGTATTCAAGAGATGGGAATTCCTGAAGCTATTGTTGATTCTATTCAGAATTTACCTGAAGGTATAGCTTAGTGTTTTGAAATTTGATGTTGTTGTTTGTTTGTTTGTTTTTGTTTGTTCTAGCTTCTTAAGACTCTTTGGATGCTAATACCCTCAATATGCCAGTTACTAAGATGTGAACTGTTCCATCTTCTGTTACGTGTCATATACGCTAGGACTGATTATTGTCTACAAAATGCCGTGTTATGCAAACACAGCTTTGTGGTGGTACATAGATAGGCTTCTATTTCTGTTTCAGTTTATCACTGTATACTAAACTCTTCCCAACATCCTTTACTGATGTGATTTACACGTCTTCAGTGATACAATATACCTGAAATTAGTTTTGTGTTTTAAAATATTTCTTCACTGAAAGAAAACTCAAACTGACCAAAGCCAGTCCAGTCTATCAAGCATCCAAGTCTAAAACTTTTCTGCCTACTATATTTGTCAGGAGTAGTATTAATGCTTTCGTGTTACAGATTATGTACACTAATGTAGTAGTAACATTAATGTTACAAAGAAGACTTTCATAGGTTTTGTGATAACACATAAGTACGGAGGTGTTGAGGCTATGAAATGATATATATATATATATTTAAGTACAAAATAAAATCCCTTTTGCAATGGAAATGTGTTGGTAGGCATGCAATCTAACAGACAATTTAAACATTTATTTTTTAGACTTTAGCTTTGATAATTAAAGAACAGACTGTGACCACTTTCTGGTTTTGCATTAAAACTATTTAACTGATGTGATCACTATATGATCACTACTTTGAGTATTTCTTACTCCATTTCCAGTTCCTAACAAATTTGGGAATAAACTTAGATTTCTAAATAAATCTTTAGTCTCTAATTATGGATTTGTTTATTTATTTTTTTATGTTAAAGAAATGCAACCTCATTTCTTCAAGAACATAGTTCTGACTGGAGGAAACACGCTTTTTCCGGGCTTCAGAGATCGGGTCTATTCTGAAGTTCGATGCCTCACTCCAACTGACTATGATGTTTCTGTTGTTCTTCCTGAAAAGTAAGTCCTAAACTGTACAGAATAAGCATTTTCTTGTAGCAGAACAAACTATAAAGTAGGATTTCTTTTGTTGATAAAAGGATAATCAGTATTTAAATTAATCCCCTTAATTTAAGTGAACCAACATGTACAAGAAAGATGTTTTAATCTGGTGTGTTTTCTGACAAATAACGTATTAGAGACCACCTGCTTGTCTGTTACTTTGCCTAATAAAGTTAAGCACACCACTAGCTGTTTCCAGGAACAGTCCTATTACAAACAGATCAGTAAGACTATAGCTTCATCAAGAGAATTGGATACATAAGTATGCACAATTAGAGTTTAGTCCTTTACTTGAAAGAATTTTCAGCATAGGAATGCTGGCATGTCGTTAGTATTGTAGCCAGTTCATGGATTTGGAAAGGGTAACATCTTTGCACCAAGTGAATTTACATTTGAGCCAAAACAAGTAGTCTTTGATAGTACAAGAAAAATTACCTTTTAAAGTATTATTAGGGAGTGTTTTTATAAAATAAGGAATTGTTACCTGTGCAAAGTAAATACAAAGACAACTCTACTTCCTTCCTTACAAAAGGTACTTAATTTTTTATAAAAAGGGAAGCCACTTAGCACTGGTAAAAATTGAAACTGTCTCAAAATTTGGCTGGTGCTGGATGGTTTCATTTAGCAATCAAAAAAATTACCTTGAAACAGTCTCTTCTGATTTTAGATATTTTTTGTTAGATATAGCTAAATAATTACTGGAAATCATCACTGCATACTTTTATTTTATGAACTTGCATAAAATTAACAATAGTTTTATTCACTTTTCAGCCCTATTACTTATTCTTGGGAAGGTGGGAAGCTCATTTCTGAAAACGATGACTTTGAAGACATGGTAGTAACTAGAGAAGATTATGAAGAACATGGGCACAATATCTGTGAAGAGAAATTTGATATATAAGTAGCATAGTTGCTTATATTGTTATTCCAGTGTTTTACTTAGAACTGTGAACTGTGGCTTGTTCTCTGTCAGTTAGGATTGTGTTTTAGCTTTCCTGTACTTAACTGGATTGGGGAAAATTCATTTTCAGAGTTTAAAATAAAGTTTTACAAACCTAATACTATGAAATGTGTGTTGCATTTCATTACGTTCTCATCTTTTACTGATAGCTTCATTATATTCTTACTGCAAAAAAGTGATAGCATGAGGTGATAAAAACAGTGAATGCTCTTCTTACTGGTGTAACACACGTTAAGAAGAAATTAAGATACATTAATTTGTGGGTGAAATTTTTTTTTGAAACTGAGTGGACATTAAACACTTCTTACAAGGTCACTCAAAGTTGCCCAAGAGTAATCTGAACACTTCCTTCTTAAAAAGGGGTTTTGGTGTTTTGGGTTTGGCTGCTTTGGGTGTCAGGACAGAGTTAGGCACGCGCTAAGGGTGGATAACGGATGGGCAGGTGCTGATGCTGATTTTGATGTTAACCAGCTCATGACTGTAGGTGAATTCTTCTCCAGTTGGGCTGGTGATACTCAACGGGCTCAGGAATGGCCTATTCCCAGCTGCAGGGCCATATTCCCCCTCTTGTATGCCCTGTGTTAAAGCACTGTTTACCTAGCTTGGAACGAAGGCGGCTGGCTTAGCCAGTTGATGGCGTAAGGAGAAGCTTCACTGGATTTCATGCCCTTCAGAAGACTTTAACAAGTCTCCTTCCAGTAAGGGGGACTGAAGCACAACTCGATGCTATTATTTTCTGAAAATTGTTTTTCATGATCTGTACGACCCAAGGGTAATCGATCTAGTTGAACAGAGTTGACCAAATGAACAGGGGAAACAGGTGCGTACTGTCAGCCCCCAGGATCACTCAGAGCATTAAGATGCATAGATATCCTCATTGCTGGCTTCTGCTTCTTTTCTTCTTCAGATGAGCGTGTGGTGTTACAGCCATCTTGTTCTGATCACCACCCCAATTTGGTAAGCTCCTGTTACTACACAGAGGTCTCAGAATAAGAGCAATATGGATGAGAATGGAAACCAGCGCTACAGTGAATGAGAAATCTGGATAACGAGCTGTCCCTATTAAATAGTTTACTGAGATGATTCTTCTTCACAAATACAGTCTTTTATACTTTGCACTAGCAACTTCTGGTGGCTTTCCTCTAAGTGCTAAAAAGCCTGGAAGAGGTATCCTCCTGCTTCTGTTTATTAGCCATAGAAGGGACAATTGGGTGTTAACGCAGAACAGTAACTCGTGGATATAACTCTTGTATTACTCTGCGTAAGAAAATATGGGACACCGGTCCAAGGAGTACGGCATGCTGTTACTTTGAAATCTGCATATGGAGATTGTTCACATACAAATTCACGCTGGAAACGGTTTGATGACACAGAACCCACAAACAGAGGTGGGGGGGCGGTCAGAACCCCCCCACCCCCCAGGTGACTTTGGGTGGAACCGTCAGAAGCGAGGGGCGGGAGGGGGGCGGCCGTTGGGCGGGCGGACGGGCAGGGGCCGTCGCCGTCGCCCCCCCGGTTCAGGCAGAGCCGCCCGGCGGCCCGGCGGAAGCCGGCAGCGCCTCACTTCCCGCCGCCCCCCTCGGCCGCCGCCCCGCCGGGGCGGAAGTGAGGCGCTGCCGCCGTCGCTATGGAGTAACCGGAGCGGGACGGGGCCGAGGCGGAGGCAGCGGGACGGGCGGCCCGCCGGGCCCGGCAGCAGGGCCCCGCGCCAACGGCTTCCCCCGCGCTGAGGTGGGTGAGGGGCCCGCCCGGCCCCGCGGCAAGGCGGCTGCCCGCGGCCTAGCGCCGCTGGGGCTGCGGAGCAGAGGGGAAGGGGCCCGGCCTGGAGCCGCGGTCGCTGCCCTGCCCGCAGAGCTCGCTGCCGGCCGGGAGCGGCCCTGGGGCGGCTGGGGGCAAACGGGGACCCGCCGGGGACCCGCCGCGCACCGCTGGCGGCTCCGAGCTCTCCGTGGGTAACGAGCGGGGCGCTGCGTGCGGGGGGCGGCTGCGGGAGGCAGCCCCGCGGGTTGCGCAGCGCAGGGATCGCCCCCTGGCAGCGGGTGATAGGCGGGGAGAGCCCCGCTCAGAGCCCCGTGGGGCCCGCTCCGGGAATCTTCAAGGTTTCGGCTGCGGCTCGGTACCAAAATGCTGGAGAAAAAAGTCGTGAAGGTGACCAGCTGGGAGGCAGCGGCACCGTGCACATTACATCATCGTGTTGGATCCTTGCGTCGTTGTTAAAACAAGTGTCAGAACTCGGTTAAGCCTGATTTTCCTTTTCCTTTATTTTCCTTTTCATTATTTATTTACTTATTTATTTTCTGAGAGTCAGTTGCTCAAGCACTCTTTTTTTTTTTTTTTTTGTTTTGTTTTGTTTTTCTGCGAATACCTCATTGCACAGGTCCCGCTGGCGGGGTGGTGGTTCGGGTTGGGTGCCGTGAGGTATCCGTACACCTGCCACGCCGGCTTGTTACGGGGTCGGAGCTGTGGCAGTGTGTGCGCGCTGGGGGCTGTGCGGAGTGCACCCCTGTAGTGCAGCAGGTGAAGCTGTGAATTACTTCAGGGATAAATTCATAGCTTTAAGTCATGCAGTTACCTTAAATGAGAATTAGAGCGGTGGGGAACATTTATTTAGGATTCACTTTTACGTCAACCTTTTGAGCATTTTGTCTCGTTTCTTACTTTTGGGCAGTTGTTGCTTATTGCCCTTGCCAGGTTGTTAGATTGTCACTGTGCCGATGTATTGCTGCAGATGTATACCAGCGAAGAGACCACTGTCGGTTGTGAGGGGACTTCATACTGTATGCCAGATGCCTTTTTAGGATTAGTTCCAGATTTCATATGCTTTGTATCAAGATCAGGCTCTTGCTTTCATAGACTCAGTAACGTTAAGAATACCCTTCAAATTCAAAGAGGAGGAAGGCAAAGTTCTTAAATGTTATTGCCTGTCCTGGGTTGCTTGTCTGGACACTAA
The DNA here is from genome assembly GCF_011077185.1 of Oxyura jamaicensis. Taxonomy (NCBI): domain Eukaryota; kingdom Metazoa; phylum Chordata; class Aves; order Anseriformes; family Anatidae; genus Oxyura; species Oxyura jamaicensis. Next base: position 44,432,741 of record NC_048893.1, on the reverse strand, counting down.
TACTCATAAGTTCTTGTATTTTTATCACTTATTACCTTGTAACTTGAAGTTAAAGTTTCATTCTGGGTAACTGACTTGCTTTATTGACCTGTGGTTGTTAATTTTTCTATAAGTAGTAGTTAAGTCTTAAAAGAACTGATCAATCGAACGGCTTCCTACAGTTGAGAACTAAAATGGTATATTTCAGATATAGTGAAGATCATCATGTTTTCTGGTGTTATGGTTATTACCCCAAATAGTTTAGTTTTTAAACCATTTTTGTATGAATTTTCTAGGTATGTTGTTCCTGTTGATGTATGTTTGAGTTTTTATTGAAATTGGCAATAACAATCACTTTTTTTAGAGCCAAAGAAAAACGCTTTTGTAGAACACAGTCCAAATGTTGACATAAGGGTTTCTACAAATGTATAGACAGTGTTAGACAGACGTAAACTTGAAACTCAAACTGCTTATTGAGAAGTAAGTTTCTCAGTATGAGTTTTCTCTTAGCTGAATTTATCAGTAGTTCGCATACTGTCAAGCCTGTTGAACAGGGCCTGCCGGGATTGCTTTTAAACCCTAACCCTTCAGACACCGGAATGCTGTTAGCATTCTCACCTCGCGGGTTTTCCAGGCTTCTTGCTGCAGTTAGTCTGTCACCCGCAGCAGAAGGTGGTTCTCAGTCAATTAGTACTACGTTTTTCCACTGTCTGTATATATAGAGAAGTTGTCGTTCGAGTTTATCCAACTAATTTGAGCATGCATGCGCATATATTTTCTTAATCCCATCACTGCAACTATTTTTGTGAAGTCTCTCTGGATTTGAGAATTCCAACGTAAGATTACATTGCGTTGATATTACAGATTTGTTGGCTGGGAGCGAACAAAACAGAACGCAAACAGCACAACATTCAAAAACAAATTAGATTAGTAGTTATCTTAAACTCATTAGGATTGTTTTTTATAGTCCTTTAGTATATAGAGCTTTTTACTACAGAATAATACCTAGAGATACCTATTGCTTCTAATTGGAATACTCCATGATCCTTGTTTATAACAATTTAGCAGATTCAAGAGAAGTTCCTTTATACAGGGATCTTGGACAGTGTCCAAAGCTGTTTGGTCTTGTGTGCACACTTAAGAATTGCACACATTTTTCCATAGCAGAATTGATAAGGTAAAATTGATATACTGTAATAAAATATCACAATAAAATTAATTACTAAAGGAATTCTGTGATTCCATAGTTTATTTCCAGCAGTGTTCTCAACAAAGGACTTAATACATACCAAGCAAACATGTAATTACTCTTAAGATTATCTCGTTGTGTTCAGGCTCAGCTCCTCATATCTAGAGCTCCCCATCCCCATAATTAAGACCTACTTCATCCTGAATGTGCTTCATATCTGGTTCTGCTCCTGAGTGGTCCTGCCATAACTATGTCTGATTTTAAAGCTGATACCTTTCTTTTTTATAGTATGTTTTCTTAAATCTCCTAGTCTGGCTCTCCCTTTAGAGGCACAAAGTTGTGTTACTCAGCTGACGTGGAAATTGGAGAAGTGTCTCTGGAGTCACAGCGGTAGTGGAATTGCACATTTCTCTGTGGAAGAGTACTGATGGTGGGATGTAACTGCTGCAGTAGTCAGCACTCAGCTACATCCTGTGTTGCTTCCAGCATGGGGCTAGCGTTTGCGTAGAACTAGGTTAGCACCGTGCCATACATCTACATGAGTGAATTCTTCAGCTACTCAGAAAATTCTTTTAAGAAAAATTGCTTAGTGTATTTATTACATCTTTTAGGAAACAAGTCTGTCTGTTCAGTTCAGTACTAACCATGTTACTTGCCTTGAGTTTGTATGGAATCAGCTCTATAGTACCGCGGGGAGAAAGTGAGCATGCCTGAATAACTTTAGTGCTGTCATTTTGGTCAAGTTTGGCTGAGATACACAGTTGCCACAGATAAATAGCTAAGGGTTTTGTGAGATTAAGGAACCGTGGAGAGAAAACAAACTCCCATCTGTGTCACGAATGTGGAAAATATTGGTTGATCAGACACCAGATAATCTGTGTAGACCAGAACAATGCCTTATGATACCTGAGCAGTGGGTGAAGGTTTAATTCACTGCAAATAGGCACTTCACATCGGGTCTGATGGGTGTTGGGGCTGATTAGTCTCACTGCTCCCTGGATGGCTTGTTAGTGCCTTCTTCTTTTGTCCTAATTAGTATGGCTTGGAAAACTGATTTCTTGCAACTAAATCTAGTCTAGTAGTGACACTTGCTATTTTTCAAGGTAGTTTTGCACAAATTATGTACCGGTGAATTAAATATATGAAAAATAAGGCTGTAAGTGAAAACAGGATTTCTACAGCTCTCAATATATTTGCTGATGTACTACCTTAGGTTTGTTCTACTATAGGCTGAGGACGTTAGTGTTCTTATTTGAAAAGTTGGATGAAGAAATATCCTTAGATGTTGCATTTGAATATACCACATAATACTGATTCCAGGAAATCATTTCTTTGCATTCTCTATTCATCTTTGCACACACCGATAAAGAAGATGAATGTCTGCCTCTTGCTTTCACTATTTCTTTCATGTCTCCATTATTTCTTGTGTTTCTGCTATCAGAGAGACAGTTGTGTAAATGGGATATATTTTTCAAACTTCTGTCTCATGGAATAGACAAATCAGATTTTTGGAACTAATTATGACAACTAAGGAAACCATGAAAGTGCACACTAGAGGGGAAGGTGAACTAAATGATAAGCAGCCACAGTTAGCTCTTAAATTTGCAAGGTGATATAAATAAACTTGCAAGTACAATTTTGCCGCATAAAAAGGCGGTTTGTTTTTCCCTGCTCAGGTCAGACAAATAATGTCAGCAATTCTGATGAGTAAAATACTAAATTTTGAGCTTGCATTTTGGCAGGCACAATGTAGGAAAGAACATATTTTATAATTGTCTTCTGTATAATACAAATCTTTTCACTTGCTGATCTGGGATTTTAAGCAGTCTTTCCCTGCAGCAAATGTGTAGTTCCATAATTGCTGGAATTAATGGAGCCTGGTTTCATTCGGACTTGCTTTTTTTCCTGCTTGATTGATATTGATGCATAAGGTGTGAACCTTTCCTTCCATGGGAGCAGTTTGTAGGTTCTCTGATTTATTCAGTCATTCGTTTTCAATAAATGGTTGTGTGTTTCAGTCCTCAATTGCTTTGTTATATCTAACAAAGAATGATCAACAGATTCAAAAATTTTTGAGGAGGGGTAACAAGGGCATACACTCCCCAGGTGTGTGCACATAAATGTGTTTGTGCAGTATGAGTATGTCTGACTGCAAAGCCCTGGAAATTATATTTCAGTATTCTTTTTTTGTGGGTTGCTTCTATATCCTAATGCATTCTTGGTTAGATGTCCTTTAATATTATAATTTTCAACATTTCTCTTAAGTTAATAGAATTTCTGAGAGACTGTGAAGCTTTTTTTTTTTTTTTTCTTGTCCTTTTAGGATACTACCTTGGTAGACACCATGGAGTCCATGCTGAATAAACTGAAGAGTACCGTTACGAAGGTAACGGCAGATGTCACCAGCGCGGTCATGGGAAATCCTGTGACCAGGGAGTTTGATGTTGGCCGACATATTGCCAGTGGTGGTAACGGTCTTGCCTGGAAGATATTTAATGGAACTAAAAAATCAACAAAGCAGGTGGGTTGTCAAGTAAAGACCTGTGTTTATAAGCATTAGATAACAGGCTGGTAGGTAGCAGCTCTTAGGTGGTATTTAAAACAAAACCAAACTGGGCAGACGAGTTCTAAGGGTGTAAAATGAATTGATGACACCAAAACTATTTAAATATAAAGTTCTCATCTACATAGGTTACAGATACATTAAGCCTTCACTGCCAGAGAAGGAAGTTGTTCTGTATTCATAGTGTAAAACTTGACACGAAGATCAAAAATTAACTTGAGTTAAAACTGACCTGACAAGAAGAAAGAAGCTTGTTTATTTTAACATGGATCAGTTCTCTAGTTTAGTTTGCCTTGCAGTTCTGAGGGGAATAATACTACCTCTTTACAATATTAAAAGATCGTGATCTGTGCCATTATTTGATCTCAGAAAAATAAGCTGTATTTTTTTGCTCAGCTGCCACACAAATTGAAGGGTTAGAGGTATTAAGTCAGGAGATAGTGACAGAAGGGTGTGGGGCAGAGGCGGAGGGTGTGGTAGAAGTGAGGTCTGCCTTCCTTGTGCAACTTTCAGCCAGGTATATTTGCCTTCGAAAGTAACTCTGCTTAAAGTGTTAGTGTGTAGAGCACTAGTATATAAACTTTTGCCTCACTTGAAGCCACATATATAGGTAAAAGGGGAATTGTGGCTGTCCTGGTTTTGGCTGAGATAGAGGTAATTTTCTGCATAGTAGCTGGTATGCTGCTGTGTTTTGGATTTTGGAGAGCAATAATTCTGATCACACACCAATGTTTTCGTGGTTGCAGAGCAGTGCTTATGCTGAGTCAAGGACTTTTCAGCTTATCATGTTGCTGTTCTACCGAGGAGGCTGGGGGTGCACAAGAAGCTGGGAAGGGACAGAGCCAGGACAGCTGACCCGGAGTGGCCAAAGGGATGTCCCATACTGCATGGTATCATGCTGAACAGTAGAACTGGAGGGAGTTGGACAGGGCAGGGGATGGCTGCTGCTCAGGGACTGGCTGGGCATCAGTTGGCAGGTGGTGAGCAATTGCATTATGTATCGCTTGTTTTATATATAGTATTATTTTCCCTTCCTTTTCTGTCCTGTTACGCTTTCTTGTCATGTGAGTTCTACCTTTTTCCCCAGTTCTCTTCCCCCATCCCACTTGGGGGAAGTGAGCAAACAGCTGGGTGGTGCTGAGCTGCCGGCAGGGTTGAACTACAGCAGTGGCTTTGGAAGAAGGCTTGTCAGAAACAGAATTTAAGAGCTGTTATTACAGAGTGTGATTTTGGTGTATGGGAGAAATGTGAAATATCTCTTTCAAGCTTGGAGAGGAAATAGATTTTTTTAGTGAGTAAATAGAAGAGTTAACAGAGAATAGAAATAGAAGAGTAAATAGAGAATAAGATACAGCCTTCCATTAAACTTGATGCTGAAGTGATATGAAGTCACTTAGAGAATGAATCAATGCTAAAGATGTGCCAAAGAGAAAAGGATACAAAGGAATAACTTTGGAAAACATGGGTATAATCTGTTAGATTGTAGGAAAATAAACTGTAGCAAATGTAAAAGAAACATAACATGCAGAGTGAGTAATATGTGGGGAATGTTCTGATTGTGTCAGAATCTGCATAATGTTAAGCATATATTGTGCTCATATGATTCTCCTGCATCTGTCTAGTTGTTCCAGGACTCAATACATCCATTATTTACTGAATTTACCAAACGTAATGACTTTTTTTGTCTTATTCAAAGCAGTGATAATATTGAAAATATCATAGTTTTGATAGATTTGATAAAATCTCAGTGTTCAGTTAAGTAACTGACCTGTACCAGGCATAGCTTTGAGGGTATAGAGAGTTACTGGCACTTCCTTTCAGTCTGCCCAGTTGACAGAGTATATGGAACTTGTTTCCAGTCAGTCATGTTTTTTCAGCTTTGGATGGGTGTTTCCATGGCTGACTTTACAGAAGGTTAGTTCACGTGTTACTATATTTGAACCTGTATTGTCTCTGTAAATCCTTACTAACACCTGTGCATTTGTATGCCATCCTCAGTCATTAAAAATACAGGGGCAGTTGTATTGCAGAGAATTTTAGCTGCCTGGTGATTTGACGTGTAATTACCATTCATTGTTACTATTGCCAGTTAGGTAACATCACGTCAACATAGTTTGATATTGCAGAATGAAACTGCCTATCAAGACAAACACTGTGTGCTCAATTGCATTGCAGTGTATCTGTTGTTTATCTGTACATTTTTTTTCTTTTGCATGTACCTTTAGAGTGTTTGTTGGGCCATATGGAAATGTCTGGCTGTCTTTTTTTAAAAGTGGTAGTAGTCACTTCTGTGAAGTCACACATGGAGCTACAAGCGCTTAGCTTCTATTTAATTATTTATTTATGTTTTAACAGCAAATGTATATTGTGATCTGACAAGCAGGATGTAAGACTTAATCACCCTTCTTGTTACTCTGCAACAATGCAAGTAATAAGTCGTTGTAGCCTTATAAAACAGCTATGTTTGGAGTCTTAGTGTTGCAGCAGTAGTGCTAATCTGAAATGTTTGTTCCCAGAACAAGTGGAAGTCATCTGTCTTACAGAAGTTGATCAGCTGAAGTTAAGATTTCAAATGTGTATTAATTTTGTTTCTATTTTAAGTCTGTGACAGTTACAAAACTCTGTCTCATGACAGCAGATACCTATGATACCATAATAGATGTATTATTTTCAGACTTCTACCTGGTTCCTCCCTATCTGTTTTTCCTGGTTTTCTGAATGCTTGCTTTTTTTTTTTTTTTTTTCCAATATGTCGTGTCTTTTCTTGTTTACTTGCTTGGTGACTGAATAATCACTTAACAGAAAGTAAGGAAAATACTTTCCTGTGTGCATGTATTTGTCTGGTGCTGTTTGATAGCTGATTTACTGCTTATTTAAAAGATTTTTTTTTTTTAGTCTTTCTAGTTATACGACATTACATCTTTAAATTTTTTTATTTTTTTTTTCTGGCATAATGTGGCACTTGTTCTTTTTTCTGTGTAGAAAGAGCAATCAAAGAAAAAGATAGGGTAATGTTGCTTCAGAATGCTCTCGCCAGCTCAATCATAAAAACTACCGGAATTAAGGAGATAATGGTTTGTGCTTCAGGACTGCTACAGTCACGTTTAGCTTTTATTGTGTTAGTACTAAATATATTAATGGTAGGTAAATCAGCTTTTTGGTTTTGGCTAATGTGCATGCAGTATCTTTATAATTAAAGCTTTCTGTTATTCAAACTATAAAGGTTAATTTCAAAACTGAAATAGTTGTGTTGTATACCTTATCACTGAAACAAATTGATGGGAAAGCAAGGTAAAAAAAGGCAAACTTCATTTTTTTTAAACGTGTGGGTGTATATAAATAAAACAGAGAACATGTGAAAGGCAAAACAAAGTTCCTAATATCAAGTGCTCTACCTTAGAATTTCATTTGTTTCTATGTTTACAACTTAGTCTTTAACAACATGATCACATTTATTTTCACAAGGTCAATACATCATTCAGTTCACAGGATGGTGAACTGCAGTTATTCAATATTGTGTGCTTTTTTTCCCTTTCCTTATTGTTTTGTGCTTAATCTCTGCCATTATGCCTGTATGCTATTCTATATGTCCCTGATAGTAGAGTGATGGAGTACTAAAGTACTTGGATATTTTTTGTATTGTTAACATCCTTTCTCAAGATGCAATGAAATCGGTAGGCAGAAGTGTTGCTATTACATTATCATTGTATTTCCACAGCTTTTAGAGTCTTTATGTAGAAACACTTACGAGTTGTGTTTGCTTCTTTATCGAGACGTGAGCCCAATGTGTTTCTGCAGTCTTTGGATGGCTTGCCTTTCTCTCAGGGGCAAAAGAGAGAAGTATGGCATGGCCTGCCTGGTTGCCTTTTTCTGGCTGGGGGTAGAGGACACCAAGAGCTAGAATGGAAGTGCTTGGGCACAAGTTACTAAGAACTTGTTATGTCTGCTGTCCCAGCTGTGTCTCCTCCCAGTCTCTTGCCTACCCCCAGCCCACATGCTGGCAGGGCAGAGTGAGAAAAAGAGAAAGCCTTGACCCTGTGCAAAGTCTGTTCAGACACAGCAAAAAGGTGGATGTGCTGTCAGCACTGTTTCAGCCATAAGTCTGAAATACAGCACCATATGGGCTGCTATATAGAGAAAGTGAACTCCGTTTCATCCATACCCAGCACAAATAAAAACTGCCCAAAGAAGCCAGGAAAAAAAAAAAAGGAAATGGGTGCGTTTAGTGATTTGTACTACAAGGATACAAAACTTTTACAAATGCATGTATTGGTGAAAAACAGGTCTTTGGGACAATGGTCAACAGAATTCCCCTGAAATAGGGGAGCGCATTCCAAGAACACTGATTTACCCTTTCCTGCTTAGGATCTAAAAGTGTTACAGTTGACCTAATATGATTATAGCCCAATTAAAATATGTCCTGTGTCTTGCATGTTGTGGGAAATGCTTACTCCTGTTTGCACGGGTAACACCATTTTTACAAGTTGTATGCAAAATACTTTGTGTGACATTTAATTCCTTGGCAAAGGTATTGTAGAACTGTTCTTTTTCAGTGATTCATGATAAAAAATTCTAACAACAGATGATTTCTTTAAGATCTTTATATTGGCAAATACTTGCATGGTGCACATCATAGCATACAACTGTGTTAACATCATCACTGAGCTTTACCTTTCTAATACTGCTTTGAAGTAAAGCACTTTAAGCATGTAGGAGGTGAGAAAGAAGGTGCAGACTGGTTCATGTTTGTGAACAGAATTGTGATTTAAACTTAGATCTCTCGAGTGGCCATCTACAGCTCTATGTACTTGTCCGTTCTTCCTGACTCAGGTGGTGGAGCTATCAGTACACTGCTGAGACAAGAACATGCTGAACAAGGTGTGTTTACTTTCTATCACGTAATGAATGGAAGTTTTTGTCATTAAAGATAAAGGCTGTTTTGCCCCTAATTTCGTAGAATCGTAGAATATCCCAAGTTGGAAGGGACCGTCAAGTATCATTGAGTCCAACTTCTGGCACCACATAGGTCTACCCAAAAATTCAGATCATATGACTAAGAGTCCAAATGCTTCTTAAAAAAAGTGGAAAAAAAATAATTTAAAGCAGTTGTATTTTGAATATATTTTATTCTCTTTTATGCTGAATTTATTTTCATATCATAAAGTTGGAATTATGATGCAACTGAAGAACTAAATAACAAGTTGTCATTTGCAGAAGGAAGTTTCTCTTCTTTCAGGCCTATGAAATAAAAAATACAATTGGAAGTTTTCCTAGGTCTTTCTGTGGAAAGAATTATTAACTTTGTGTAAACCTTTGCAGTTTCAAGTTTCCATGAAAGTAATTAAATCACCAGCAAATGGAACCTCTATCAGTTACAGTCAGTAGCCCTCCCTCCTTTTCAGGGTTGAATATCAGGTGGTGTAAAACAGAAAAGGAAGAACACAAATGATTTGTTCATAGTCAAAATCTGACAGGCTTATTTGGCTTATGCAGTGCAAAATTCTGAATGCTTTTAAATATTTCCAGGTATATTATATCATCTCAGTAATTTTGTACAATGAGTATGTTCCGTGGTCTCTGTATAGACTCAGCTCTTTTGTCACTTTTCTGCAAAATGATGCTTGGTGACTTATGGGTGTGAAGATACTATGTTGTTGGCACTTGCATATAAAATCAGTGTTGGTTATGGAATTGATTATCTCCCATTTCAGAATACTGTATTGTGAATTCTTACTACGAGAACACATTGAACATTTTAGGGGACATGGGTAGTCCATGGGCACTGTGGTGACTTTATTCTGGTATCAGATGTGTTATATGAAAAGGAAGGTATTGAAAGAAAGTTGCCACAAAGCTCAAACTGTTTTGATTCTTGAAACTTTGAAATAATGTTTTTTTTGTTTGTTTGTTTAAAAAAGGCATTTGTACCTAAAAAATCTATGTGACAGCAATCATTTTCATATCTAGAATACTGCAATTTTATATACAGATAAGTACTTGAGCTAATTTTGGGTATGTAAAAGTTCTGTCAAACTTCAAATCCATGCAGGATTGCAGCAAGCACCAACAGGACTTACAGCCATCATAAAATATTCAAAATATGGCTGACATCCCATGCTTTCTGATTTAAATATTCACTATCTGATATTGATGACTTGTAATTAAACAGAAATGTTTTCAGAACTGGGACATTAGTTGGAGATTTTGTTGTTGGCCACTTTCCTGCTCAAACCATTAATGTGCTGTACTGGAAAATGTGTGTTTCTTTTGAACTGTGAGTAAAAAGTATGTCTACCATCCCCTGTGATTGGTTCTTCCCTGCGTTATGTCAATGTTACTGTTCGACCCATCCCTCTTGGGGCTGGAACAGGGAGAGGAGATGGACAGAATCAGGAAATGTGCTTAGTTGAGTTATAGGAATTCACCTGCTAACAGTTTAATGAAACAGGCACCAGATAAAAAATATAAACTCATTTTTGTGTGTTGGACTGGTTTATTTATTTGTTTATGTTATATTGTCTATTGCTAGAGGTTGTCTTTTTTTAATGAATAATGTAACTGTTCCTGAAGATTTTAGTTAAAATAATGGATATAAAATGTGCAGTACTAGAGCATATGCTTCCTCTTGGAACTAAAACTGTGTGTTTTCATATTATTTTCTACTGTTTTTTAACTTTATTATTCCTTATTGACACTGTTGTAGGAATGTAAAAAAGCTTCAGTTTTGTTTCATGTTAAAATTTTTAATTCCTTTTTTCTTCAATTCGTTTATTTCTCTATAGTGGCTTCCATTGTGGAGATGTAGTCTAATTTTGTAATTCATAACCATCTATGTAATTTTGAAGTTTTATATAAATTTCTTAATTTTCTCCTACTTCATTTGCAGAGGTTGGAAAAACTCTTTTGTCTATTTTAACATCTGTTGCATTTCTGGCATTTCATTTTACATGTTTCAGCATTAAAAAAATACTGTGTGCATTGTCATGTGAATGATCAGGTTAAGCGATTACTCAGGTAGTCTGTCATCATAAATTCTCTCACATGAAAATCTAATTTAACATAGAACACACTGGTTTGGAACATAACACTGAGACAGGGCAAAGTTTAATAAAGTACCACTTGATATATTTAATGCCAAATGAATGCATATCCTTAGAATATTTTATTTGTTCATAGTTAATGTAAATGCTTCCATCCACTTAAAATCAATTTGCTGTCTTGTGTATCTGTTGCTGGGTCATTCTATAGGTAGACGTTACAGTTTATTCATTACTGTTTGTAAAGTTGTGAGCAGTAGCACAATAATCTTAAAATACATATTCCAGAGGTTATATGTAAACACAATGATTATGACTAGGATAGATAAACATTGATATGTATATATATATACATAGATACATATTGAAATACTTCTTGCATTGGTAGCACTGAACTGTTGATTTTAAAAAATGTGCACATATGTAATTGTGTATAGTCTTTGTTTTTTTGGATGTGTTATATATTGAAATAATTTTGTTGCTTATTTCTAGGAAGTGGCTGTTTTTGTGTTTGATAAGAAGCTAATAGACAAGTACCAAAAATTCGAAAAGGATCAGATTATTGATTCTTTAAAACGGGGCGTTCAGCAGCTAACCAGACTTCGACACCCTCGACTGCTTACTGTTCAACATCCATTGGAAGAATCCAGGTAATTTGTAGTGAAGTTTAGAACAGACGTTCTTAGTTGTTTTATTGAATGAAAAATAGAATCATAGAATATCCTGAGTTGGAAGGGACCCTTAAGGATCATCAAGTCCAACTCTTGACACCGCACAGGTCTACCCAAAAGTTCAGACCATGTGACTAAGTGCACAGTCCAATCTCTTCTTAAATTCAGACAGGCTCGGTGCAGTGACAACTTCCCTGGGGAGCCTGTTCCAGTGTGCAACCACCCTCTCTGTGAAGAACCCCCTCCTGATGTCAAGCCTAAATTTCCCCTGCCTCAGCTTAACACCGTTCCCGCGGGTCCTGTCACTGGTGTTAATGGAGAAAAGGTCTCCTGTCTCTCGACACCCCCTTACGAGGAAGTTGTAGACTGCGATGAGGTCTCCTCTCAGCCTCCTCTTCTCCAGGCTGAACAGGCCCAGTGACCTCAGCCGTTCTTCGTACGTCTTCCCCTCCAGGCCTATCACCATCTTCGTGGAGCATGAATACCTTTGTGGAGCTGAATACCTGGAGCATTCAGCATGTACATCTGATGTATATATTTATATACATTTTAATATATTTACTCATGTGAGAAGGGTATTCTTCCCACTCTCAGATCTTTTGACCAAGTCATAGGATGCATCCCTGCTATAAATCTAATTGATAATCTATTGTGACCTTAATCCAGCTGCAGCTATAGCTACAAATGACCCTTACAGCATGAATATGTGGCAGTTCAATTAATTTCACTTTTAAAGAACTCTCTTAAATTTGTTTTCTTTCAAAAAGCTGATCATTCATTTGTTCCATTTATGAGATACTTCATGCATGGGAGATTGGAGACTTTTGGTGAACTCTATCTGTTGTGGCCACATACGTGTTTAGAAGATCCTCAAATACAAAATGAGGGAGACAAAATTTGGAGGATTTTTGTAGTGCTTATTTGCTTTATGTATGATTGGACATTAGGCACAATAAGGGGTTAGTCTTACACATTTGTTATTCAGCTGTAGTGATAACACACTAAAATCTGACAAAATGAAGATTTTAAGTTAAAATAGAAAGCTGATCCTAGTGGGAAAGGTCATGAGGGTTTTCAAGTTCTTTTTCCAAAAGATTTTTTTCTAATTGAAAGTCTGATAAAGATTTGTGTACATTACCTTTCAAACTTCTTTTTTATTGTGTTAACTTGCGCATTTCCAAATGTACTGACTTCTCAGAGCTGGGAACAGGCCTGTGGTAACAGGAATGCTTCTTGATCTTTGTAGTGCCTACTTTGGGAAAGATTTCTTAAATCAAATGACAACAGCATATTCATGTATATCTTTTTGCCTGTACCAAATACGTTTGGTTCAGTATTCCCCTCACAGAAGTCCAGGGAAGATTATTTAGGTAACTGAAGACAGCTGTCAGCACTGCAGTAGTAAATAAACTATTGCATGTTAAATGGACTTGGTTCATCTCAGTTGTTTACACAGGTGAAATGCAGAATATAACCCAGGCTTTTCCCTAAAATTGTCATGATATTTCAGTTGTCCCAGAAACTTCATCTCTTTTTTTTTTTTTTTTTTTTTTTTTCCTAAATTCTACATTTTGGAAGAAGAGGCTAAGATTCATACCTTGGGGAGTTAGAAAGGCTTTGGTGTTCTTCCTGGAAAGGCTTTAAGCCTTTTGAGTGAAATTAACACTGAAGTTCTGTCAGAGTTCTTGTTCAGGAGTTTTTAGTAATGCCCTATGCTTTGCTCTGATTGCTGCTCTTTCTGTACTCAGCACACTCTCTGTAGGAAGAGATCGCTATGACCAAACCAGCCCAGTAGTTTGCTGTGCCAGAAACTGGTGTAAGGATTTTTGGGGGCTCATAAAAGGAAAATTTACTTAAACTCTCTGTGTATGTATCTCTGTACAAGCCTGCTATAAGTCTTTTTTTTTTTTTTTTTTTTTTTAGAATTGCTGAAGGTATTTGCAGAGCACTTATTTTCTGAAGAAGTCTATAGTGAGCTCCTTCTGGCTTGGTCTTTTTTTTTTTTTTTTTGTACCCAAAGTAACATACAGTTGTGTTGAACTGCTTGCAAGTCACACTTTGGTCTCCTTTTGTGGTGCAAAAGGATGTATTTGGTATATCTGCCCAGCTGAAGTAGATGATTACAGGCCATACCATTTTGACCCTAGTGTGTAGGTAGCATTTCTTCTACTAATAGAATGTTTCTATTTCAAATAATCAGTATTCAATATAAATATATTGAATATAAATATAACATTATTATGTACAGGTTTTACATGCACTATGTAATGAATATGTGCAATGTTTATTTTTATTTTTACTAAATATTTAATATAGCACTGTATATGTACTTACAATTTGCCTTGAATTCCAGTAACAGCACAGATAAATAATACCATTCTACATCTAAGTTGTTTATGGAGAAAAGAATAAAAAAGCCAAATTGTAAGACCATTTATAAAGTGTGAAGTCCGAGATATTTAATTTCATAGATGTTCCATCTGCTGCACTTTTTCCCAAAACATATGCACATTTGGCCATTACTTTTATTTGTAACTTTTTTTCTTTTTATTGTGTTACTCAATGTCATTTTGATGTTATTCAGGGAGCTGTTAAAGAAGCTGCACTGTATGGCAGACATCGGCCCATGCAATGTTCAATTCTTTTAATTAGATTTGCCCATCCTTCCGTTACTCTGTCTTGGGATCTTATTTAATTAACTCCTAAAGTAAAAAAAAAAAAAAAAACAGCCTTTTTTTATTCCCTCAAAACAACAGCAACCAGAGTATTTATGTTGTGAAAACCATAGAATAACCATTTTCTAGGTATTTTTTATCATCTAAGCCTTAACTATAACTAAACGTATAAGTTCCATGGTAAAGCTGAAATTAGATTAAAAATGAAGAACTTCGTCTTTCTGTGCTCTAATTCTTCCTCGTGAACTCCCGAATGAGTTTTGTAGCCCTAGTTGTGTTAATACAAGCGGAGGGGATGCTCTCAACAGAATGGTGATGAGGGTTCAGTCAGGAGGCTTATGACTCAGGGAGGTGTTTTTCTGAAGGAAAAAAAAAAAAAAGTCAGCAGGAAAAGCTCAAGTCACTTTTAATTGGGATTAATGATCAGAGTTTTGCATCAGCCTTATTTTACCTTAAAGAGCAAACATGTTAATCTATTGAGATACAGGAAAGCTTTGTGGTAGATTCATGCCGAGACATTGTGTCTTCTGTGTTATTTTTAAGGAATAAACAAAAAGTTAGGTTAGTCTTCTTGCCTATGACTTTATTATTCAGAAATATATCTTTATTAGTGGTACTCAGTGTCAGTTTTCTGTGTTCATACTGCTGCAATGTTTTAGTGTTCTCATGAAATATTCCTTCTTAAACCAAGAATGCGTGCTACCATCTACACTGTGCTTTCTCCAATTAAAAAAATTTCAGGACTTCAACGTTTGAAATTTGGAAGCACGGTGTTACAACTAGTCTACTTTGTGTGGAAATTTGCTTCATCTGAGCTTTTTAGATGCTGCTAACACAAAGATCCATAAAGGAGACCTGCAGTTGTTCAGAAAGAAAGCAGTAGAACAAATAATTAGGAAAGCAGTCACTTTGCAGGCAAAGTGAAGGTCGTATAACAAGCATGTTTGTGTGTACCTGTTCTATATTAATATAAAACGCAAAAGAATATTCAGGTACTACCATACATGTTATTAATTTTGCTTCTGATTATGGTTTTGACTACATGAAGCATTGCTTCAGTTGGGGGAATGCCACTTTTAGGCACAGCTAACAGCCTGATTTTACAAGGCTTAACAATAGTACGAATTAATTGTTTGATTTTCTTGAATCAGGGCAAGAAAAGTACCAATTTAAAAAATAAACATAAAGCTTATGAAGCTCTGTGTGCATCATTGGTGATGTATGTGAGTGTTATCAGAGTACAGTAACTTAAGCTGATTTCTGTTTTGTTACAAGATTATTTTTTGAAATTTTCAGCTATCTTTATATATAGTGGGTGTATATATATAACCTCTAGCATAAATGTTTATAATGATTCAAAACCTGAAATAAAAGACATTTTTTAGGTTAATACCAAGTCTGATAATGTGTGATGTGATGTCTGTATTGTTCTTTGTTTGCAGTCGAGAGTTTTATTACGTTTATTTACAAGAAACTTTATTTTAATCTGTTTTATCTATAGAGACTGCTTGGCATTTTGTACAGAGCCAGTGTGTGCAAGTTTAGCTAATGTTCTTGGCAGCTGGGACAATCTACCTTCTCCTTTACCATCCGACATTAAAGAATACAAACTTTATGATGTTGAGACCAAATATGGCTTGCTTCAGGTATGGCAATTTTGCCTTTAAAATTTTCTTGTGCTTTTAGTATTAATCATTATTTTACAAAGTTTACCTTGTAAATCAAATAATTGTGAAGTGAGAGATGATTGTGGCCTGATCCCTATAAGTTTAAGAGAAGATGGATACCGGAGGCTCTGTAAGTTGCTGCTCTTTTTGCTTTCTCTGACATGGAAAATAAACTGAATGTTTTTTTTTATATTCTATATAAATGTTTGTACTATAGCTGTCATTTGTGAATCTTTACTTTCTGTGGAGGAACAATAGCTTTCAGGTTTAATTTGGATGAAAATTTTGTTCAACATTGATAGTTAATCAATGTCAGTAATCTCATCTGCTGCCTACCTCTGTATTTAATTTCCTTCATACATAATTTTTAAAACATAGTCTAAAGTCAGTGGTGAAAAACTCCTTCTTGGTTAACATCAATATAACCATGACCACAAGAAATAAGGTTGTAGACATGACAGAAATTTTATAAATGTTGTACAGCATATCTAGGGAAATACTTAACTTGAAATAATCTTTTATTAACAGGTTTCTGAAGGCTTGTCCTTTTTGCATAGCAGTGTGAAGATGGTCCATGGAAATGTTACTCCTGAAAATATAATTTTGAATAAGAGTGGAGCATGGAAGATTACAGGCTTTGATTTTTGTATCCAGTCAACAAATCCATCTGAACAGGAGGTAATAGATCGTTATATTTTCATTATTAAATTTCAGATTCAGATTTTTATCTGAAACCAGGTTCTTGAGCTTGCATTTTAATACAGAAACATTTATTTAATGTTCACCTCTATTTTGTTGGCAGAAAGTTTGAACATACGGTACAAGCTTGAACATATGGTACAGGTCTGGACTGATGCCTTTGGTCATCAGAAAGAGGCCAACTTGGCTCAGTAGGCTCAGAATAGGCTAGTGATGGTCTCAGACGAGCTGAAAGTGCCTGTGGCACTTCTGCTTACCTGCAGAATGTACAGGAGAATGCTCATCTGTAGGCATGCCTACATAATTTACTCTGTTGCATCCACTCTGTGCCTGCTTGCTATCTCCTGAAATGAATTCCTTATGATTGTTCGTTTCCCTCTTTACAGCAGTGCTATCGCATTCGCATTGCTGTTCCTAATTCTACTGCTCAGACTTAACTACGTGAGCTGATCACTTGAAGTTACAGACATAAATTCTTAATAGTTTTGCCTTGCTCCATTTCTGTTTCATGCATAATTGAATTTGAGTGGATTAATTTTTCCTTTTTAGCTGCTCGAGTATCCTATTTAGATTCTATAAAAATAATACCTAATAAGTGTACTTTTTTATTTCTCTCGTAGCCAAAGTTCCCTTGTAAGGAATGGGATCCAAACTTGCCGTCCTTGTGTCTTCCAAATCCTGAGTATCTGGCACCAGAATACATTCTTTCTGTGAGCTGTGAGACAGCCAGTGATATGTACTCCCTAGGAGCTGTTATGTATGCAGTGTTTAATAAAGGGAAACCAATTTTTGAGGTCAACAAGCAGGATATTTATAAAAGTTTTAGTAGACAACTCGATCAGGTATTCTATTTATAAATATTATACATTGATTTTCATATTTGAAAAGTGACTATTTTAAAGCAGATTTAAATATCTTAGACATGATACCAAGTGTTCCACCACAACCAATCCAATAATGGTATCTTACTTTGTATGCTGTCTTTACAATAAGAAAAAAAATCCTAGTAAAATATGGAAAATTAAAATACGTGTAGAGGAAGTTAAGTGTACCAACTTCAAAAACTACAAAATTTGTTTTTCAGCTGTTTGCTCTGTAACCATGTTGAATGCTGGTCTTGTAGTATAAATGCTTTACCTCTCAGGACGAACAGTGTTTAACAGAAAGCAATGAATGTGTAGGACTGGTGAAGATTGCCGAGTTTAGAGTGATTTGATCAATAGATGTCCATTTAATTACCAGCTATTTCACATTCTTTGTGGACTATGAACATTAACAGAAGACAGTCAATTGGAACAGCTGGCATAATGTACATTCATGTGCAAGTTTTCTTTGTATCTTCTTTGGGTGCCCGTTGTCTTAATCTTATGTACTGTATTTTAATGTCTAAACAAGACTTCAGATAATAATGTGTACCTCTTTAAAAATACTGGTTTTGTGTTCTCTAATAACCTGAACACAATTAGAAGTAGGGAACAGGGGGATGTGACCTGACACAGGTAGGCTGTTGGGATATGGAAAGAAAATCAAGGTATCAGAAGCTAATGGGTTATGAAAGGGGAGGAGAGAGGGGTCAAAGGTGTGGGTAGAGTAACCAGCAAGAGGACAAAGTATAGTCCTAATGTATATTCAAAATAGTCATATGCAGGATTTTCTGACTTCATGGTGCATGTGCTTTCATTACTTTTGCAGCTGAGCCGTTTAAGCTCCAGTAATCTTCAGAATATACCAGAGGAAGTGCGTGAACATGTAAAGCTACTCTTAAATGTAGCTCCAGCAGTCAGACCAGATGCAGATCAAATGACTAAGGTCAGTTCATGGAAACTATAGTGGCTATAGGAAAGAGGGAAAATAGTGTTTGACTTGTAGAAACAATAGAGCTATTTTAAAGTCTTTTTTTTTTTTTTTTTTTTTTTTTAAATCTTGTTAATCTTTTGGTTGAAATGTTACATGTTTTTGAATTACTTGGGAAATAATAGTGTTATCTGGTGCCTAAAGTTGTCCTTACTCTAACCTTTTATTAAAACCATTTTATTAAATTCAGTCTTTAAAAATGTACTGGAAGGATTTTAAAGCCATGAAATGACAAAGAGCAGTGAATTTCAGGATTAACTTTATTTTTGAATGTTACAATACTTAGTATGTAAAAATTTACTTTTCTAATCATTGATTGCAGCTACTTCATTGTAAAGGCTTACTGTAATGCGTTGAGAAGGTAAAAATATGATTGTGTATGGAATCTTTGTAGTAGTACCAATATTGTATCCCTCCAGATCATAAACTTTTTCTCTTATTTTTAGATACCGTTCTTTGATGATGTAGGAGCAGTGACACTTCAGTATTTTGATTCGTTATTTCAAAGGGATAACCTTCAGAAATCACAGTTTTTTAAAGGGCTACCAAAGGTTCTGCCAAAGCTGCCTAAGGTATGTCTGTATGATTTCTTGAAATAGTTTAAAAATACGTAGTGTTGTACCGTAACGGACTGCCATGAGGTTGTCAGAATAGAACAGTAGGAAAAAAGAGGAGATGGGAAAATAATATGTGGAAATTCTTCTCAGTTATCAATAAATTTGGGAACATGAAATGGCAAATTGTGCCATTGTAAGGAATTGTGCATGTGTAAGGAATCTTTGGCTGCATGTCCTGTTGTAGTTCATCCCACTTTGAAAGGACGTTATCTTCTCCCCAGTTACAAGGCTTTCCCTTTGTTTCCAGATGCTGTCGTAACTATTTGAAGTTATCTTGCCACATTTTCTCTCAATTTGTATGTAGGATTGCTTCACCATCTTTATGGCACTTAAATGTTGAAGGATGTAAAGCTTCCTTCCCTCAACAGGCTAAATGCTTTGCTGTACTAGCAGTACCCAGAAACCTCAAAGGGTCTTTCATTCCACTTTTCTCCTCTGTAGTGCTAGACACTGTGTCTAGACTGATTCCTTTTCTTTTTGTGAGATTCTCAAATTTATGTAAGACATAATGCATAAGTGGTGGAAAAGTAGTTTAATACATAATAGAATAGCTGAACTTCTCAACCATCATGGTACATTTCCTTATTTTTAATTGCATTCAGTTTTGAACTACTCAGTTGCAAGATTCAGACTTCAATGCTATATTATTTTTAATTTAGCTTTTTCCTTTAATCAAAAATCGTTGATGTTTTGAATTTGGGCATAGATAGGATAACCACATTGTCTTTAGTGCATTCACTTTTTTTCTGTCTTAAAAACAAATTATGGAGAGGGACTGTGCCCTTGAGCTGTGTATTTCTCTTTATTGATTTTAAAAGCATTTAAGCTTGCATAACTCTGCAGTAGACCTCCACATTGTATTTATCTTTATTTTGTCAGCTGAATCCTACTTGTAGTGGGAATGTACTTGGAGTTTATGGGGCAGTATAGTAGCTTTGTTTGTTCAGAAAAAATGAGTGATGGGGTAGTGAAAGACTGATATATAAATTTTCTGGTGGTAGAAGTTTTTTTTTAAAACCAAGTATGTAGAATGAGTTTTCATGATTCATATAAGTGATTTAAAGTCCTATTTCCTGTACGTTTAATAGCTTTTTGTTGTCCTTCATAGGTTGTATTCTCCAATTGTGTCTTGAGTGCAAACAGAAAAGTAATGAAAGTAGCACAGTTTAAATTAGCTTAACTGTACTGTGAAAATATTTTCAAAATTGAAAATTGTCTTTTTGAGGAGTGAGGGGGGTTAATACCAGGTTAATACAAAAGCAGCATGTTATAACTTGATGTATGATTGTTTTTGTCTCTCAGCGTGTTATAATTCAGCGAATTTTGCCTTGCTTGACCTCTGAGTTTGTGAATCCTGATATGGTACCCTTTGTTTTGCCCAATGTTCTACTAATTGCTGAGGAATGCACCAAAGAGGAATATATCAGGCTCATTCTGCCTGATCTTGGTCCTGTTTTTAAGCAGCAAGAACCAATCCAGGTATGTTACAGTTGTTTCGATTACAGTTCAGATTACAGATTTTCTCTTCAATGCTTCTTCCATGAAAAATGACTGTTCTAGTTCTCTTCTCTTACCTTTGCACAGGATGCCCAACCTGCTCTGTAATTGTCACAGACAGTCAGCCTTGAATCATACAAAACAGATTTTTTTCAGAAAAATCACCTCTGTTCCTGTCTTTTTTATTTGGGTTTTCTGAAGGTATATTTGCATTTATAGATGAGATTAGATTAGCATAAAGGAAACATTCAGTTTTCTACTCAACTCTTATCTTCAGTTGCTTGTAGGAGGTATATTTTAAATCATTTTATAACTATTACAGCTGATCTCGACATGGTTGTAAAGTACAATATTTGCACATACTGTACTCGTAACTGAACCTATGTTCTTTGCTTGTGTCTGGATCGGTAACGCTAGAATCTTGGGGTGGAAAAGTTCAAACTTTGCTCTCTTAAAGGTGCTGTTTACTTATGATAATAAAATAATGTTTATTTGAAGGCTGTGCACAGATTTGCAAACTTTTTCCATCTTATTTGACAAATGTGCTGTGATAGTGCAAGTAAAATATGTTTTATTTTTTTACATGCATAAAAGTAGTAAGCCATTGCTGTAAAGGAGCAAAAGATTTGCATCCTTTTTTTCAATTCCATGTATGAAGATTTTTGAGAATTTTGTTGCTGTGTTAGGCATCACACCTCAACAGATAAAAAGTAGCTGTGTTCCTTCTAGTTCACCTTGCTTTAATGCTGGCTGCTGTTATTTCTCTGCAAAGCACTAAAAGGCCAAGATAAACATACGAATGAACGAATAGATGATTTATTTCTGTGATATACACATCAGAGAACTCCCATTATTCTGGGGAGAAAGTACAGCTGTATTGCTTCAGAATAGCTCAGAGAATTAGAATTTCTTAGTGTTCTTTTCCTTTGGTACATTGTTTTGTTTTTTTTTTTATCTTGAAAAAAATGTCTGATTGACAGGAAGCCAATAAATGTATCATTTCTACTGTTTCATCCTAAAAGATTACATTGTGTTTTTCTACCTTTAACGTCAAATATTTGAGACATCCTCTCTGCAAAAAGTTTGTCTCAAGGTTATATCTGGAGCACAATGGGTTTTATATTTATATATTGATATTTTTAATATGCACTATGTACTACATGACTCATTTCACTTTTATTTCTATGGACTTAAGTTTAAGTCCATAGTTTAAGAAAGTTTTTCTAAGATGTCTAGGACAGGTTTTCAAATTCAATAAACCATGAATTTGGGGGGGGGGGGGGAAATTGTGGTCCCAGAGAACAGAATTCCAGGTCTAATTGGCAGCATCATGTTCCTGTGTTTTTTTTTGTGTTTTTTTTTTTTTTTTTTTTTTTAATGATTGGGGAGCATCTGTAAGTGTTTCTTTCTTCCAAACATGCTCTCAGGAAGTTTTAAATCTGTTTGAAGCTTGTTGCTTGGCTTTTGTAGGACACTTGAGTTTGAAGCGAATGTATCTTGGGAGGCTACTGCATTTCAGTATGAAGAAATTGTTATCCAGTGTTCACAGTGTCTTCATATGATGGAATTTATAGTATTAACACTGAATAATTAATTAAACTGTTTGTTCATATCATGCTCTTGGAGTTAGAGTGGAATAACTCGAGTGCTATAAATTAACATCCTAGTACACCTATTTTTACTTTCTGATGTTTCTGTTTATTTGACCTTCAAGCACTGATAGCTACATATTTTTAGACTTAAAAATTGAAATCACTTTCTCCTGTGAAATACCTGGCTTTTTATTATGAACATAATACCACTTAGCACAATTTATCCATCTACTACAACCCATTTTCTATAAGGAGCAAAGTAAAAGGAAAGTCAGGCAGCAGTAGAAGGTTGTCTCACCTATTTCAGATGGTTACCTTGAAATGAGTTGCAAAGCACTCTGTATTGGAGATCAAGCCTGGATGAGTAAGAGTAGCAGCTGACTTTTAGATGGCTAAGCCTAAGCAAAATGAATCCCACTTTGCAAATGTGCTATTCTAGTTTTGCTTTTTAGTCAAACTAGATGTGAGTTTTTTCTGCTTTATTTTTTTTCATTTTATGATATACAATACCAACATGAACTAGAATGAAGCTAGTTTATGTCCATGTGGTAGCTGTAATATTCATTTCATCTGTTCCCAATTTTGATTTCAGATTCATGTGGAATGCAGGTGGAGTTGTGATTAGATGCTTTGAGGATGGCATTTGATCCATGTTTTTTGGGGACTTTAGATTTTTCAGTAGTGATGTGTGTAAAAAACTTCTGTGGGTTGATTTTAACAAAAGATATGTTGTAAATAGAAACAAGAACGCCCTCTTCAGTCATTATGACTTATTTCAGGAATATTAGTCTAGAAGCCATTATTTTGTTTGATTTGTATTTGCTGTTCTTAAAATGCAATAATATGTCAAAGTGTTTTTTGTTTTCCATGCCTTCAGGCAAGCAACATGGTAAGTGATACCATTTACTGAGTTACAAGAAAACTTCTGAACTTGTAATGATATGATGCAATATACTTTAAGTTGTAAGTATAAGTTTCTGGAGTTAAAACTTTTGGCTTCTGAACTGTCCTTCTTTTCGTAGATCTTACTGATCTTCCTGCAAAAAATGGACTTGCTTCTAACCAAAACTCCACCGGATGAAATAAAGAACAGTGTTCTACCAATGGTTTATAGAGCCTTGGAAGCACCTTCAATTCAGATCCAGGTATAGCAATTGCCGCTTCTAAATAAAAGTGCCTGATTTTACATGGAGTAACCACTTAACTGTTGTTCTAATGCTCTTTTCCTGCATTCTAACTAGATACCATAGCAAAAAGTAGGATATGCCTTTATGACATGTTACATGTGCTGCAGAAACTGTGCATGCTTGCATGCTCTTACCAGTTAGTGATAGGTGGCTTACTCTGAGGTCCCGCTGATACGAACATCTGTGTTGACAGTTAACAGGGAAGATCTGCTTTGCTGTAAAATCACGTTAGTACAACTAACTTCTGGTGACATTTTTCATATCTGTATTTTAATTTTTCTCTTTTTGCTTTCTGTACACTTCTACGGTGGTTTTTGTTGTTTTTGAAAACAGAATTTGCTACTAGATGTGGATTAACTTCCACTGGAATTAACTTCCATTTAGCCAAAGGCATTCAGGAGTGGGAGGGGGGAGATAAACACAATATTAATAAAAGAAGAATTCGGATAAACAGATGTGACTTTTACCCTTGCAAAGTCTTCACAGTATTGTATTATATTATATTACAGGTAATTTTTTTCATTGTTTAAGTATGTTAAATACGCTGTTTTATAATTCAGTCTGTTGTTATATTGCTGCAGAGCATTATTGATAGCGCTCAAATTGGCTTGACATTTGTAGAAAAACATTACATTTTGATGGCCCTTGTAATATAAGTTGTGTTTTTTGTAAAGGTGCTTTGTGAAAATGCAAGATATTCTTATCTATGTATTTTATTATAAATTTATGAATACTCTTTCAAATACATTTTCCTAGTTCTATCTGTGTGTCATTGTTTTATCATTCTAGGTATTTTTAAGTGAGTCTTCTTAGTTGGACGTGATATTTCCTAAACAGAAAAAAAAGACATTTTAAACTAATTTTGACCTTGAGTAATATTAGTACTAATTTTATAATAAACAGGCATGTTTCTCTTTAAACTTATGTGAAATATTTTTTATAGGAGCTTTGCCTAAACATAATTCCCACGTTTGCCAATTTAATAGATTACCCATCAATGAAAAATTCATTAATTCCAAGAATTAAAAATGCATGTTTGCAAACTTCTTCTCTTGCTGTAAGTATTCTAATATTTTTCTGTGTCTTTCAGTCCTCAGAAAATATTGTTAGCATTAATTGCATCGTTTCTTTCTGCTGTTATGTTTTTGAATGAAAGTTCGTCAATGTGCCCAAATTTCTTTGATTTTTTTTAACTTTTTTTTCAAAACAGTTTACTTTTTTTTTTTTTACTTTAACAATTTTTAAAGTGTTGTTGGCAACTGCCAACTGTTGTTAACAATACTGTAACTATTGGTAAAGCGTGGTCCAGAGTATTATATGTTAACAGCGTTTCTCTTGTAGAAAAGCTATTTTTTTGTGAGCAATATGCAATTGTATATTTTCCTTTCATAACACAAAAGTTTGCTTTAAATTGTCTTGAAAATTCAGATGTGAAGGTTGTAGTTTCAGAAATGCTTTTCTTCTGAGTTTTTTGTATTCTTAGGCAAAATACAGTTAAGATTTTGTTTAAAATGTTGTTACCGTACTTCATAGGTCCGGGTAAACTCACTAGTCTGCCTAGGAAAGATTTTGGAGTACTTAGACAAATGGTTTGTGCTTGATGATATTCTACCTTTTCTACAACAAATTCCATCCAAGGAACCTGCAGTGCTAATGGGAATTCTAGGTAATTAATATTTTCAACATTCTCTTTTATGCTTTTGATGTTCTAAATTTCAGAGATTTTTAAATTATTGATCTTTACATAGTGTATTGCTAAAAACGTCTATTAAAAACTGCTTGTTTTTGTTTCTTAAGTATGTCTCAGTTCAGTTACTTTATGTATTTTTGGTACTTTTGATCACTAGTATATATATTTGTAGTCTTCAAGGCCCAACATAGTTCTGAGTATTCTTTGCAGTTCTTAGGCTGTGACACTTTCATGGCCCACACACAGTGACAGAGCTTCTTTTCTTCAGAAGAGTAGGTAATCTTCCCTTCTTCGGATGCTGAGCACCTTGCTGGAGCTTTTAAGGTGTAATTGGCTTTTTTTACCACTCTTGTGTGTCAGTTGCTATAAATCATTGTCTATACAAGTGCGTTGCTCTTCCCTGCTGGTTTTTTTAGACTCATTTTGTTGGAGTTTTAAGCAAACATACAGTGCCTTTGCACTGAAATGGAATGTAGGTGAGGTTTCACAAAATAACAAAACCTGGCATGGCTTATTACTTCTAGAGAGGGAGGCCTCACTCCCAGTCGTGCTTTTCTGGTGCCATGCTGGTGCTTGGCTAACTTAGATTGTGTGATTTTAACGGCTTGAATGGGCTTGCGCAGACCAGTTGACCAGAGTCACTGCCAAGAAAGAGGTGACCGTGTGGCCAGGTGTGGAGGACAGTGACCATTTATCTTACTGTTAGCAAAGTGGTAGATAGAAGACCATTTGCAACAGTTGAATCATACAGACAGCAATCCTCATTAAGCTTTAATCACAGTAATAAATATATGACGGCAAAACTATTTTAACATGCTCAAAATCAGCAAGAGGGTATCTATCTGTAGTAATTTCAGCTGCCCTCTCTTCCTTAATCCCCAATTCTTTGGCTTGCATTTGCTATCTAAGAATGAGGGACAGCGTATTTTTTACCCAAGTTGTATTATTCTGGAATTCTACTTGGATACAGTGGATAAGTGAACCACCATTTGGAAATGGTGTGTTGAAATCAATTCATTACGCTAGAGTTCCCCTTTTTTGGAATAATAATACTTTGCATCTTGTGTGTGGTATCTTCTTGGGCAGCTAACCGCTCTGTTCTAATACAAACCATAGAAAGTGAAGAAAGCTGCCTCTGCTGTGCCTGTATGTTCAGTGTTTGCCACCAGAAATCAACTATTTAAGCACACAGGAATCCTCCTGTCAGAAGCTGTATGGAACTGGTATGCTTAACGCTGTATCCCTTGTGCCTGTCACTGTTTCTTTTTCAGTGACTTCACAACAAATAAAATATGTCCCATGATTTCTGATCCTATGTATTACACAGACCCAAACTTCTAGGTAAGAAGAATCTTTGTAAAATGCAATCAGTGTTAGTTACAGCAGCATAATAATTACTCCTAGTCACTTGTCCTGCTAGAACATATCCTTAGTTAATGCAGGTTTCTTGGTGGCAATTTGTCAGTTAGTGGTAACTCATTTGCTCCTGATGATCTCTTCAAAGATACATATTCTTAGATAATTGACCAGATCAATACATTGACTAGTAATACCAGGTTTCATAGCTGCCAGATATTACTTTGGGTCTTCTCTTGTTATGAACGTTAGCAAAGCGTCTTGTTGTAATGTGTTTATATTGTGGATGAGTACTTAGTTCTTATGGGTCGCACAAAGAACCAATGTATAATGAGGTGATCAGTACACATAGAGTGCAACTTGGAATTTGTTCACATTATGTTCTAAACTTAACAATTTTGATGTTGTGTCTCAGGTATTTACAAATGTACATTTACTCATAAGAAGTTGGGAATTACCAAAGAACAACTTGCAGGAAAAGTATTGCCCCATCTGATTCCTCTTAGTATTGAGAACAATCTTAATCTCAATCAGGTAGGAACAAAAATGTTCTGCATGTTTTTACTTGATAAATTTGCAGAGAATATATTTAAACTGTTGTCACAGAAAAAAAAAAAAATCATACATTGCTGTTTGTCTCTCTGTTCTAAAAAAAAAAAAAAGTAATACTAATGCTTCCAATATTACTGTATTTGCATGCTTAATGTTGGTTTTTTTTCTCAGTGGAAATAACCGATCTAGTATAAAACTTTGAAGTGAATACTGTCACCTTCCAAATATCCTGCAAAAGCAGTTAACTACTAGCATAATTATAATTCAAATTAAAAGTTAAAGTGCAATCTTAATGTTTCTTTATTTAGTTTTGTATGTAAATGTTGCAAATAACGTAAAACTTTAGTAGTGTTCCTATGAAATAATTAAGAAATGGAACACCTAATAGGATTTTTTTTGGGGGGAAGGGGAAACGGATCTGGTAGCATTCAACTGTGCTTTCTGTCTGAGTTATGTCATGTCTGTTTTTTTTAGTAGTATATTGTTTTCACTGTTTCAGTATACACTCCACTTGTGGTTGAGTATCTAACACAAGGTATTGAGACTGGATTATAAATAATTTAAAAGCCTGTAGTTTATCTCACATCGTATACTGTAAGTTTTATGAGATACTTTTAAGTTATACATGTCTGAATTCTGTCACTGCAGAATCCAAACATCTTGTACGTTTCTTTTACAGTTCAATTCTTTTATTTGTGTTATAAGAGATATGCTTAATAGATTGGAAGCAGAGCATAAAACAAAACTTGAGCAGCTTCATGTCATGCAAGAGCAACAGAAGTAAGTGCATGTATGTTAGAGATGAACTAAGTAAGCAGAAATTATTTTTTTTGCAAATATGAGAAAACTAGCCATACCAATAAAATCTAGGTAATTCTTAGCTCAGTGGTTGAGAATTAACTCAAATAAGCGCAAATTAACTCAAATTGTTAGCAAAGCTGTATTAGTCCTGGAATGTTAGTGTTATTTTGATATCAGTGGTTTTATAAAGTAAAATCCTTTACCCTTATGTTGTTCAGTTACAGTTTATTATAGTTCATACTCAGCTCCACTAGTATAGTTGTGCCTTACATGTATATGCCAAGAATAGTTGCTTTTCTGTAGTTGTTGAGAACACAGACCACACTGGAGAAACATAAACGTAGCGGCAGTGGTAGAACGCAGAAATATTTGAAGATATTTTGAACTATTGAAGTTTCTAAGTCAAATTAACTTGAGTTACCCAAAGTCTGTGTCACCTCATTCAAAAGGAGGAACTAAAAACCACGTGAAATGATTGTTAGGAAACCTTTACAGATTAGAATATTATAATTTTCCAGTCTCTTATATGCATTCTAAGTATGGCAGTGCTGTTGTAGCATTTTTTTTTAAAGTTATTTAAATGCAGAAGGATTTTCTGTGCTGCTGAATTAGTGTTGTGGATGTGACTGTAAAGCTATCTTTTTGTAATATTGTATAGATCTTTGGATATAGCTAATCAAATGAATGTGTCTGAAGAAGCAAGATCTAGTAGTACAAGTAATCAGGTAAGAGTCAGTATTTCATTGCATTACTTAGATGTAGAAATTTAAAATTTAAAATAAGTTGCAGTATTTCACATAACTTAGTTTTGTTTTTTTGATCTTAAATAGATTGACAAGGTATTCAATAATACTGGAACGGACCTTCTAACTAGTGGACCTGACAGTAAAGACAATGAGTTATCATCAAAACAGAAAAAGGTATGTTTTTTGTTTTTTTTTTTGTTCTGGAATTCTCTTACATCTATGTGTCTACTACAAGTTTCGTTTGGTTGCATAAAATGAGTATGTGTAAATATTTACCATATTAAAAGCTTTAAAAAAAAAACTGTTCCTGTATTATACAGTACAATGCCTACTCACATGTGAAAGTGTACTGAAAAATGTTCAAATCACATCCTTGAATTTCTGTGAAAGCCTTTCCTTAAAAAATAGCTCTGCACAAAGTAGGCAAATTAGGATTATAAATCTTTGGTCACTTTCTTCCTCCTTATAGCTATTAGCAAAACTAAAGCTTCAGTAGTGGATTTAGTTTGCCAAATCAAAATGATCAGGCAACTTTTTTATTTATAAAATCACAAATGGAGATGAAGATCAAAAATAGATTTTCATGTAGTAAACAACACTAACTTCTAGTGTAAAAATTTAATGTGAAAAAGAGCAGTCAATATATTAAGGATTGTTAATATGTTTAGGATATGTTAAGTTACGGTTCAGTACAGGAAACGAAGAAAAAGCATGACATGACATAGCTTATGCTTGCAGTTAATACTCAATTATAAAATTATTTTTGTGGCTATTAACTATTTAAATGCCTTCTCAGATTATATACAGTTTATCGTTTCTATTTCTATTTCCCTGAACCCTTTCCCTAATTTTAGGTGGAGTGTCCCTGCTTGAGCAGGGGGGTTGGACCAGATGACCTCTAAAGGTCCCTTCCAACCTCAACCGTTCAGTGATTGTGTGATTTTATGATTTTATCCTTCATAAAGATGAGTTAAAATCCTGAAAGGTTTCCTAAGCAATCCTAAAATAAAATTCCCTTTCAATTCCACTGTTGGTTGTAGTTCTATATCAAGTGCCAGCAGGTACTTACATGAAGTCAAAAACTGGGAAGACTTTCTGATGCCCAATATTAAGAAGTCAAAGTTAAAATGATTTTGTTGCGATACCTCTTTATTTCAGATCTGCCCAGAATTTCTTATTATGGTGCTTTTAATATTTATTTGCTTTAAGTACTTTTTAGCAATATATAGTAAGAGATGTTGTGCTTATCCACTTTGTTTTATATAAGTAATATTTTCTGTTCTACCAAATATTGTTGAATTGACAGTGCTATTTATAAAATAAAGATAACAAATAACCATACTGTCCAACTTAGTGTTAGTACTTTCCCTTTTCAAGGCATCACTTACACTTGAAGAGAAGCAAAAGTTAGCTAAAGAACAAGAACAGGCACAGAAACTGAAAAGCCAACAACCTCTTAAGCCACAAGCTACTGCAATAACACCTCCAGTGAAGCAGGTGAGATACAGCAAAGTATTGTACTGTTCCCATTGGAGCCATACTTTTTTCTTTCAACTACTGTATGTGTTCAGCATTGTTGCCCTGTGAATCACCTTTGTTCCAACTGGTACTACAATGGTATAGTTGAGAAAAACTAAATTTTGACCTCCCTTCCATTTGTACCATTAGCAATATTTCCCACTTCTAAAAAATTGCAGCAGTTTCTAAAAGCATTGAAGACCATTGTTTAGATATTAGAAAAGATATAGGGGAGGAAAAGAAAAAAAAAATGCTCTGAAGAGTTTATCTAAATACATAAAGGTCTTGGAGTTAGGAATGGGGGGCTTGCAAGCAGATTGTGTGCTTGGTACCACGTAGTACTTGATGTAAAGTCTTTGTTGTCAAAGAAAAACTGCAAAACGATTAGTTCCAAGTAGTAAAGAATGAAAATGACCTAATTCCTCTTATATATAACTTCATCTGATGCCCAATTCCATGCAATAAATTACAGTTTCTGGAAAATGAATGCCACTTCCACGGAAGCAGTGATAACTAATGTTACTAGTGTGCATATACAGGAAAAGCATTTAACTACATTTCATATATTAACTACATTTTATATATTTTGCAGACAAAAGACTTGACAGATACACTGATAGATAATATGTCATCTTTGACTAGCCATTCCATCAACAAAGCTATAGTGGCATCTTCAAACAGCTTCTCGTCTGTCCCTTCTATGGGTGTTGGAATGGGATTTTCATCGCCTGTTGACAGCACAAAGAGAAATGTAACAACAAATGGACTGAATACTACTATGGGTTTTCAGACTCCTGGATTCAGTATGGGAAGTGGTCCCACTACTCAGAATTTCTTCAGTGGTCCAAGTGCAACAGGAACAACCAAGATGAACATTGTACCAACTGCCAATATGCCAAATTACAGTCCTATGAGTGCTGCATCTGCAATCTCTCCACTGACACAACAAAACAGACCCCCAGATATGTCTGCTTTAGATAATCTTTTTGGTCCTCAAAAACCCAAAGTTAGCATGAAACAGTTGGCTCAACAGAAGTCAAACCAGTGGGTTAATCAGTTTGTACCCCCACAAGGGTCCCCAAGTGTGAGCAGTTCAGTCATGGGACCTCAGATGAACATGATAGGACAGCCTGGCTTTGGTATACAGGGTAATCCTTTCTTTGCTCCTCAGAACTTTGCACAACCAGCAAACACGATGACAAACAGCAGCTCAGCTAGTAATGACTTAAAAGATCTTTTTGGGTAAAATGTTTTGTTTTCTTCCTTCAAAGATTGATAAAATTTGAATCATGGGTAAGCTGATTAACATCTTTTTTGATTAATAAAAGCATGGCTTGGGGAAACTTTCCACCCACCAAAACAAAGACTTCTGCACTGGAAAAAAGACTAATTTTTGCATTCACCTGGTAATGCAGTGGAATTGCGTAAGTGCACAGCCATCTTATGTACTAAAGATTTCCCATCTCTTTACCCAACTTCAGAGCATTGAAGGTAGGATGCATGCATTGAATTGAAAAAGGAGCTAAAATTTCAAATATATTCAGAAGTGTATTCAATCAACTCCTGGATTTATACGAAACTGTGTTTCTTAAACAGAAATGCTTATGGGGTAATAACACTAGCAAATACAACTTAGTGCTATCCTGTCCTGTGGATCAGTTTTTTTGGTGTCTGCTAAATTCAACTTTTTTTTGATAAGTTGTCACCTGAATTTCACACAAACTGTCATTATGCCCTATTATGACAGTTTGCAGAAAGTACATTCTTATGTTACCTCAGAATGCTTTGTTAGCCATGCTATATAGTAATATCTCTAACTGATAACTGTGAAAGAGGCGAAGAAAAAATATTTTGCCTTTCTTCTCTTATGAGATGATCAATGAGGTAGTAAAGAACTCTGCTCCAACTGACAACCCATTTTACAATGTCAGATCCTTGTTACCAACCCCATAGCAAAAGCCACATACCACTTAAGTGGGATTTTAAAATACGTGGTGACTTGGTTGTGTTTACTATACATTTCAGTGTTTTGGTTACCTTGATACTGCTTCTAACTGGTGTGAAAAAGAAGAATGTGACTTGTTATGGAACCTCCCAGAAAAAAAAATATGTTTGTACAATTCAAGTGTTGACTGCCCCAGCTTCTTACGCTTGGTTTGGTTACACAGAAATATCTTGGATTAGTTGTTTGGGGCTCTGTTGGGAAGACGAGAAAGGGCTGCCTGGTAGAAGTTTCACATGGTTTTGTGAAAAAGCAGACTGCCATAAATTGCCTTGACTAGAATAAACTATTATATTTTAATTTTGTTTTAATTTAAGTCCTTATGAAGGATAGATGAATATGAAGTGAGTTCTCAAATACAGATTTGTAAGCTCTAGAATATATGGTAAATGCACAGGTATTTCAGATCCCTTTTATTGTATTATTCCAAATTTAATAAAGTTCTCCAGAAAATGAAGCAGTAGTTTCTTCTACTTCCCAGAAGGCTGATGTTCAGCTTGCCCATGATAGAATCTCTGCTCTGTCAGATACTACTGTTGGGTTTTAATTTCTTCTTTCCTAGGAATTTCAGGAACTTTCTTATGTAATATTTTGGAGACCCTAGCTGGCTATTTTGAGAAGAAAAGAACTAGTTACCTTTTTTTATGGAAAGCCTACATGCTTTATTTTTCAAAGCTTTTCACTGAAGAAATTGTTCTTTCATTTGCTGCTTAAGAAACCAAAGGGCCTTATGCTGTAAATGTGACTTGTATTTTGGTATATTTCCACAGTTCTAAGCGGTAATAGCATTAAGCATATTTCTTAAAGAATTGTTTATGTATTATAGCTGCTGCCTTAGTCCTATTATTTTAAAATACCTGGGACCAGTGAAATTGTGGTTTAGAAAACAATGCCTAAAACATTGTGATGCTTATGTGCTGTTAATATTCATGGTAAACACCGTAGGTTATGTTAAAATATCTGTGTAAACTTAACTACGATACTAGAACTGTTAAACTATTTAAATTCATTTACAGTCACTAGTACTCTATACTCTCAATCACACTAATGTCTTCTTTTATGTCAACTTTAGAAAGCTACATTTTGTTAGGGTAACTTAAGGCAAGACTTTGAAGAATTACTTGAATCTGTATTCCTCTAAATTATTCAGAAAATAAGGTTAAATTAAAAATAACATCTCTCAGGACTCTACAACGTATTACATTAACATATCTATGGTAAAGGCAGTCCTACACATCAGTGTCCTGACTTGAGTTTTCAGTACCTGATCCTTCTTTTGTGAGAAGCTTTCAGAACTGGATTTAGGTTTAAGTTACGGAGGGAAGGTAGCTATGGAGGGAAAAATCTGAAAAAAATTGATCAGATTGTGATAAAGTTCTGTATACCCTTAAACTCCAGGGTTTGGGGCATGTACTTTTGGCATGGGCTGTTGGAGAATATAACGTAGTTTGTAAGAAAGCCAAAAAAAATATACAAGTTAAAGGTAAGAGAAGTTCTTCCATGCACTGCTAATGTGTTGGAATAATATTTTTATCTGGCTCAAGTAATATGAAATACTTTCTGTTTTGTATTTCAGAACATAATTTTGATTTCTCTATCACAATTTTCAGAATGACCAGAGTAGAATAGCTACAAAAGAAAACTGAAAAGGGAGTTTATGAAAACAATAGCATTTTTTCTTTTCAGTTATTTAAAAATACAAAAGGAAAAGTAATTTCAGTTAAAATCAGAGGGTCACATCCCTCTTCCATGCAGGTACTTCCTATTTAGTGTGTCAGGAAGCTATATATCTGTGAACTTCTCTAGTTATTTCTCTTCAACTTAGAGAGAAGAGCAGTTGCAAGAGGTCACCAAGGCCGTATGCCACTTAGCACCTGCTACAATAGCTTTTCTCTAGGAAGCGTTGTCCAGATCATCTTTCCCCTTGCACATCATCATTCTGTAGCCCTGAAAGAGGCTGAAAGACTCATGTTGTGGCTGAAGTGAACACCAGTGTATGAAAGCAAAAGTTGCACTTCAGATCCAATTCATTGTTTGTGAAAGAGTAGGAGGAAAGGACTGTGTTATAAATTGTGGGCCTTCCAGGGGCCTTCTGTTTCTGGACTTGGATGAAAAGCAGTTACATCTGGTCTGGCCTGAAGCAGAGGGGGCTATCTAACTTTTTTTTTTTTTTAAAAAAAAAGTCTGAAATCTGATGAAGAAATTACAAATTGCGTTACTGAAATAGTAAGCTGATATAAAAGATGTATTAATTATAATGCTTTGACAAATTTAAGTTACATAAAATTTCTGCACTCTATATTCAACCTAATTTAAAGGAATAATAATACATGGAAGTGTGGCAGGTTATATCCTCATATTACAGCCCTTCACCCTGCACATCCATTGTGCCTGCCCAGCCTACCTGGTTTACTTTCCATTCATTTGTAAAGGAGGAGCAAAGAAGAGACGAGAGTAAGTTCCTGTTCTTTAATTGATTTATCTATTTACTACAAAAGGAGAAATACAAGGAAAAGAAGTGGAAATAGCTGCACATTTTAAGCATAAGCATTAATGGTGCTTTGCCTGTTCTGTTGTATGCTAAATGAATACATTTGTACCAAGCAAGACAGCAGTCTTTTCTGTATTAGAATTGTTAGCTCAATGTTTTTGTATTTTTAAGTTTGAAAGTCTCTGAAGCGTTCTATGAAAACCTAGTCTTAGAAAACTAATCCTGTAGTTGGAAGAATTGTACTAAAGAGGCTTCAAAAATCTGTCCTGCTGGGGCTGATGGAGAAGAACCTTGAAACTATTGACTTACTGAGTAGCTTAAAAAGCCTGTAGGCCTGCCTTTCTCAAGAGGAGAGAAATGGGAGTGAAATGGTAGAGTGTCATTTCAAGGATGGAGGAAGGAGCAGATTTTCTGTTTCTTTTCATACAAGTGGTATGGATCAGGCAGAAAACAGCCTGTGGAGCCTGCATATGTAAAGAGGACAGCAGTACCAGTCTTTTGAAAGGTAATGGAGTCTACCAGCTAGCTGGGAGATGGAGAGAGAAATTTACTGGGAACATGGGTAGAGTGTCTTAGTTTATTTTAATGAAGATTGTATGTCTGCCTCTCCCAGTAGTGATGTGAATTAGAAATGGCTTAGGGAAGTTGTGGCCTTAGAGGTCTGCCCAGATGCTGAGTGCTCCAAGTAGAATGCTGAATTTGTGAATGCTTGGGTGCACGATGTTTCGAGCCTTATTATTTAAAATATTTCTTTGCTGTAAAGCTTTGTTAGAAATATCTTTCAGATTGATTTGGAACTTCCAGAAATACCCCAATGGCCTCCTAAAGTTAGAAAAAAAATGTTATCTTTTTTTACTGTAATCCCTGTTGTGTATATGTCTATAGGTAGGTAAGTGTGTATTTGGACTACAGGTTTATAGATTTTTAAGCTCAATTGCACCATGAGAGCAAAGATTAAATGAGATGTTAAATTTAAATCGAATCCCACAAGACTTTCATACAGGCAAACAATTATATGATACTTCTGTTAAGTATTACAAATTCATATGGTTTAGTCCACCTACGTCTACATGACTTGAGCAAAAGAGTACGGTTTTTAAAAGGTAAGTTTATGAAAACTGGGTCTAATTACAGATGAAGTTTTTGGACTCTGCAGTGATTTTTGTTTATTGATGAGTTTGAGCTTTTTATGGGGGGGAGTGATATCACTAATTTGTGCCATTTCCAATTAAAGAAATGTAGGGAAGGGGAATACAGAAATACCCTGTTGTATATGTGACCTTTTTTTGTTCTTTGTTAAGAGAAATGCTGCATTTTATATACTCATTGTGAACTTTTATTCTGAAATAGCTGTGAGGAAAACTATCTGGAGAACCTCAGATGATTTAGCTGATTTTCAAGTGAGGTCCTGCTTCGTACCTATCTTTCCCCTAGGTTTTGACTGCCGTACAAGGAAAGTACACAGGGCAGTAAAACCTTGGATTCATACACCAAATCCTCTTGCCTTCAGGCCTCACGCTTGTATCAACTGAACATATAAGCAAGCCCCTGGAGTTGTATTGTCTTTAAGTTCTCTGAAACAGTTCTAACTGCTGTACAGATTTCTGAGATGAAGTTGTAAATCAAAATGTGTTATAGTGAACTCAGGCCTTGTGCAAAATATTTAATATTTGTTTATTTGTCTAATTGTACAGTCTCTGTACTAGTGGCAATTCTATGTTTTGATTGTAAAACATGAAAATTCTCATGTATAAAGTGATGTTACTGTAGTGTCAGCTGTGATTCATAACTAGAACTGTCATAGCATGGCATTAGTGTATCTCCAACTTAATGGACAGCTCTTCAGAAACAAATTTATTCTTGTATCAACTTTTAGATCAGTTACTTAAAAAAAAAAAATGTAAAAGGTACAGTGACAGTTTTGAGAAATTCATATCACTTTGTACTGTGAATGAGGTTGCCTATAGAAATAAATGAACTTTTCATACTTTCGTGTCGGATTTTATTTTCAATTTCTATGAAATAATAACTTGTGTGGGAAACTTTATCACTTTATATTTTGTTTGAAGTATAGTTTATACAACGTAATTTTGAGTTTGTTATTGCGGTTGCTGTCCACAAGTAGTTGCCATGAAATGTTATCATATATTTCCCATACAAAAGAATGAAAGTTGTTAGGAAAACTGATAGACTAGATATATCTAAAATTAGCATTTACTTCTGAAAGCACACTAAGCTTATGTCAGAATCTGGGATTCTGATGCTACAAAGCAATCTCAATTTGCATTTTCACTGCTCATTTCCCAGAAACCAGCCCTTGCTCTGAACCTCTGTTTCAGGATATGCTGCTTTGTCAGGCTCACAAGTTTGCCAGCACCCTGAAAGAAGCCAGTGCTCAGTTCTGTGTTCATAAATGGGTCAAGTATGAGACATCTAAGATCGGATACTTAGAAGCGTCCTTGGCTGGAGCTGGTACAGGAGAGAATAAAGGAAGAAAGATGTGGATCAGGTCCAAGTTGAAAGGTAGCAAGTAGCTCCAATTCCCTCTTCATATTTGCTAAGGATGGCAGCATCCCCCTTCCTGCCCTGGCTGTATCTCTTAAGGGAGGACAACCTTCTCATATGCCAGCTTGCGGTCCATGGTAGTAGAAGATAAGAGAGTAAGGTTTCAGTACAGTAAAGATGTACTTGATGGCACCCTGCAATGAAAATCATGGTCCTGATCTCTGACTTGAGAGTCCTTGACATGCTAATGTTCTCTTTGTCCCCTCTGTTTCTGGGCATTGGTGGGATTCATAACTATTGCCTTTTTCTTGAACAGGAAAGTCTGAAGTGCTGAAATCCAGTTGTTCTGGGTTGGTTTGCAGTGGCTTAGCATTGATAATTTCATACCTTCTTTCATGAGTGCAGCTAACTGATGACTTCAAACAGGAAAAGATGAAAAACTTTGCAGTTTATTGTTCCTTGTGTCAAATACTTTAATACTAGGAGCTAATTATGTCTCCATCCCTTTATTTGGTATCTCTAGCTCCTCCTTTAGTGTATGTGGTACACCAGAGCTTTAAGATTATAAACACTGATCTAAAATGGATTAGAGCTGTGTTGCCCTAACAACTTTGCAGTCATGAGGAATGCAGCTCAGTAGGTGTAGGAAATGAGCTGTTTGTCAGGAGTTATGCAAAAAGACATGGTTTAGTTGGTGTTCATTTCCTATTGCTAGTGCAACTGTACAAGTTTGACCTGGATCTCTGAAGCTCAGAGCTCACATCACCAGCTGGAGACTGCTGCAGTTGCTCAGTAGATTGGAAGGCTGGCTCTTTGTGTGACAAGAGGGATTCCAGTCTGTTTTGTAAAACATTCCCCCAAAGCAATAAGGTTTGAAATTCAGAATTAAAATCCTACCTGTGCACAGACACAAGAGCAGCTAAATAAATACAAGTTATCTGATAGCTTTCAGTCTTAGACTAACTCTTTAATCAAAGAGCTAACAGTAGATGTCCTTTTTTTTTTTTTTTTTTTTTTTTTAACAAACAAACAAAAAAGCTTTTTTTTCTTTCCTCCTGCATATGACATCTGCCTATGAGCTATGTTATTATGGTTCTAATACAGTTTGTTACTGCAAAGTAAGCCAGTTATGGACATGGAGCAACTTCAAACATAGAAACGGTATAAATTTGTTCTCCCTGTATCTACTTAACAATTTTTGTTCTGGCCTTTTGTTCTGGTCTTGTATGTTAATCATTATTTTGCCTTTTGAGTGGAATTTCTTACAGTGCATCATGAGTGACCTTCTGCAGAACATTCAAAAGATTGTTTTACACTGTTCTGCAATAACTAGTCAAGGATAATTAAAGGAGAGACTGCATTCAAAACTCCCCCAGCATCAATAAAAGCATTATTATTATTGGCCTAAAAACTGAAAGCTTTGGTGATGGAAACTGCTTGTGGCAGTTGCTACGCAAGCTGCAATTGTTGTATGTATGTGTCTTCTTCATGCTAGCTTAAGTCTCTGTAAGAGTAAACAAAACTGAAACTTTGGAGAGTTTGCTTTCCAGAATGTGCCTTAAGAACTCAAAGTAAAAATGAGATTTCTACCTCAGCCATGCTGATAAAATAGATGCTTACCTACATCACCAAAGCTGTAAGTGCTTTGCTGAAGTCACAGAAGTAACCTCAAGTAACTTCAAATAACCAAAAATGCTGAAGAAACCATCAGATACATCTGTAATTAGA
The DNA here is from genome assembly GCF_011077185.1 of Oxyura jamaicensis. Lineage (NCBI taxonomy): Eukaryota > Metazoa > Chordata > Aves > Anseriformes > Anatidae > Oxyura > Oxyura jamaicensis. The sequence continues at coordinate 44,394,125 of NC_048893.1, read as the reverse complement.
GCAACAAACTTTTGTCTAGACAATCTGTCCTAGCACTACATCAGATAGACTTCTGGGGAGATTTGCTAAAAATAATTTTGTCTTACAACAATTATATATTACAAAATCAGAGCAAAAAGGTCAGGAAAAATAAAATTACTATGTATTTTGATTGCCTGTGTGTTCCAGACTGCTGAAGTTGCTGGGTCCAAGAAAATAACTAATGTATTTATAAAATACTCTCTGTTAAATGTCCCTTTTAAATTCTTCACTTTAATGTAATTCTTCTTTAGATCACTATTTCAAGCTAACGTGGCATTTAAATTGATGTGATATGAATTTCTGATTTTGATCAACTGCATTTCTTTGGAATTATTATCTGGTTTGGGTATTTATGTATTCTACAGGTTTGGTTTTCAACAATTAAAGGAGGAGAATGTTTCACTAGCTTCTCTCATGCTGTTTTCTTTTAAAGAATTCAGCTCTGGGATTAGAGGAACACAATGAACTAACTACACAACAGTTTGGTGATTCAGCCTAGTAGCAGCCTGTATTTGCCACAGGTAATGTTTAACAGAGTGTATGCATGTGCTGACTGGCATAGATAATCTGTTAAACACGGAGAGAAGACTATTCCAAAGACTATGCATCTTTAGAAAGCTATTTTCACAGTGAGAGTGAAAGAAAAACCAGACATTTTTGAGGTTTTCAATAATTTACAGGTAAATGCTTTCTAAAAACATCAAAGCAATTCCTTGTTGATAATGACAGGCTTTAACAAGTAGATCTTAACTTTCCAATTGTTCTGTAAAATGTAATAAAACTGCCATAAGGTGTCACTATAACCTAAGTAACTTTCAAGTTTTTGGTATCAGCTACCTGATCAGGAAGCAAAAACAAGAAAATAAAGACGACTTTTTAACCATTTGAAATAATGCCATTTTTCCCATGGACATTAGGGAAATAAACATCTGAACATCTCATTTGAGCTGACTCAGCACAAAGCATTTTGACATAGCAGGAAAGAACTTGTAGATGGTGAAATAAAAATCAGAATCCTGAAGTCTTTAAATCCATCTTCACTTATGGAGGAAAAGTACAGACATAGTAAAGCCATAAACTTCAAAATGTGAAGGACCGTTTTGATCATTTATGCCAAATCCTTGTATAAGATGGGATCGCAGGTCACCCTGTTTAGCTTTGACTTCAGATGCTGTAGACCATGAAGGCTGAACTCCAATAGTGCCCTTCTTTTGTGTAATGTTACAGTGACTCTTAGGGGTGCCAACAGAAATAGCGTCTCCAGTTCTCCAGGCAACATGGAGAAATAAATAGGGACATGTGGTTTCACCCCAGTGTTTCAAGTTTGATAAGAAGTTCTTGTCCTCTGTCTGGAGTTTTGCATGTGCAAAGTGCTGAAAGAAACTGCTGAGAAGGTAATAGGATCATGGAAACAAACCTGCGAACCCTGATCTTAACCTCTGAATCCCAAGCTCATACCCTGATGTGTCCTGATAATCTCATGTTTCCAGGGAGCGTGGAGCTGCCGCAGGCTCCAGAAATTAGATGCTGCGACAAGGTTTGTGATTTGAAGTGTTATCGCTTACGTTAGCTTTCCGACTCTGAGGGGTTGAGACTCAGCCACGTAATGAAAGAAACGATCTTCACTCACACTTACCTATTATACAGCCACTTTGACAATGTGTCTAAATGTGTTCTCTTTTTTTGGTTTTATTTACTGTGCCTATAGTTGTGATTTGTGTTGGAAATATGGCTGAAAGAGACTCTCATATAAAATTCAGTTGGCATTTTTTTGAGAATAATGGGCTTCAGGAGAAAGCTCAGGCTGCTGCAGTCTCCTCTGCTGAAGCCCCTGACCGTCAGCAGGAGTCACAAGAGCATTTTTGTTCCTTGTGTTTGGTGCCCTGGTCTCTGGAGAAGTGCAAAATTGCAAGTCCTGTCTCTCAGCACGAGATTGTTATTTGTCTTATTTAATGCTCTGCCTCCTGAGGTGAGTTGACAATTTCAGCTTTGAATGCCTTTAATTCTCCCTGAAATTTCAGAAGGGAGGAAGACAAAATAAATCAATTTAGAGAAGAGCTCTCATGCTTTCTAAACTATCATCTTGTGATTTCTTGGGGCCCTGACTGTGATTTTTAGCTTTGTGTCCTACCATATACAAAGCACACTTGATCATTCTGTCTCATCCTCCATGTCTCCTCATAACTTTTGAGCCAATTTCAACACTTTTTACAGAAATTTTCAAGATCCTAAGTTGCTACATTTTACAAAAAGCATCAGGATTGCACACAGTTGAAAAAATACCAACAAATCTATGTGACAGATTTTACAAAGGTCTTAACCACAAAAAACGCATTGCCAAACTTGCTCTGCTTTAAGCAAAACCAACTTTACCAAAGGGATCTTCCTGCAAAGAAATAACAAGAGTGATCCAACGAGCAGCTCACAAACACTGGGGCTGTGATCACTCGGCCTAAAGCTGAGCAAAAACTGATTAAAAATTAGCAGTGTTATTCCAGTCTGCCCAGGACTGCCCAGGCTGTACTGCACTGACACGCAGCCCTGCCGGAGGACCGCAGTAGCCTTCGGTCAAGGTTGACCATGCACTGTGAAGTGAGGGTGTTGTATGCTAATTTAGCAGAGACACCAGAACATTGAATTGACTTTCCTACAGTCTTATTGTTGTGGCAAGAGTGACTACGATGATTAAATATTTGGAAGAGCTCAAGTTTTTCTGTTTTAAAAGCAGTAGTAGAAGTGGCTGCCTGAAAGGTTATGTCAGGGACCATAATAAAGAGATTTATGCTGCTTAAAGGCACCCACAAGTGAAATGTGTACGCTATCCAGCCTGCATTGAAACCAGTAACAAAATTCTTCCCTTAAATATGACAGGCTTTACCCCAAACATTTTGAGGAATCAACTGCAGGAGCAGTATAAAGATGATTTTTCTAGGCTTTTCAACTAAAGAAATAACTGTAACAAAGTAGATAGCCTCCAGGTGTACATTTCCTTACACATGTACGAATTATTCTTACAGCTGAGAGTTATCATTATTGCTAGCTCAGATGCTTTCATGCCTTGCATTGTTGAGGGGATGCTGCCATCCTGAATACTCCACATCTTCAGTTATAGCTCGAATAGCGCATCTCCTATGTGTGTATTTGATCAGTGTCCAAGTTTTCTTACAACTCATCTTATTCTTGAGCATCCAAGGTAATGATAGCATGTGAGCCCTCAGATGCAGCTGTCTGCATGCTGGTTTTATGTCCATAGTGGCTTGAAAATACATTTTTAATACAGCCTTACAGCTTTTGGGAATATGAGTCTAGTTTCAGTTATAACTGCAAGCTGTGGGAGCCAGGAGTAGTTTTAATTTTGCAAAATATTTCTTTGCAAGTGCAAAAGAAAATTAAGCTATAGGGTTAAATCAGGAAAAAAAAAAAAAGAAAAGAAAAGAAAAGAAAAGAAAGTAGGTGTAATGACACCTCATGCCAGCAGGGCTATCACATTGGGTGTTGTAAAGGAAGACAAGAGTTCCTCAGCTGACACTCCAGAACACATACAGGGGTACAGGGGTTAGTCTCAGAGGGGGTTGCCATCACCTCGTCCAGCAGCAGCTGCTTGGGGTCAGGGTGTTCTGCCACCCGGTGAGCCTGGGGAGAAGGAAGTGGAGATGCAGTGCTGCTCCCATCTAGCAGCCCCCCTGCAGGAAATCAGGAGTTAGCAACACCCTTTAAGCCTTGGGAGAAAGGTCAGGAAAATTCAAAAGGGGCCACAGCAGAACTGCAGGTAGTGGAAGGATTTCAAGGTGTAAAGGGGCAGAGATGAAAATCCATGTGAGAAATGGATGGTTGTGCTAGCGGTGAGGTGAACAACATCGCCAATGAGAGCATCAGCAGCCCTGAGGGGAGCATACCCAGCCAGGTGCCACCTAGGACGTATCCCCAGGGGAGGTGCTTGCTGGGTTCCCAACTGCATGAAGGATGGACTTAAACTTCCACACTAAGTGCAACTACTGTATGCGTAGGAAAGTGAACAAAGCATTAAATTCTGAGCACAGATCCTTTCTGGTGTATGTGCTCTGTGCTCCTTTTATTTGAAGCAGAACCAGAAGACCACACAGGACAGCAAATTAAAAACTTCTGCTGTACAGCTGCTGGGAGAGATGGATTTTGAACCCCTCTTTCCAAGCTGAGCCCCCAGTCTTTCAAGGCAAGTTCCTTGCTCTTGAATTTGCACCCTTTCCAGTCTGGAGCTGGGTTCCTGCATGGCTGTGGGCGTCCAGCTGCCCCATGCTGTCCCAAATGTCAGCAAACAGACATTTGTTGAACTGCAAGACAATTTCATTACAGGCTTCTATATGTGTATATCCCTACAACTATCCATACCTTGGCTGTTTGGCAATTACCCTGCCAGTATTGTTTTCTGGGTGCCTTTTGAAAACTGGAGAGCCAGTTTTGCTGCGTGCATGGGGTTGTATTGGGCCTCTGCTCCCTCCCACAGCGGTGACCTTGCTGCTCTGTCATTGTGTCCCGATGGGCCGGGGTGTGCTGTGGCCAGGGTCTGGAGTGAGAAAGCAGGAGGAATTCAGCTGTGGCGATGGCCAGGCTCAAGCCTGAACAGTGTGAAGAGGAGGAGGAGGTGCATCTGCTGAGCATGGGTTGTTGTGCTGCCATGCTGCAGGGGCTCCAAGGCACAGGGGTGGGCAGTGCTGGGAGATGGCCTTGTGGCCCTCACCACTGCTGTGGGAGGGCTGCCTGCAAGGTCCAGTGTGGGTCACTTGTGCTGAACCTGAGCTTTCTAATGCTGCTGTACAGCACATGAATTATTCAAAAGGGAGAAAGAAACCATAACCAGTTCTGCAGCAAAAAGACCTCTCCTCTCCTCTCCTCTCCTCTCCTCTCCTCTCCTCTCCTCTCCTCTCCTCTCCTCTCGTCTCTTCTCATCTCCCCTCTCCTCTCCTCTCATTTATACTTGGAATAAAGGATTCCAGTACAGGCCTTGCTCTTTTCTTTGCTCTCCCAACCAGGAGGAAGTGTTTTTCCCGACATTTCCTCACAGTGGAGCTGGGATGATCCAGACATTTGGTATTTGTATAAAATACCAAAGACTTTGTAATTTGTATTTAGTATTTGTAATAAATACTAAATGTACAGTGACATCTAAAACCCAGAGGCTGGTGGCCCATGCTGGGTGCCAGGGGACAGTGGAGAGGAGGACAGTCCTCATCCAGCATGCACATCCCTCTTAGTCCTACTGACACAGTTCTGACACCCAGACTCGGAGCCTGGAAGTGCCAGGAGGCAGCTGAAAACAGCCAAGACCCATTTTCCATTTTTCTTTTTTTTTTTTTATTTTTTTTTTAATTTATTTTTTCTGGAGGAGCTTGTTTCTCTGTTTCTTCTTCCTTCTCTCTCCCCAGCCTGCACACAGAGGGAGGAGCACCCAGGCCGGTGGCAGAGCAGGAGTGAAGCTCCTCGGGAGTGGGGGCTACTGTCCCACCTCTTCCCTCCCCGCCAGTGGCCTGGCAGGCTCCAAATTTAACTCTCCTTGGAGGAAAGTGGAGAACATAAAGCACTCAATTTTTCCGACAGTCTGGTCAGTTTCTGCCTTCCCATTCAGCCAGGGAAGCTGGAATTGCTGACAGGAGCTCAAAGCTAATCTGAAATGGGAGACCTCTCTTTTCTTTTTTTTTTTTTTTTTTGCTTCCAGAAGCCAAACCCGATAAGTGAGGGCTTGATTCATTTGACTCCAGACAACACGCAGGCTTGATGAGGCTGCATTTCCACAGGAGTTTCCATTAAATGCTTCTACACAGCAGGAAAGGCGTGCTGTCATCACAAATTCGTGTCGAGTTGGAATGGTTTGCCTCTTTCAGCCACTTTGTGTTTTGAAAACACAGTGCATTTCACTTACAGCCACTTTCATTGCTTGTTCAAACAGCATCGCACTAACACACCTCTGCATCTGTCAGCCTGCAGGCCCAGCAGCACCAGAAATAAATGCCCGGGCTGGGAAGGGGGTGGTGGGCCCGCACGAGCTCGTGCAGGGGCGCCCAACAAGACCAGGGGAAATAGTGAGCGGGAGCTGCTGCCTGCGTTCCCCTTCCTGCAGAAAGGACTCGTAAATGTTTAATAAACTTCTTGCCCTTGCCACAGGTGAGGTCCTGCTAATGAACTGGCGTGGCCTGAGGACAGGTATTGTGTCCGTTACTATAGCACCACCTTGCACACATCTCGGTGTGAAAGAGGAGGGGAGGGAGGGAGGCAGGCACAGAGGATGAGTCCCGGCGAGGCGGTGTGAGGTCCGCCCGTGGTGCAGCAGCAGCAGCAGCATCCTGCCCAGGGACAGCAGCCCTCAGCAGTGCCTCCTGCTCACCCGCCGCAGCCGCTGGACCAGCTGCCTGTGTACAGGTGCCCGACCCTGCACGGATGCACGGCAGAGCTGCTGCAAGTGTGCTGCTGAGTCCCTGAGCACGTCCCGGGGGTTTCACACCAGGGCTCTTCCCGACTGACTTGCTGGCTTGGGAAGATCTGTGTTCTTTTTTTTTTTTTTTTTTTTTTTTCTTTTTCTTTTCATTTTTTTCGTTTCCATGCTCCTTCCTTGAGCAACTGGTTGTTATCTGCAGAGGTCACGAAGGGGACCGGCACAGACTCCTGAGTCTGGCATCAGGAAATATGACAGCAGAAGTAAATGCTTGTTAACATAAGGGATTTACTGAAGAAGGAAGACAAAATGCCTTTCAAAGGGTTCAGTTCACTGAAGGAAAGATTTTTTAACCCAGGAAAGGAAGAGGTGAAGAACACCATTAGTGACTCGCTGGGGAATCTACGAAGGTAAAATCCTATAGAAAACTCCCAGAGGGATCCCCTGGTTACATTTATTAAAGATAAATGAAATATAGAAAAATATCTAAATATAAAACAGGGTTGCAAAATTAATCTCTGAGACCAGAAAGTGAGAGATACCTTGCTGCAAGACAGAAGATTAAAAGGAGCAGTGTTACAACAGCATGTGGCTATAGATTATAGAATATTTATATTAAATCAAAGAATAGGTGAAAATAAGTTATAAAATATTGTTTTAATATTAAAAGAAACATGAAAAAGTGTTTTAATTTAACAAAAAAAATAATTAAATATGAATTATTCTTTTTTAGCTTGCATGAAAAAAACTGATGATTTAGTGGGAATTAACATTCTATAATGATGCCACTCGAAATGAAAGTAACATCCCTAAATTACAGGGACATTTTAGATCTTGTTCTGAATCAGTAAGAGAAATTATGTGAAGCAGATCTGTATATGTGTGTATTTATTGAGACTAACACATTAGAAAGAAAAAAAGAAGCAGTTGGTTGCAAAAAGAAGATTAAAGATTTTTATCTTGATCTGACACTTTATGAAAAAAAAAATATATTTTTTTGATGCATGAAAGTATGATGTAACAAATGAGAATTTTCATAAAAGGATAGAGAATGTTCACTTAAATTGAAGATTATTTCAATTAGTAATGGCCACTGACAACATTTACTTGCGTAATGGATAGCTGACAGCCAGAGAGTTCAGTGCCATTTCTTGCATGCTTCATGTTAAGTGTTTTAAAACTTTGCAAGGAGCAGGATAATATTTTAATTATACATTTTTTTAGTGTTTGAATTGCATTTGCTTTTGTATGTATCCTGTTATTTTCTTTTGGGAATGTTATTTTGAGTCAAGATACAGTTCCTGGCACATCTGATAACAAGAAAATGTACAATAATTTGCATGTATTGCCTTACAGTATGCATGTACAAGTAAATAAGAATGTACACTTTTATGGAAGTTATTAATATGCACCATTACCTTGCCAGTTACATTGTTCCCATGCCATGTGAACAAAGTATCTGTGTTCCGCAAAGCTTCAACTTAACTTTTCTTCATTTACAGTCTTATAGATGAAATCTGATATTTTGCTTTTTTGACTTTTAAGATATTCTATGGTGATTCAGGGAAGGTTTGCTATCAAAACATCAAACTAAGTCATTTATTCAATCATAAATTCTCATTACTGTGGGCTCTGTTGGTCAGTTCGACCAAATACATGCAGGCTTTCTATTTCGTGATTATATAATGTGGCAGTACAAAGGGTTTGCTATGTGGTGGCATGCATGCTTTGGATTATTTGGATTACTTTCTTCTTGCAGCTGGGTATCAAGGATATCATGCTGGCTCCTATGTAGATGATAGTACTGGTACCCAACTTCATCAATGTTGCGGCTGAATCAGAACAAATCTGAGCTGAGATACAAGAAAGTTTGCTGGACTTCATTATTTTCTGTTTTAAATATCTAAATGTCAGTGCCTTTCCTAGGTGTATTATTTTGTAGGTGCTGCAAAACAAGAGTCTGCCCACAGGTTACCTCAGGATAGCTGGCACCTGGTGAGGAGGCAAAGGGGGCAGAGATGGAGAGACCTGAGAGGCATCCTTTCTCTGGGCTGTTGCCAGCAGTTTCATTTGCAGGATCTCAGAAGAAGATCCATTTGTTGCTAGAGTATCACCAGCTGCAATAAATACACCAGATGTTTCAGAAAATAGATAGAAACATACAAAATTATATTTTATGCAACATAGGGCTTGTTCTTAATTAGTTAAATACAGTAGGGTAGAAAACCAACCAACCAACCAACCAAACAAAAACACAATTTAGAGGAATCAAGGCTTGGGTGAATAATGTCAGGGATAGCTGGGGCTCTGCAAACCTTAGAAGTTTCCCAGAAAATAAACCTCTTTTTCCTGCAGTGCTTCTTGACAGGTATGAACACTTTGGGCCTTCTTTATACTTAGTGTATGCAAAGAAGAAATCATGAATTCAAGTAAAATCTTAGTTTCTGCCTCTTCTGAGGATTTCAAGAGTTCTTGACCAGCCAATGGCAACTGGGGGCTTACCAATGAAGTGGGAAGTGACAAAGTGTGTTTACTTCCCAATAATATCACTTTTAATATGAAAAGTAATATGGGCTATGCCCACAGCATAGCTGTACGTAATGTGGGTTATACTAGGTGTAGCTCTGACTCCTGCAGACCTTCCTTAATGAATTAAACTGTCCAACCTGCTAAAAACTGCAACCTGAAGCTTGTTGAATTACCCTTGAGTTGAACAGGGCTCCTCTGCCTGCACTGTATCATAGTCTTGGTCCTCTCAAAGTTTTCCTTTGAAGTACAGAAAGTGTAATGCACCACAGAGCAAGCAACACCATGAATACAGTATGGGGTACCCTGACTCAGTTGTGTGAGGCCCCTTGTACAAAGGCATTAATGCAAGGGCACACTACGCATGTGCAGTGCCGCAGCACCCGTGGGGCATGCGCCCATTGCATTGAGGCTGTGCTGGGAAGGCACTGGGATTCTGCCCTGCAGAGTGAGATTGCAGTGCTTGAGAGATGCAGTAGTCCCATCATGTGTAAATGCTTGAAACATGCCATGAGTTTCATGCAACTATAACACAGAAGTCAGCTTCACAGGTCCCATGCACCAAACAACTTAAGAGGGTTTGCCAATTTGCCCAGGGATATTGTATGAATACAACAGAATTTGCTATAGAAAATTATCACCTGGGCAATCCCCAGAGAGCAGATGAGATCTCAGAAGATTGTATTTGCTTTTGGATAAATAATATTTTTTCAATAGTCAATGAATAGGCTTCTATATCAGGATCATCAATAATTGTTGCATGTGGTGACTGTTGTTGGTTATGTAGGTGTGAGGTTTGAACACCTACAGATGCTGCTGCCTCTAAAACCTGTACTATCTGGTAAAAGTCATTTGGGAATGCGTTCTAACACATGGCAGGTATTAACATTTGCCTGTTTTTGTAGAATCTATGTCGTTTTAATCAAATGAAATGGAACAATGTAGTTCTATTCCACTTAATTACACAGTTTGAAGAAATGACTGATTCCCATGCTAAACTGAATAAATACAAACTGGTAAATGTGTATGTGTTCTAGTTTATTATTATTATTAATCATTATTATTATTATTGATTTGAATTTTTAAAATTTATTTCATACTTCCAAAACTCTGTATATGCCAGAGTAAAGGCATTCAGAAATGAAAAGAAACTATGTCAGCTGGAGAAATTTTAAATACAGTAGTTATGACATTTGCGCATGGGACATGGATGCAGATACCTTCAAATAGCCAAGCTTTTCTTAACTGCTGAGTGTTGCACGTTTGCTGAAAAAAGCTGTAAAGACTAAAAATATTCCTGTGCAGCAAAATACTCTCCAGTGTTAGATAATTAAAACAACTTTCTTCTAAATTATTGTGTGTAAAACAAGTGAAAATTTCAGTGGCACTACCAAAATATATGTATCAGTTTTATTGTGGATTTGACATACCTTCCTTATATATCAACAGTGTTTAATAAAATAAGACCAAAAAGCAAGGTCAAACACTGGCTCCATGATTGCTTGTACTGCTAACGTTTCACCCCATCTCCATTTTTTGGATTGCTATTGCAAAATCATTTTTTCTGAGAGAAATCTTCCACAGAGGGGTTAGTGTTAAGCTTTGGGGGTACAAAATATTCTGTGAACACTAGGGGACATGAATCTGTCCTCAACCTGCTTTTATTAATGAGTAGTTGAATACAATAGCAAAACAAATAATTTCACTGCAGAAACAATGTTGGACCATAGTGCTAGTCCTCCTGGCTTATCACTTCTAACAGTGAATTTGGAGTAGAAGGATGTTTTCATGCCTATGTGAAATGACAGCCAGCTGAAAATGTCCAGTTAGGAACAGATGTTTTGGCTTCACATGATGTGTCTAATCTTTGCCAGCTGCCCAAAATAATGCACAAATTAACGTTTAATCTCTCTCATATAAATGGTGTGGTAAAGGTATGAAAAACTGAGGAATTGTGCTTTGATTTAATTCATTATCAGTATCTTAGATTATGCTAGATTGAGACAATAAAATTACTTATTTTTTTGTTAATAACACTTTTAAGATAACAAAAAGCTCTAATAAATAAATAAATATTAAATTGTCTTTTCACTTCCTGAGGTCTTTATTTTTGAAATTTTATTCAGTGTACAGCTGCTGATATAAGCACATATACAAGATATGAGCAAGATATGTATGGTGTTTTTTTTTTTTTTTTTTTTTTTTTTTTTAAGTGCCTGGCTACATTACTCTCTGTACTCTCATTTCACTAACAATGCTGTCTCCCTGCCAATGAATCATAAGATCTCAATCACCTTCAATAACACCATAGTCATATCACATTTCCTGTATTACCTTGCTTTAATGCAAACTCCAGCTTACGAAGTACTGATTTAATTTAGAAGTTAGCACTGCTTTGAGTAAGGGGTTAAATCAAATAACCCCCAGAGATCCCTTCTGGTCAAAAACACCCTGATTCTAGTGCTTATCAGACATGTAAACTGATGGACTGATGCTTTTTCTTGTTGCTAAAAGTAAGGCTAGATGAGCAGTTTCATGGTATAAATTAAAAAGGAGTAATATAGCAGATGATGCACACCTTAGCATGTAGCTATAAAGCCTAGAAATACTGACAATATAAGGGAAAATTCATATTTGAAAGATATGTTTAAATTCACAGAAAGCACCCCAAGAAACCATATATACAATCTATATTTGTAAAACCCTTAATATAGAATCTATCCACTAAGTTATAGGCAGTACATTAGACTAACAACAATTGGAGTTACTAATCAAAAGCTGTGATTAAACCAAAATTGTTCTCCTGAAAGAGCCAACCAACTACTGTGCAGATCAACCAGGTGCAGCCCATCCATATATGCTTTGGCAACATATTTTAATAGCTGATTATTATATGGAAAACTGAAGTCCATTGGATTTCAAATACATTTCAGGCCAGATGTGTGAAAAAAGGAAATAAGTTACTCCTTATCAGAAAGGAGTGAATTAAATCATTTCATCATCTTATACAGCAAGATGGGCTTCTTTTATATTAAGTATCTGTTCATATTTCCCTAGTAGCATGAGTAACTCCATGGCATACACAAAAGGAGCTGGATCATTGCTTCACCGCAAAGCCAAAGCTGAAAGGCTTCTTAACATGTGCCCATCAAGGTTTGGGGCTACACTTTCATGAACACTTAACCTTAAGCTCGTGGGCAGTGTTCACTGGGCTTTTCATGTATTCAGAGCTAACTGTGTGCTTGAGTATTTCAGCATGTTAGAAAGCCCATATTCTGCATTTAAAACAAAAACATGAGAAGTTAATGTTAGGAAAGGAAGTATTTATATCCAGTCTAATAGTGTGTCTTCAGTTCCTTCTGATCTCATCTTTCTTACCAGAGACATTCCCTGTTCATATAGCACAGGATGTTAGTATCTCCAATCAGATTGGGAGATCAAATTAATTTTTAATTGCACTACCACAGGAAAAACTTCCATAAGTGCAGGAAATAGTGATGGGCAACAGCTGTACTGATGAGACCATTTGCCTCTTAAGCCGCTGCTCCTGCTTTGGCTGATGGCAGCAGCTGTTTGCCCCCCATGGGGTCCTCCATTTCACTGCTGGTGGTGCACGGCTCTAGGGAGAATATTTGCTCCTATTCCCGAGTAAATGGGATGGCCCCTGACCCTGGCTCTTTCCTCCCTATTCCCCCCAGTCTCACTTAAGCGCCCACACTAAATTTGCTCACAGGCAAAGCTCTTTCAGCCTCTTCTGCTGAGGGGTGGTGAATCAATAGACCAGAAAGTCACTTAATTTGCAGATCTCATTGCGTATTAAGTACTTTAAAGAAAAAGTTGAGTTTTGCAATGAGGTAAAGCCTCGTGGTGAGACGATGTTTCAGAGCAGAGGGAACACTTGGTGTCAAATCCCTCCAGGCAGAGAAAGCCTGGGCCTGGCTCTTCCACACCTTCAGTAGGTGCCTCGGGGCCTGAGCCCATCTGCAGCTTAGCGCTGATGTTTGTCTCTCAGGTCAAAACAAACTCACAGCAAGTTTGGGGCTGAGAAAAATAAATAAATAAACAACACCATGCTTTGTACTGTGTTCGCCCTTTCCTTGAAACCTACTGACAGCTCTGCTTAGCCGATCTAATTAGAAGTTATAATTATTTATTTATTTTATTTTTATATATGTATATATTTCTAAGAACCAGCAGGATTTATCACAACAGAGCTCAATAGACCTCTCATAATCATTCTCAAGAACATCCTGCAAGTATTTTTGTAGCTAGCTGTCCAGCCAAGTGTCTAGAGCTTAGAAACTTCCATGTTTGTTGGTGAAAAAATATGCAGGCTGTGCCGACCTTTCGAAGTCTGATCAGCTTTAACTCATCACAGCACCCAAAAGCGAACACCTCAGACAGAGGTGATTTAGCAGCTGACTGGAGCACCTACCTTCTATTACATTTTCAATTTCTCTTGCTTCTTTCATTTAGGAAAATCGATGGCACCAATGTAGAGGAGGATCACATTGAGCTGACAGAAGAGGGGCGGCCTGTGCAGGCCAGCACCCGCAGGCCGGCCCTGTGTAACTGCTACTGCTGCGGACTGCCCAAGCGCTACATCATTGCCATCATGAGTGGCCTGGGCTTTTGCATTTCCTTCGGGATTAGGTGCAACCTGGGTGTTGCCATCGTAGAAATGGTGAACAATAGCACTGTTTATGTCAATGGTAAACCAGAGCTGCAGGTGAGAAACCATCCTCCTTTCCCTGTTGTGACTGGGTCCCGTTGTAGAATCATTGAAGTGCCACATAACTAAGTACTGTATACGTGTAGGTTAAAAACTTAGGCAGGCAGACATGTGAGTCTGTATTCCTGTATATGTGCACATGCTTAACCCCTATTTAGGTCTGTAAGTCACACTAAAAGTCTGTAAGGCATTTGCAATGTCATACAGAGTGTAAGTAACAAAAATGAGAGCTGAGTTGGCTTGTACGTTTATCAGGTCCCCAATCTTTTTGTCATAGATAAATTTTGTTGTGGTGGCAGAAGCTTCTACTGTTTGCTGTCTCTCAGGGAAATGCACCCTGATGCCACTACAGAAGGAATGATCAACTGCTGTACATAGCGCTGGGCACACTTTATTCAGATTAGTGGACGACTTTCAAGACCTTTTAGTAGTCATTTAGCAATCTGGCAACAGGTTTTATGGGTTATTGACAGTGTGGATTGCTGTCTAGAAGTATTTGGAATTAGGTGGCAAGCTATTTCAAATCCGCAGTAGATGACATGGTTCGTAGCAGATGCCTACAAACTTTTAAAAATGCACCCAAGGAAATGTAGATTCAAAGCATATCTTTGTTTCTCCACTCCTGCCTTTGTTCAGGGTTGTGATATCATAAATCTTTTTCTGGACTTTATGAACATGAATGTATAAAATTGACTTATTTTTGGATCCTTTTATCATGTATTATTCACAGGAATTTTGACTCTTACCTGACATTCTGCATATTTCCCTTGAGATATCACAAATCTCTGCTCTGTTTTGGGCATGATATGTGAACCCTTCTGATATGGGAACTTCCTCTATGTCTCATGGTGTCTTTGCCTTCAGAAATTAATACTACTTAGAAACTAAGCTGGAAAACACTGGCAGAAAATTAGGTTTTTAAAAACAGAAATGCAACTCAGCACAGGAAAGCACATCTCTTGACAGAGTTTACATTGGTGGGGAGGGAAATCCTTTAGCCCCTGTAAAATGTGCCTGGTTAATTAATGCCATCTTTCTCCCAGCAAGTCAAATGAGGACCTGTTTTGTAGTTTGCTTGTTTGGAAAAAAAATCAACCTACTGAGGAAAACTGGTTCTTGCTTTTACACACACAAAGTAATACAGAAAAAAAGATGTTAAGATTTGACACTTTAGTTTTCATATTTACATAGTGTTTTAGTGACAGTTTTAGTTGGGAATCTAAAAGACAATCTGTGCCATTTTCTTATAAGATGATTAAACATCTTTCCCTGCCATGTGGTTACCATGAAAATAAGCATGATGCAAAACTTCATGGTTTCTCTTTGCTCCAAAATAGCTCTTCTGAACTGAGGGTTCAAGAAGAAGATGTCGACACTGACCTTATGTTAGTATGATTATAATGAATCAGGCCCATTCTGACCTCCCAGAATGAAGGGCAGGAGGGGCACGTTGGGTCACTTTTTCTTCACTGCCCCTATGTTTTGTTCTGGAATTTGGCCATTGCTTTTCCAAGCAACGTACATCAAAACAGGCTCATCAGAGAACAGGAATGACCTTATTCAGGAAGAGTTTCAAGAAGACTGAAACTGCTTGGTATCCAAGGATGAGGTATATCACAAAAGTGTCTGTCTTGGCTGTAGACATTTTTGACTCTGAACCATCTCTGACCAGCCTAAGGGTGGCCTTCTGTATCCAAATCCAACTCAATGACTGGCATCACTTTTAATAAAAGATACACTAGTCAGCTAGCTAATGTTACCTAGCCTTATTTCTATATTGTCTTGTCTTCAGGTGTTACACCCTCCTCTCTTTCTCCCATACACTATTTATACTCCCATACTACTCCTTAATGTAGATGCTGAATGGTCAGAGTTTGACCCTGATGAGAAAAACCATGGCTAATACAGGACCAGCATGACCAGGCAGCTGATCAATACAAACAGGATGAGCAAACTTCATAACCTTGTAAATGGAAGTGCTCATTGAAAGGTAGCAGGTCCTTGTTATAACGCTAAGCAGGTCTGAAAACAAAGGTTTCAGCCCAAAGGGAAGCAGTGGCAAGAAGCAAAGAAGAAGGCCCATCACCAACTTCCTTTTGGCTGAAACTTTTTTCTCTCTTATTCACCCTGATTATAAGCTAAGATCAAAAGCAGTAATCTCACAAAGCAATTTGACATCATTTTGCTTTAACTGGGAGAGGGTTCAAGCTCAGCAACACTAGTTCAAAGAGGCTGTCTTGATTTGCAGTATGGGGTGACTTCCAATTGACTTTCAAACAGAGTTTACCTCATGATCTGTATGCTTCATCTTGCAGCATTTTTTTGGTTTCCTTTGCAGAAAGCCCAATTCAATTGGGATCCAGAGACTGTGGGACTCATACATGGCTCTTTTTTCTGGGGTTACATTGTAACACAAATTCCAGGAGGGTTCATCTCAAACAAATTGGCTGCTAACAGGTAAGAAAACAATCATTAAAAGAGTTAAGATCTACAGCTTTACAGATGACTGTTTTACACAGTTTAAATGATGATTACCAAAGTAGTGAATAAAAGTGTTTCAGCAATCTGAAGCTGAACTTTATGTCTATTTATGTCTATAACCAAACCAAACCAAACCAAAACAAACAAA
Organism: Oxyura jamaicensis; assembly: GCF_011077185.1. Taxonomy (NCBI): domain Eukaryota; kingdom Metazoa; phylum Chordata; class Aves; order Anseriformes; family Anatidae; genus Oxyura; species Oxyura jamaicensis. The sequence goes on along the minus strand of NC_048893.1, from coordinate 44,377,811 downwards.
CAAAATCACAACCCTAGATTTCTGTTATTGGTCTGATTTCTGATAGTCCCAATTTAGCTTGTTCATCTCAAATATGTACATATTTCTTGTTTTCTAAACAATAACACTTTCTGGAGACTGTTAGGAAAATCACACCCGGTGTTTCAAACAATGCTTGTAATATTTGTCTTTCAGAAGTTGCCTTAGTGCTTCATAGCTCAGCTTACCAGCAAATTATTTTTTTTCCAATGAAATTTGACTTTTCTCCTTTAAAATTTCCCTGTGATTTGAAATGTCTTCCAGAATTTTTGAAGCTGGGCACGTAGAAATTACATGTTCTGAAGGCACAAACCCATCCTCATGCACATGGACATCTTGTCTGTGGCTGGATACAATACTTATGTCTGTAATTAGGATTGCCTAGAACTTTTCTAATAGAGCCAACTGATTTCTCTTTGGCAAACAATGAGCAACTGTATGGATTTCTTCCATGCTCATTGTGATTGTGGGCTGGCATTTTTTTTAGTTCAACTATTTTTGAAAATGATAATAAAAAAGTAGCTAATTTTGCCAAAGATATCTTTAGTCTTAGGCTTTACTTCAGAAAGTCTTCAGAATTTGGACTATGATCACATCTGAAACAGGAAGATTGTCTGAAGACAGTTGGTTGTAAATGTGCTCATGAGATGTGCATGTGAAGGATGTTTGGGATCTACAAATGAAAGAGGATTGGCACTCATACCATTCTCTGCAAATAAGATATGACTTATCTACAAAGGCTTTCATAATAGGAAAAAAATCTTTAAGACCAGATCTACATGGTTTTGCCCGAATTCAAAGTACTTTGCTCTCTGTATTCTACAGAGAGTTATAAGGGTTACAAGACTGGACATTCTTTCCACCCACATCCTTTACGAAATGACTCCAGGATAGAGTCATCCCATAGAATTATCCAGAACTCCAACTCTCCTCTATCCATAACCCAAAGTTCCTCTGCATTCAGTTTGTAATCCTTCTTCAACACTACAACAATCTGTTTTCATTTCTCTACCACATAAAGTGCCTAAACAGGGTACTTTTCACTCTGTTGAATAAGCCAAACAAATTAGCTAAGCTTAATCATTTCCCTAGTGTTTCCAGTTTTGCCACCAGATTTTGCAGCAGAAGGGCCCAAAACCACAGATGTGCACACTGTTAGCTGAATAATTCAGCATATTATTAATTTGGCTTTTGTTCCCTTAATTTTCTTACAACCAGTAAAATCAGCTAAGTTTACCCTCTAGCTCAATTTATTCTGTTAGCTGACTGCTTTCTTAGGTACATATTATGCGTATGCACAGAAAGCTATACTTCTGTCCCCTGGATACTTTCAGACTCTTTCTTTCAGAAATTTCAGACAATACACATTATAGATTTGATTAACATAACTGAATTTAGGAGTAGAATTTGCTTAAGGAACAACAACAACAAAAGGATGATCTCAAAGAGAATTCCTGTTTGTAGTAATAGGGATCACAAATCTGGCTGACTACACATTTTTCCTTTATTTGTTGTTTGCCCAACCAGTTTCAGCTTGGGTATATTCAGCAGTGGTACTGAGTTTCTGTTTCAGGGCGGTGACATCTGCTTGCTAAGACCACAGGACAGGAAACAAAGAGTTGGGGATTGTCTGTGAATCCACCTCCCCTAGAAAGACAAATGCTTTCTATTTTCCAACTGCACACTGGTAATGATATGTATTATTCTGTCCTGTTATTGACATTATAGATTTAGGTATAGACTCTTTTGTCACCTGTTTAAATCCCACTCAGCACTGTGGAACTTTGAACACACATGGACCCTTCCACACCTCAGGCATTTCTCTAATGCAAATAGTTATCTATAATTACGTTGGATTAAGATGGATCTCAGAACAGCTGAAAATAATGAGTGATTTACGGTTTTGCACCAAAGCCATCTGAAACTGCATAAATTGCTTTATACATGTCCAAATTTGTATGGATCTGCATTCCCCCAAAAAGTTCATGAACCATTTAGTGACTATGTCCCTTTATCTTGCTGCTTGTCCTCAAACATTCATACTAGCAAAATGTCATCATTGTTTGGTGGTGACAAGGAGACATGAAACATAAGGCACTCCATTATATCAGTTTTCAGTAACAGCACCCTGCTGACCAGAGGAGTCTTTTGCTGGAGAATTCTGTTTCGATCCAGAAGTAGCAGCTGGCCAAGGATCATGGTGGTGAGGAGAAAAGAATATGTCAATGAACTGAAAAGAACTGGGATATTCTTGGTCACGGTAGAGACCAGTTTCTTTGGGATTAAAGGCAGTGAATTGCTGGAAAGATGCTGGCTATTTGTGAAAACAATACTTAGCCTCTTAAACAGTAACAGAAGAGTGTCTGGTTCTAACAGTATAAATCATATATTTACAATAGGCATATTATGGTTGGCATTAAATGAAGTAGCAAAGATTGGAAACTCAATACCCAGAGCTAGCTGTTTGGATAAGAAAACACGTTCTCTTTCTTATGGCTTATTCTTCCACTTGCTCATTAACTTACATTTTAACTTAATTTGCTGTAGTTCCCTGAGATGGTTAACCGTGCTATGATAACACATCTGATATCTGTATTAGTGGCAAGGAGGAGGTAAAGTGCAAAACTTTTTTTCCCTCTGATTATAACAGAGAGCTAATGCTTATTTGTCAGCTAGATGCTTACTTGGCTTTGAAAACAGTCTCCTAAATGTCAAGATACGATCATAGGCTTTGTATGCCATTTCAGATTTCCAGACCGCTTTCTATATAAATTCATTCCTTTGTCACTTCCCTCTGTCAGCCTGCCCAGGCTCTTTGCTTTTGTGTTCATTTGCTAAGTGCTTTCTTGTCATTCAGATTATGAGCTGTCTAGGCATTGGCTGTTGCTTTCCTCAATAGGTGTACAGAATTTAGATAAAATAGCGTTGATCTCTGACTGTAGATTCTTTGCGCTATAATGCTACCATTAATACCGCTATAAATAATAAGCCCAGATTCAAAATATGAGGTGATGTATATTTCCTGTGAATGGTTCCAAAAAGAAACTGAAATATAAACAATCAGAATCCTTATAAAAGAAAGGAAGGAAGGAAGGAAGGAAGGAAGGAAGGAAGGAAGGAAGGAAG